>NC_088192.1:616666-925000 GCF_028769735.1 Zonotrichia leucophrys gambelii | reverse complement strand
GGCAGAAATAAAATCCTGCCCAGGATGAGTTCAGAGACATCAGAGCTCAGCCCAGGGGTGCCAAAACCCCTCCCTGACACTCTGGGGAGAGCAAGATTTGGGTAAAACATGAAAATAACGAGCCTGGATTGCAGGGGGAAGGTGGGGATTGCACCTCCCAACAAGGAATTTCCCACCCCACACTCCTGCTAATTTATGGGTCTGATCCATGGGGCTCGTTGTGCTTTTCAATTTTAAAATCCACATCAGAAAGCTAGGAAGATTTTTGGTGTGTGCTCACAAAATAGTAGGGAAAAGTATGAAATTATTATTATTAAATTAATAATATATTATATATTGTATAAATATATATTATATATTATATATTATATATTATATATTATATATTATATATTATATATTATATATTATATATTATATATTATATATTATATATTATAAATTATATATTATATATTATATATTATATATTATTATCAAACTATATTAAATCAATAATAATATAATATAAAATTATACTTAAATAATAACTATGATAATAATAATAAGTATTATAGTCAGTATTTTATTATTATTATTATTATTATTATTGTCATGGAATTGTGGAAGGGAGGCCTTGAGTGACCCAGAGCTTTCCAATTGTGCTTAAATATATAAACACCTACATGCATGAGCGTATATATAAATCTATTTATTTGAATTATTTTTATTTCAATTGAATTCTTACCTGCCCTTCGCAGAGCATCTCACCCATCTCAAATCGAGACGACTCGCATCTTTTTCCATCAAAAACCTTCAGCTTAAAACTGCCCATTTTTGAAAAAAAACCACCAAAGCCTAAGCTGGAGCTTGGCTGAGATTCAGCTTCTTTTTTCCACAAAAACCTCATTTTTCCCACCCATTTCTTTCGCTTTTAAATGCAGAGTTTCACCTCCATCCTTCAACTGAAAACTGCTGAAAATTTGGGGTTGGTTTTGAATGTGAGGCACCCAAGGGAAGGGCTGGGGGTCTCCAAAAAAGGGGCTGGGGGTCCCCATGAAGGTCCCCAAAAAGGCTGGGGGTCCCAAAAGCTGGAGGTTCCCAAAAGGGCGGGGCCTGGATCTGGAGTCCCCATAATAAAAGGGCTGGGGGTCCAAAAAGGGTGGATGTTCCCAAAAAGGGGCTGGTGGGTCCCTCTAAATTTCCCTGGATGTCCCCATGAAGTGGTTCCCCAAAAAGGGTTGGGGGTCCCCAAGGGTTGGATGTTCCCAAAAAGGGCTGGGGTCCCTCTGAGATTCTGGGTGTCCCCATGAAGGTCCCCAAAAAGGGCTGAGGGTCCCCAAAAAGGGTGGGGTCCAAAAGTACGGGGGGGGGTCCCCAAAAAGGCTAGGGTCCCTGAATTCTGGATGTCCCCAGAAGGTCCCAAAGGGCGGGGGTCCCCAAAAAGGGCTGAGGGTCCCTCTGAATTCCTGGATGTCCCCATGAAGGTCCCCAAAAAGGGGCTGGGGGTCCCCAAAAAGGGTTGGGGGTCCCATCCCCAGAAAGCTCCGAAGATCCTCATGGAGAACTGGGGGGTCCCTGACAAATTCCAACACCACACACAGAACATTCATTTTAATATTTGAGAAAAGCCAATCATGAAATTCTCCTTTTTGACAGGAGAGGAAGAGGAGGCCGGGGGGAGGAAGCGCCGCTGGCCCCGGGCTGCGTTCGAGGCTGTGTTTGAGCGTGGGAACGGCTGCAGGGTGCGGTTTGTGTCTGTGTGTCTGTCCGTGTGTCCGTGTGTCCCCGCTCGCGTCGCGCTGCCGAGGGTGACTCACAGGCACGGCAGGGCGAGGGAGGGAAGGAAAAAAAAAGACACTAGAAACCAGACCAAAAAAAAAAAAAATTAAAATTAAATAAGTTTTTAAAAAGCGTCCCACAGGATAAAAAACCGCCTATTTTTTGCCGGTTTTTTTCCTTTTCTATTTTGCTTCATTTTGCTTTTTTTGCTTTATTTTGCTTTTTTTACTTTAGTTTGCTTTTTAAATTTTTGTTTTGCTTTTTCCTGCCTTTTTCTTTCTTTACTTGTTTTGCTTTTTTGCCTTTTTTTCCTTTTTTTGCTTTTTAAATTTTTTTGCTTTTTTGACTCTTTTCTTTTTTTTCCTTTTTTGCTTCTTTCCCTTTTTTTCCCTTTTTTTTTCTTTTTTTTTTTTTTTTTTTTTTGCTTTTTTTTTACTTTTTAAATATTTTTTGCTTTTTTGATTTTTTTCCTTTTTTTTTCCTTTCCCCCCTTTTTTTCTTTTTTGCTTTTTTTGCCTTTTTTGGCCTTTTTTTTGCTTTTTTTTTTTAGCTTTCTTTTCTCCTTTTCAAATAGGAAAAAATGTCCCCTGCCTGAAAAAAAAAAAACTCAAAGAAAGCCCAACGCTTCAAAGCTTTTCCCTGAAGGGAAAAGGGCTTCCAAAACCCCTTTTTCCTTCAGGACTCACACATTTCCCTGCAGAGGGACCCAGCACCGAGGGAAACTGAGGCACAGCCCGCAGGGTCCTCCCAGTTACCCCTAAGGCCGAGGTGGAGCCACTCAGGGCTGTCGGGGCGGCATTTTTGGGGTGAAAATGCCCATTTCTGGCTGCTCACACTTCCCCCGGGGCTCCCACTGAAACCAAAGCGCTGCAAGATGGAAATGTTGAATTTTTGCAATTTGCTCTGATTCATTTGAAGGTTTGCAGGTGACTCAAGCTGGGGAGTGGGGAAAAAACCCTAAAAATAATTCACAGGGCCATATTCCACTCGTTTTTTGGGGTGTACCAGGGCAGGCTGGTGTGGGTGACAGTGGGTGACACTGGCAATGGGGACAGGGCCGGGGCACAGAGCTCTGGAAGGAAAACCCCACCCCAAATCCGACTTTTCCCAGTTCCCGAGCGATTTTGAGAACTGCGAGGGAGCCCGTCAGGGATCCAAACCTAAAAAGCAGATCAGAAAGGGAGAAAAACAACCAGCGAGGTTCGTTCTGTGGGGAGGGGACGGCGGGGACAGGGCTGCGCGTCCCTTATCAGCCACCCAGATAAGAGATGTGAAATCCGCCCCTATGGCAGAGCCCCAAAATGCCGCTGCCCCCCAGCCCATCAGCCGGGGAAACTGAGGCACGGGCAGGGCTCCCAGCTGGGAAAGCACAAAAAAACAGTGAAAACACGCCAAAAAGGGGAAGGTGGGGCTGCTCCTGAAGAAAGGCAAACACTGAACAGCCCAGGAGGCCCCTCCAAAGCACAGGTGAACCAGGAAAAGCCCCCCAAGAGGGGATGGAACAATTTTGGAAGCCCAAACCCCATGAGGGGCTGCCGGGAGCGTCCCCACGGGGCTGGCTCTGCTTTAACCAAACCCCATCGCTCTGCTGCTCTGTTTCCCTTCCCAAATCCCGCATTACACCGAGAGTCTTTTAAAGCGTCTGCAGGGGAGGCCTGGCTGCGGTTTCAGGGCATTTTCTGTTTAACTCGCATTAAAGTGTAGCAGAGTTGCAAGTGCATTAGCGGTGCTGCTCACCCAAATTGCCGCCGTAACCTCTGGCCCCGGCCGATCCATCTCGCTGACACCCATCACAATGAGCTCATGGTGCCGTTTTTATGGCCGGATTAAGTGGGGGATCTGCAGCCCGGGCGAGGGCGTCGCGCTGCTAATGATCCCCTCATTGATCTTTAATGATTTCCTACATTAGCACAAGCAGCATTAGCGCCGGGACAGCCGCTGGGTGATTCACTGCGGATCGCACGGAGCTGCGCCTTCCTCCCCTGGGCAGAATTCCCTGCGCAGAATTCCCTGCGCAGAATTCCCTTGTGCAGAATTCCCGGAGAAATTCCCGGAGGAATTCCATTCCCTGGGAAAGGACGGGCAGATCTTCCCCACCTCGGGTTCCCCACCTGGGGCTTGGATCTGCCCCAAAGGAAATGCAGCAGGATTCACTCAGCTGGGCTAAAAACCCTTCCCTGAGGCTGCCAGCCATGGGAAAGGCTCCAGGATGGCACCTGGGGATGGCACCTGAGGATGGCACCTGGGGATGGCACCTGGGGATGGCACCTGGGGATGGCACTGGTGCTGGAGAACAGATTTTCAGGGCACAGGGAACTCGATGAGATGCCCTAAAAATGCTCCTGTTCCACCACCCCACAGAGGTGCTGGAACCTCCTGGGGCTTTGCTGTGGCTTCTCTGAGTGTCCCAAAAATCTCAGCTGCCACCAAGGAGCCACGGCAGCACCCAGAAGATCTGGCTTCACTCAGGGCCTACCAGGAATTCTAGAAAAACTCTTTGTTCAAGCCCTGGGACAGAGGAGCTGCCTAAACAAATGAGGGGGCCGGGGGTAGAAGCCCAAAAAAGACAAACGGTGGCTCTAAAGCAATAAACAAATAAAGCAGGAGCTCGTTTGCATCCCTCGGCCCTCAGCCCGACCACAGAGGATATTCTGGGCTGGCAGCACAGCCAGTGTCTGACACCTGGCCCCAAACAGCCCAAATCCTCCCCAAAACCGTGCGCAGGCTCGTCCCCACCCCGATGCCGTGGCACAGAGGGTGCAATGGGTGCTTTAATTGTTATTCGGCCAGGTTTGAGCTGCTGACCCAGGGTGAGGGGTTTCACTCATTGTCACCCCAAAAGGAGCATCGCCTGAGACCTCAACAGTGCCTCAGCTTCTGTGGCCCAGGCAGAGGGGGAGAAAGGAGGGAAAAGCCTCAGCCGTGCTGGGGAGAGCAGCCTCTGCTTCCTTCATTTATTTCATTTATTTATTTTAATTTTCAGGTTGATTTCTTTTTTTCTTTCAGGCCACCCTAGTGTGGAATCCGATTCCCTGGGGTTCCCAATCCCATTCCCTGGGGCTCCCATCCCACCCCGGGCACTCTCCCCGTGCCCCGGGCACCCCCGGCCGAGCGTGGGGCTTTGTCTCCCTCTAGTGCACGGAGCTCCGGAGCCTGCGGGCAGTGATGGACAGGACACCCCGGACACGGCCGGAGCCTGTGGTCAGTGGGCAGTGCCGGACAGGACACTCCGGACACAGCCCGGTGTCCCAGCCCGGTGTCCTGTCCTGTCCCAACCCGGTGTCCGGTCCTGTCCCAGCCCCTGTCCTGGCACATGGAAGGGTCTCCAAGCAGAGCCTGGCACTCCAAGGTGGGCACAGCACCCCGTGTTTGTCACCTGCAGTGCCACAGCTCCCTCCTTCCATCCCTGCTGCGCTGTCCGTGTGTCCTTCACACCACAACCCCGGCACGGGCACGGTGATCCCTGCCTGGCAATCCCGCTGAAATATCCATTATTCATCCATCTGCCCATGATTCATTTATTCGCTGCGAATCTGGAGGCAATCGCAAGGGCACTCCTGGTCGCTCTGCTATAAAAGCATTTTTGAGCCTCCTCGCTGCCAACACGAACTTGTCTCGGGGTTTAAAGCACATTAATGAGCCATTACAGGGCCGGGCTGCTCTGCCCTGCGCGGAGATCCTGAGATAAACAAAGGGGGATTGTTAATGAGCTCCTTAATGAGGGCTGGGCTGGGCTCAGGAGCTCCCCGGGGCCGTGGCCACGGCACAGCAGTGCCTAAAAACGAGTGGCAGCCCAGGATGGGGCAGGAGAAACCTAAAAATCAATGGCAGCCCAGGAAGGACCAGGAGATGCCACCAGAGCTGCCAAAGGTGACCTCAGGACAGCCCTGGCAATCCCAGGACAGGGAGTGCCCACCTGGCACTGCCCAAACCTGAGCCCCTTGGGGACAGGGACAGCAGGGACAGCAGGGACAGCGTGCTGGCAGCCTCCCCACCCTGCTGGGGTGACACTCGTGCTCCCAGCAGTGCCACCCCAGGTGTGGCTCGTCCCCAATCCCCCCCAGCTCCTGTCTGGTGCCACCACACAGAGGGTGGCACATTTATTTAATTTATTTATTTTATTTTATTTTGTTGTGGTGCTCCCTTCAGGGACAGGGAGTTTGGGGCTGGGGGAGCAGCAGCAGCTGGAGCAGCGTCCTGGATCCCAGCAGGCGCAGAAACGCTGCAGAGATGGATTTTGCATCCATCCTTGTGGCTCCTAGAATATCTTCATAAGCCACAATGTGCCCTTAATCCCACAACAAAATCAAGTCAAAGAGCAATTAATATTCTGATACCTGTGGCTGGCTGAAGTGATATAGAGCTGAAGATTTCTTTTTCCATTTCACTCCAACTGTGGTTTTGTTTTTTTCCAGCCATTCTCTGGTCAGTGGTTTTAGGGGCACCAAGGTTCACTTTTGTGGGTAACCTCCACTGTTAGCTGTTGATTTAATTAACTCAGGCTCCTCTGCCTCCTTGACCATACCAACCCCAGCAGGGCTGGAGAGCAAACGCAGGATTGAGGTCGGGGTTGGGGGTTTGGGCTTAAGATTTAAAATAAAAGCGCTGAGAAATTAAAAATGATGATTCTGAAGGACCGGGCTGCGCCACTGCAGGGTTGTTTAATCCTAAACTCGATGAGGAATGAAGTTTTGATGCCTAAGCTTGAACCAGGAGTGAATGGATGAGCTCAGCACCCAAAAGTGAAGGTGCAGCCACGGGGATGCTGAGAGGGGCAGCACCCAAGGGCAGCTCTGGGTGTTTGGGCTGAGATTTCTGAGATTTCCCATTAAAAACACTGGGAATATTGGAATTTTGGGCAGGTCAGGCAGGGAGACACCTCCACAGCCTGGGGAAGGGCCCTGCTGTCCCCAGGAGCTGCAGGTCTGAGCCCAGGTGGGGTTGGGAGAAGAAAATTCTGAGTTCTCTGTATCAGGATCAAGGGAAAACGCCCAAAGCAGAATTTACTGACACAGCCCCTCCTCTGGACCCCAAAACAAACCCAGCCCCAGCCCCAGGGACCCCCAGAGCACCCAGGGGTGCCCCCTGAGCAGCTCTGACCTTCGCCAGAGTCTGCCTTGTTTTTAGCAACCTCGTTGAAATTTAAATTGATTTGTTATTTATCCAACTGACAACAAAGAGAGAAGAAAACAGTCCTAACTCAGTGCGCTGGGGAGATTGAATTCCTGTATCACTGTCAGCTGCATTAACTGACTTCCTGGAGCTAAATTCAATTAGGGCAGCATTCCCGAGCATTAATAAATCAATACCGATGCCATTTTGATATATTTTGAACGTCTTTCATTATACATTTCAGGGCAGGGATTAGGGCTGAACTGGAAGTTAATGGGACGTGACAGGGCGGGGAGGCAGAGCCTGGCAGCTGGGATTGCTTTGTGCTGCACAAGGTGGAACAAAGGGAATGATCCCGGCCAGGAGCTCCTCAAAGCCAGGAGAAACCTCTGGGATGGAAATAAAGGCCCGGAGCCCCTCCTGCAGCGATTTTGGGAGGGTTCACACCTCGCCCGTGTCTCCCCCTGGAGCTGCCCTAAGGGAAAAAATGAAACCAATGTTATCTCATTTGCTTCTCCTGCGTTTTGCTGCTGTGGAATGTGCTTGGAGGTTGTTTATCCAGCGTGTGAATTGTTTTAACTTAATGACCAGTCACAGCTGGGCTGTGTCAGGACTCTGGAAGGAGTCAGGAGTTTTCATGATCGTTCTTTGTGGACTTCTGCTGACACTCACGAGATTCTGTGCAGTGTGTGCAGAGTTGAGAGCCTGGCAGGTTCAGTTTTAGATTTATAGAATAATAGAGCAGAATAATAGAGTAGAATAAAATACTTAATTAGCCTTCTGATATCGATGGCGTCCTCCTCATCGTTCTCTCCTCATTGGGACCAAAAATATCCACTATAGTGGATATTTTAAAAAGGCTAAAAAGGTTAAAATATTATTTAAAAGGTTAAAATGTTAAAAGGTTAAATTTTTTAAAAAGGTTTAAATGTTCAGCCTTTAAAAATGTTAAAATAGTATTGATATTTTAACGTATTTAATTATTATATAATATATATAATATTATAGATAATATACTGTATACTATATACTATATACTATATTATATTGTATATTGTATATTGTGTATTGTATATTGTATATTGTGTATTGTATATTAAATATTGTATACAATACGTTATTACAATATTATTAAAATATTATGTTATATTATATTATATTATATTATATTATATTATATTATATTATATTATATTATACTATATATTTTTAAATTTTAATATATTTTAAAGGTTAAAATATTTCGCCTTTAAAAATATTAAAATATCCACTATATTCACCATTTTAACCTTTAAAAAGGTTAAAATATTGCCATCATCCCTGGCCATCAATCACTCACCCCGAGCCCTGCAAAGCACCAGTGAAGCTTTCCCTCCCCCCAGGCCATAAAACAGCGCCTTGCAAAGCGCAGCCTGCGCCTCTTCAAGGCTTAAAAGCATCTGAACGGCCTGGAGGGACCATTCCTGCAGCACCTGGGGATGGATAAAGATGGAAAATAAAGACGGAAAATAATCGGGTATCGACGGGGCTGCTGTGCTCAGCTTGGAGGGATTAGCGCGGCTCGTTCAGCCCTTTGGGACAGGAGTGGTGGGGGGCTCCTCTGCGTTTTGGGGCAGAAAAATAGAAAATGAATAGTCTGAGGTGACTCCTGCTCGTTCCCAGTGAGATTGTCACTGTTGTGTCCCCAAAAAGCCTCTGCAGGGGTCAGGGATACACAGAAACCCTTCTCCAACCACCCAAAAACTTTCTCCTCCAAGCTTCAAAGCCCCAGAAAATCCCAATTTTTCCTCTGCCAAGCAAGCCAGCCCCCCCCCAGACACATTATCCCACCCATAAAATCAAAATAAGCCATTAAGAGCCAGTGAGAGTCAGGAGTGCCCTTTGAAACCCAGGTGTTTCCACTTTCAGGGGCACCAGGAGCTGCGAGGGCGCAGGGTTTATGAAGATTTTCCATGCTCGGCTTGGAAAAACGAAATAAATCCATGGAAGGAGCCCTGAGAGGGCAGGGCCGGTCCCATCCTCTCGCAATTCATTAGATCCTTCCTCCTCCCGTGGCAGGTGCTGATCAAGGCAAGGGGCAGGAGGTGGAAAAAGCCGCCCCAGTTTTGATCAAAACCGGTAAAATCCCAACAAAAAACAAGAGGCTCTTTTTCCCAAGTGGCTTCCAAAGCCTTGTAAAAAGGGTAATGATCCTATAAAGCTCAGCCTTGGGTGGCTTGGGGGCAGCTCAGCTCAGACACCAAAATGCTGAGGGTCCCCAAAGGAGCTGTGCCCTAAAATGCAGAGTTTGGCACCCCCAGGTGATGCTGAAAGCCACACTAGGGTTAATCCCAGCAGGGATCAGGGTGTGGGGCAGGATCTGCTCCTTTTCACACAATTATGGGGTTTTTTGGCCTGGAAGGGATCCTCAAGCCCACCCAGACCTGGCAGGGACATCTCCCACCATCCCAGCCCCATCCCATCCAGCCTTTCCCAAATTCCTCCACCAGGGCTGGGCTCCCCTGCGGGGCTCTGAGAAAACCCAACCAGAGCAGATTCGGCCCCAGCTGTGGCTCTGCCAAACAAAACCTGGCATTTTCTGCCCACTCCTGAGGGATCTGAGGGGGTTTGTGGCCCTACAGGGGTGCGAACTCGGCTCTCGTGGGGTTTTGACTTCACTTGGCCACGGAGACCAAAGCAAACCAACGAATGTTCAATTTACCCCGGGCTCAGGGAGGATTTTCCACCTCGGCCACAGGCAGCAAACCCTCCTGGATGTGATGGCAGTGACTGAATCTGGGCAAAACAGACCCAAAATGAGACCCAGGCACTCCCAGTGAGGGCAGTGGGTGCTGCTGTCCCTCTGTCCCCCCTCAAGGGCCACCCAAGGGTGCTCCCAGGGGTTTTCCTGGCATTTCCAGCCTCCCCAAAGGAATGCCTCCCTTTCCAGGCAGCCCAACGCCAGCAGAGAGCCGGATCCCCTCCAGCAGCCTCCCCCCAGTGCACAAAGAGGATTTACTCCCTCTCCAAATCCCACTTTAATTTCACATCCCCAGCAGCGCCAGCCCCTCCACCTGCCTCCCCTCCCACGTTCGTGCCAGGTGAGAGCCCAAAGCCAACCACCCCCGGGGCTGGTTCCCCCCAACTTCCCCAGCTCGGGGGGAGAAGGAGAAGAAGAATCAGGAATGGCTTTGCCCAGAGGTGTTGCACAACCTTTCAAAAAGCAGAAGCCTGGCTTGCAGAGAAACCTGAGCAGGGCAGCCCCGAGGAGCCCCAAACCTCCCTGCCCACAGCCCTGATGAGCAAGAGCGCATCAGAGAGGAGGGATCCTCTGTCCCCACGCCAGGGGTGGCTCCAGGTTGGCTCCCTGTGCCCCCAGCCCAGGGAGGGGACACAAATCCTAGCCTGGAGAGAGGTTGGATATCTCCTGTTTTAATTAATTAAAGATGTAAAGCTCATGGCGAAGAGAGCTGGGGCACAAAATCCCGGGTATGGATGGGAAAAATCAAACAAATCTTCGATGACCCAACAGGGAGAGCAATAAAAGACTGAAAATTGGCCCATTCCAGAAATAGCCCGGGCAGTTCCTGAATTACCTCGTGGTAATGGAGCTGCTGTGCTGGCAGGACACCCAGAGCTGCCCTGGTGCCCAGGGATCGATGAGGAGAGCTCTGCTGGCCAGGACAGCAGGGATGGGGATCCCACACTGCCTCAGCCCATCTCCCTAAAACCAGCCCCAAAATCACCCTAAAACCAACCCCAAAATCACCCTAAAACCAACCCCACAATCACCACTAAAACCAACCCCAAAATCACTCCCTAAACCCAACCCCAAAATCACCCTAAAACCAACCCAAAAATCACCCCCTAAAACCAACCCCACAATCACCCACTAAAAACCAACCCCAAAATCACTCCCTAAGACCAACCCCAGAGCCAGAACCAAAGCAGGAACAACCCCCCCAACTGCCACCCAGCCCAAACTCCTCGTTTTTCACCCCAAACAAAGCTCTCCCTCCCCTCCCTGCAGCCATTTGTTGATGCTCCCAACACCAGACCCATCTCAGGGCCCAGCCCCTCTCCCTTTTTCCCTCCTTGCCTTCGCTTCAGACGTGACCTTTTGATTTCTCGGGTAGAGTGTAAATTACATGTCGCCAGCATAAAATATTAAATCCAATTTATATTTAATTATTGATGTTATTATGTATTCCGTAGTAATGGCAGCAGGAAAAAAAAGAAGATCTCCACCCCACCATTAAAGAGCTCGGTTGCATTAGCAGCTTCTTGAGGTTAAGATTTCTTCCTCCGCTCCTTCTTAACCGTAAGATTGATGGGGATGGGGGGATTTTGTAAATAGTCTTCCAGAAATATTTTATCTGATTATTGTACCTATAAAAGGGAGCCGGGAGGGGGAGAAGGGGCCTTTTTAAACCGCTGATAATTCGCTCAGCTAAAGGGCAAAGAGCTCCCCAGCAAGCCCAGTGCAGGCCCCACAGGCAAAGAGGGGCTGTGGAAACCAGGCTGGGTTTAAGGAGCTGGTGGGGAACCACAGTGGTTTTTCCAGCTGAGATTTAACCAGTCTGTTAAACTCCAGCGTGAGGTTTTTACTAAAATATTAATCAATTCTGCTTAGACTTGATTAAGGTAATTTTCTCCCCATTTATATTTAATGCGGGAGCCACCCAAGGTGTGCAGGGCTTGGTTGGGTTGGGTTTGTGGACACCCAAAGCGAGGGCTGGGTTCCCACCAGGGCCGAGCTCATCCCACCAGCCCAAAGCGCCACGAGGAAACCCCCAAATCACCTTCACCCCTGGCCACAGCAGCTCCAGGCTCACCAAAACGCGGCAATAATTCCATTTATTCCGCAGCGCCCACGCCCCCACCCGCCACAATAAAAACAGCATTAAAACCAGCATTATCCCCTCGCTTTAAAATTCAAATCAATAGAGCAAATGGAGAGAATCCGGCTCAAGAAAAGTCAGGAGCAGGAATCCATCTGGGGCTGCCAGGAGGCCGCTAAGTGCTGCGGTGTCACCCGCTGGGTGACAGCCCCTGGGAGCCGCCAGCTCTGGGGGCAAAGCCTCTCCAGCCCCCTGGGACCCTCCCTGGCCACACAAAGAAATGGTCAATGCCAAAGAAATGCTCTTCTGGTGGGGCTCTGAGCACCCCAGGCAGCGCTGAGAGAAGCAGAGGACATAGGCTCCAGCTAGGGAAGGTTCAGGGTGGATATTAGAAGGAATTTTTCACTGAAAGAATAATAAAATACTGCAGTGTCCTTCCCAGGGAGGTGATGGAATCACCATCTCTGGATGTGTTTAAATAAAGACTGGACATGGCATTTAGTGCTATAGCTGAGGTGTCGGGGCACAGGTTGGGCTCGATGATCTGAGAGGTCCCTTCCAACCTCATCATTCTGTGGTTCTGTGATTGATTCTGTGATTCTGTGATTGATTCTGTGATTGATTCTGTGATTGATTCTGTGATTGATTCTGTGATTGATTCCGTGATTCTCCGCTGGGCAGGAGCTGCACAGGAACACCCAAAGGCTCTGCAGGGCTCTCACCTTTCCCTGACCAAACAAATCCGTTTAAATTTGCTGTTAAAGCAGCGTTTTGGGACGGAGCTTTCTCCCCTTTAATTTTGGTTAGAAATGCCCCTCAGCACAGGCCCAGAAAGCTCCAGCTCCGTCCTGGTGTTAATTAACGCAAATTGTCGCGCTAATTATCCCCTTCAATTACGGGTCTGTGGTGCCCAAACCATTTCCAGCAGAATTCCCAACCCGGAGCTCGAATCCCATTCACTCACAGCCCCATCTCCACCTTTATTTAAGGGACATTTCTGTGGATAAATGACAGCACAGCCCAAGGTGTTTCAGAAACACCCAAAAAAACCCCAGAAAGCGCCAAATCCCCACACCAGGAAGCCCCCACACAGCCTGGATGGCCTTTAATCCCATTTTTACCCCTGCAGCCCCAAATGCAGGTGGCACCAGCACATTCTGCAGGTGACAAAACCTGGAATAAAACTCTGGAATCACTCTGGAATAAAGCTGGAATAAGACTCTGGAGTAAGACTCTGGAATAAGACTTTAATAAAACTCTGGATTCACTCTGGAATAAAACTTGGATAAAACTCGGGAATCACTCTGGAATAAATCTGCAATAAAACTCTGGAATCACTCTGGAATAAAGCTGGAATAAGACTCTGGAATAAGACTCTGGAATAAGACTCTGGAATAAGACTCTGGAATCACTCGAATAAAACGGCAATAAAACTCTGGAATCACTCTGGAATAAATCTGCAATAAAACTCTGGAATCACTGCCCCGGCGGGGTGGGGGACAGCGAGAGGACGCTCCCTCCTTTGTGACACCCACCACGGGACAAAACCCCATTTTTGGGGCAGCAGAAATGTCCCAGCTCCGGGAGGATGCACAGGACAAATCCCTGGGCTGGTTCGCAAGGGAGGAGGAGGCAAAGGGAGCACGCAGAGGGGTGACAATCCCAAAGAAACAATCCCAAACAAGCAATCCCAAACAAGCAATCCCAAACAAGCAATCCCAAACAAGCAATCCCAAGCAATCCCAAGCCCCGCTCGCCGCCTCCCAGCCCATCTGGGTGCGAGGCCCCTCCATCCTGGAGCCGTTTCCCCCTCCCCGCCCCTCTCCGGGCTAATTTTAATTTTACCCGCTCTGGCCGGGGCTCGCAGCCCCTGGTTCTCGTTACCCCCCCGCCGCGCTCCAGGCACGCAGCGTTTTTGCAAAGTGAACGGGGGAGCAGAAATATCCTTGGTTTGGTTTTTTGGTTTTTTTTTTTTTTTTTTGCCTTTGGCCACTCCGAAGTCGCGCTTCCAAAGTTGGGAAAAAGTTACGAAGCGGCAAGAGGCGGGGGGGAATAAAATAAAATAAAATAAAAGTAAAATAAAGTAAAAAAAAGAACAGACCAACCCAAAGCCAAGCGACGGCGATTAGACAAAAGCATAAATAACCTCTGGGCTCTGGGTGTTGATCGCGCTCCAGGGCGAAAGAAGGGAAAAATCTCAAAATGTAAAAAACTGCAGTTTGTGTATTTAATAAAAAACAACCAAAACAAGGCAAACGTGCCCAGGCAGTGACGCCAGCCCGGCCCTGTGGAGGGACCCGGCGGCTGCAGCTCCCCAGACCAGCCGGGGGTCCGGGCCCACAGCAGGGCCTGCTTTGGGGCAAAATCCACGATTTTGGGTTTCCTTCTCCTTGGCACCGCTCGGGCACGGGGGATCAGAGACGGAAAACAAGGGAGAGCAGGGACAGCAGAGAGGGCAAGGCTGGCCCCGAAAGGGACAAAGGGCCCCGAAAGGGACAAAGGGCCCCGAAAGGGACAAAGGGCCCCGAAAGGGACAAAGGGCCCGCTCAGAGCGGCTCGGTGGCCCCAGGACGGGGCTGGAGCCGGTGACAGCTCCGAGCAGCACCAGGAGCTGTCCCAGCCCTGCCGGGGGTGAATAAACCCATCCAGGAGCCCCCGAACTGGAATAAACCCATCCAGGAGCCCCCGAACTGGAATAAACCCATCCTGGAGCCCCGAATTTCTGCATTTTCTGCGTTTCACACCCCGAGGGCCGAGCGGGAAGCGCAGCAGAGGGAACCGGGACGCTCGAGGGACAAACCGGGGGTGGAACCCAAAGCTCCGCATCCCCTGCAGCCATCCCGGCCCCGGGGACAGCCCGAGGTCCCGGAGGGGAGGAAACGGCCCCGGCGGAGGGTGAGGAAGCTGCGGAGCCCTGGCGAACACATGGGCCGGGAGCGAAAGCCAAAAGCAGAAGGAAGCAGAAGGTGACGGCGGAGATACCGTGACTAACGGGACCTTCCCGGCCTGCGGGGGAACCGGCGCTGCCCCGAGGCCGCCGGGGATGGGCCCCGATAGCATCAAATGGCGCCCAGGTGGTGGCGAGGATGGCAGATAAAGGCGGCGAGCAGGAACACGATTGCAGAAGTGACACCCGCGCCGCTGCTCGGCCGGGCCCGCTGGTTTCTCACCTCAGGTCCCAGAGCGCATTGCCCAAACCCAGCCCCGGATGAGCATCCTCACAGATCTCCTCAGCCCCAGGCAGGCAGAGTGCAGGTGTAGGGGTGGGAGCATCCCCGCTCCTCTAAATTCCCCCATTCCCCAAAATTCCCCTCTCTCGGGCGCCTTTTCCCCACACCGAACCACACAAACGCTTTTCCACCGGGGAATTATCGCCTTCGGTGCCTTCCCCAGCTGCCACAAAGGAGGGGAGAGCTCTGAGGGAGCCCCAAAACCAAACCCGAACCTCCCAAAACCAAACCCGAACCTCCCAGAATCGCCTGCCCGGCACTCGGGGGGAGGCTCCTAAAACCAAACACGAACCTCTCAAACCAAACCCGAACCTCCCAAAATCTCCTGCCCGACACTCGGGAGAACTCTGGGTGAGGGATGCTCGGGGCAGGAGCATCCCTGCACCTCTAAATTCCCCCATTTCCCCAAAATTCCCCTCTCTCGGGCGCCTTTTCCCCACGCCGAACCACACAAACGCTTTTCCATCGGGGAATTATCGCCTTCGGTGCCTTCCCCAGCTGCCACAAAGGAGGGGAGAGCTCTGAAGGACCCCCAAAACCAAATCCGAACCTCCCAAAACCAAACCCGAACCTCCCAAAACCGCCTGCCCGGCACTCGGGGGGGCTCTGGGTGAGGGATGCTCGGAGCAGGAGCATCCCCGCACCTCTAAATTCCCCCATTCCCCAAAATTCCCCTCTCTCGGGTGCCTTTTCCCCACGCCCAACCATCCAAACGCTTTTCCATCGGGGAATTATCGCCTTGGGTGCCTTCCCCAGCTGCCGCAAAGGAGGGGAGAGCTGGAGGGGCTCCCAAACCAAACCCGAACCTCCCAAAATCGCCTGCCCGGCACTCGGGGGGAGGCTCCTAAAACCAAACACGAACCTCTCAAACCAAACCCGAACCTCCCAAAATCGCCTGCCCGACACTCGGGAGATCTCTGGGTGAGGGATGCTCGGGGCAGGAGCATCTCCCGTGGGACAGGCGGGATGGAGCAGGCTCAGAGCGGAGCTAAACCCGAATTCCCCCTGGAATTGAGATCCCCGGACAGCAGCAGCAGCCCCAGCTTGCTCGCAGCCCTGCTCCGCTCCTTTCACCAAAGTCTCACCATATTAAGCAGCTGAACTGCATCATCCGAGGAGTGTCAAATTGGTTTTAGATGGTTCTAATTATAACCAGGAAGTTTTAAAGTGTGTGGGTGGAAAGGAATGCAGCAGATTAATTTAATAGCAGTTACCACGGCACAATGGTGCTTCAATTAAGAGTTCTTTCTGACTGGGATTTGTTGGTTTTGTGTTGTTTTTTTTTTTCTTTTCCCTGTTAATAATAAATGTCACAAATGAGAATAGACATATTACTTCATCAGATGCTTTGGCATATCTCTTCGCAGAGAGCCTTTTGTGCAGAAATAGTAGCTGAAAGGGTAATTTTATGGGGCTTAGCACTCACTTAACACTTTAGGAGCCAAAACGGGGCCTCAGCAGAAACCCAGGAAGCTGCACCTGTTTCCAGAGCCACAAAGAGCCCTCCCCGCGCCGGGGAATGGTGTGTGAGGCACGAACCGGGGCCAGCATCCTGCTCGGGCGGCTGGGGAGCGCATGGCGAGCGGGATCCGCGCTCCGGAGCCCCCTCCCGCTGCCCCGGGCTGGGGGCGGCCCCGGGGGCACGGGGGGAGCGGGACAGGGACTCTTTGAACGGCGTGGGGGATCCCGGCCCCGGTGTCCGCACGGGAAGCGCCGCTCCCGGCCCTGCCAGGGCAGAGGGGCCGCTGTGGGGCGGGCTGGGGGCGTCCCGAGGGGTCGGAGCCTTCCCGGGGCCGGGATGAGCCCCATGGAGCCCTGTGTCACCGTGTCCCTGCTGAAGGGACGGCACAGCCCTGTGAGCCGCTCTCATTAACGCCCGGCGCTAATTACCTGAGCCCCGGTTCCCTCCCGAGGAAGGTTCCTCCGCTGCGGGAAGAGTTCCCCGGCACTACTCGGGCTGGCCGGCCCGAAATCGCCTTGGTCGCGGTGTATTTTGTCGGGGTTTATTTGGTCGGGGTTGGTTTTTTCGGGGTTGGTTTTGTCGGGGTTATTTTTCCCTTTGAGAGATTGATTCTGGTGGGTTCCGAGGGGGAGCCCGCTGGGATGGGGAGCAACCCACAGAGAGCCCGAGGCAGGCTGGAAATAACCTGAAATCCTGCCCCACAGAGTCCTTCTGCCCATAATCCTGACTAGGATCCCTACCCATAAACTCCTTCGCCATAGATCCTCCCTATAGATCCCCACCTAGATCCTACCCTATGGATCCCCTGTACCCCATAGATCCTGACCTAGGGATCCCCTGTACCCCACACATCCCTTCTGCCCCATAGATCCTGCCCTATGGATCCCCTGTACCCCATAGATCCTGCCCTATGGATCCCCTGTACCTCATAAACTCCTTCTGCCCCATGGATCCTACCCTATAGATCTCCTCTACCCCATAGATCCTGCCCTATGGATGCCCTGTACCCCACAGTCCTACCCTATAGATCCCCTGTACCCCATAGATCCTGCCCTATGGATCTCCTCTACCCCATAGATCCTGCCCTATGGATCCCCTGTACCCCACAATCCTGCCCTATGGATCCCCTGTACCCCACAATCCTGCCCTATGGATCCCCTGTACCCCACAGATCCTGTCTGAGGGAGGGAGAACACGGCCCGGAGACAAAACCACCGGGAAATGGCAGCAAAAAGAGCTTTAAAAAGCAAACCTGAGGCTGGGAGGGGCAGGGGACACCCCCGGGTCCCAGGGACACCCCCTGGACCCCCAAAATTCCCAGCAAGACACCCAGGGGAGAGGTACTGGGAGCACTGGGAGGAGCTCCCCAGCCACTCAATTCCAGCACCAGCTTCATTTTAATCCTTTAATGATGCCTGGGGTGTGTTTTCCATGCCAGACACATCCCAAACTGCCCTGATGTGGGACAGGGACACATCCCTGGCACCCCAAACTGCCCCTCTATGGGACAGGGACACATCCCCATCACCCCAAACTGCCCCATGGTGGGACAGGGACACATCCTGGAGCCACCTCACCTCTCCATTCCCCCTTTTCCACCCCAGCCCTGCCCAAGGAGCCCGGGGGAGCTCCCCTGGCCACAGCTGAGTGCTGGAAAGCAGCAAAGCCCGCCCGCTGTTCCCCAAAATCCGGCTCTGTCTCGGTGATTTGTGTGCACTGCGATATCGAACCGCTGCCTGGAGGGACTCGGCTACTTAAAAACCCCGCGCAGGAGGCAAACAGGGAGATTTATTATTTTACTTTTGTGGTTTTCAGATAGTTTATGACACCGGGCTAATAACTGCCGAACCAAAATCTTCATTGATCCGGGGGAAAAGTGACGTTATCCTCCCTCCCCGGGCCCCCGGATGAGCTGCTGCCCTCCAGGGATGGCTCCATCCCAGGGGTGCTCCTGCTGGGTGTCCCACGGCAGGGACAGGAGCAAATCCAGAGTAAATCCTGAGCCCACACCTTCCCTTCCCATCCCATCCCATCCCATCCCATCCCATCCCATCCCATCCCATCCCATCCCATTCCCCATTCCCCCAGCCCACTGGGGATCCCAATCCATCCCACCCCACTGTTCCCAGCCCACTGCCCCAATTCCAGCTCTGATCCTGGGCTGGAACACAGGCAGGGAGGGCTGGGGCAAGGCAGCTCCTCATGAGGGCACCAGGGACGCCCAGCAGGACCCTCCCTGTGATTCCAGAGGAAATCAGGGAGGATTTCCCATTTTCCCCATCACAGGGACACCCAGCAGGACCCTCCCTGTGATTCCAGAGAGAAAATAAGGAGGATTTCCCATTTTCCCCATCACAGGGACACCCAGCAGGACCCTCCCTGTGATTCCAGAGGAAATCAGGGAGGATTTCCCATTTTCCCCATCACAGGGACACCCAGCAGGACCCTCCCTGTGATTCCAGAGGAAATCAGGGAGGATTTCCCGTTTTTCCCCATCCACAGGGACACCCTAGGCAGGACCCTCCCTGTGATTCCAGTGGGAGGATTTCCCATTTTCCCCATCACAGGGACACCCAGCAGGACCCTCCCTGTGATTCCAGAGGAAATCAGGGAGGATTTCCCGTTTTCCCCCTGGCTCTCTGCTGGCATTAAAGACAAGCCACTGCCATCATTTGAACTCCACGATCAGGACCTAATTCAATCCCAGCCTGCTCATTGCTGAGGGCTGAGCATTAGACTGAAACCCTAAGCCAGGCCTGCAGTCATTTGGCTGGGGAGGAATTGATTTTGGCCATCAGCACTTTCTCATTTTCGATGGAGTCCCCACGTAACCAGGTTAATTTCTGTTAATCCCATTAGCCAGGTACTTCTGGCTCTCCGGCCCAATGATTTTGTGTCTGATCTGAAAGATTGCAATTGCAACCCAAGAGGACACAAACAGGAGCCTGTGATGGAGAGGAACCGGCCTGACACAGACCCAGCTTCTCTTCCACCTAAAAACCAAACCCTCTCCAAATTTCCCCCTGCTTAATGACACACACAGTAAGTTCTGTCCCTAATTAATTTCCCCACACTTCAGATGCCCCATTTTGCTGGATTAATGTTATTATTACAAGTTTGACTGTGTCCTGTGCAAGTTCCAGGCCCAGGTTTATTTTTCTTGACTCAGATCAGGGCTGGTTCTTGCCAAGGGCTTCCCAGGGAGGCTGATCCCAGTATCCCCCCGGAGCCCCCAGCCCTGAGGGAACCCCTGGCACTGCCCCAAGGGAGATTTGCCCCAGGTCTGGAACCCCAGCTGGGGAAAATGGGGGGCTCCAAAGGGGGGGAGATTTAAACTGAAAGAGAGGAGTGCCCCCAAAACAGCCAAGGTGTGGCAGGGTCCCCACCTGCCTGGGGACATTGCGGGCATTGGTGACCTGTTGTCACTGCTAATGAGGGCTGGGAGCGGGGTGAGCATCCCTGCACCTCTCCCTGCATCCCTGCCTGCATCCCTGCCTGCATCTCTGCATCCCTGCACCTCTCCCTGCATCCTTGAACCTCTCCCTGCATCCCTGTGTGCATCCCTGCAACCCTGCCTGCATCTCTGGATCCCTGCATCCCTGCATCCCTGCATCCCTGCACCTCTCCCTGCATCCCTCCCTGCATCCCTGCCTTTATCCCTCCATCCCTGCAGCTCTCCCTGCATCTCCACACATCTCCCTCCATCCCTGCACCTCTCTCTGCATCCCTCCATCCCTGCAGCTCTCCCTGCATCCCTCCATCCCTGCAGCCCTGCCTGCAGCCCCGCCCGCCTCCCCTGCTCGCCAGGGCTCCTTCCTTCCGCAGCCGCGGCGCTCGGAGCACGCCCGGGCCGGGGCAGCAGCTGCGGAGCACCCGGAGCTCGCTGGGGCAGGAAACGCCGGCGGTCCCGCAGCTGCTGCGGGGCTGGGCCGGGGCTCACACGCGAGGGACACGTGGCACGGCCCGGTGGCACCGGGGGACACGGGGGGACACCGGGAGGAAGGGATGGGCTGGGCACCGGGACAGGAGGGACCTGCGGGGACACGGGAGTGACCATCAGAGACACCAGAGTGACCATCAGAGAGTGTGGGGACACGGGAGTGACCATCAGAGACACCAGAGTGACCATCACAGAGTGTGAGGACACAGGAGTGACCATCAGAGCCATGGGGACACGGGAGTGACCATCAGAGAGTGTGGGGACACAGGAGTGATCATCACAGCTCAGGGACACCAGAGTGACCATCAGAGAGTGTGGGGACACGGGAGTGACCATCAGAGACACCCGAGTGACCATCACATAGCCATGGGGACATTGCAGTGACCATCACAGAGTGTGGGGACAGGGGAGTGGCCCAGTGTGGTGCAGGTCCAAGCTGTGGCACTGCAGGTCTGGATTGTGGCATTGCACTCCCAAAACATGGAGTTGCACACCCAAATAATGGAATTGGAATTGCACACCCAAACCATGGAATTGCACACCCAAATAATGGAATTACACACCCAAACCCTGGAATTGCACGCCCAAAATATGGAACTACACACCCAAACCATAGAATTGGAATTGCACCCCCAAAATATGGAATTACACACCTAAACCATGCATTTGCATACCCAAACCCTGGGATTGCACACCCAAAATATGGAATTACACACCCAAAACTTGGAATTGCACACCCAAACCCTAGAATTACACACCTAAATCACAGCACTGCACACTCAACCCCTCCATATCCCTGTCCCCAGGGTTTGGGGTCACACCTCTGGGATCCCAGGCTCTGTGGCCTCAGGCACATTGCCACCATTATTTTTCCATTATTTTCCCATAATTTTTCCAATATTTTCCCATTATTTTCCCAGGAACATCCCAGGCCTCTCCTTTCCCCCTGCCCCAGCCCAGGAGCTGCACGCTGAGATCCCTGATAAGAGATAAGGGATGCTGCTCCCCAGCCCTGGCCAGCACGTTCCCCTTTGAGGGGCCCAAATCCACCCGAGATGAGTCAGTTCCTCCAGCTCCAGCCCCTGTTCTACATGGAACTGGAATTTCTCATTTCATTTCGGCCCTGCAGGGGAGGCAGAGCTGCAGGAGACAATGGAGGAACACAAACACTCTGAAATCTAAAAATAAAATAAATGTCAGTGCCAGGCAGAGCAGCCCTGCCTGTGCTCGCTGTCAGCCCTGCAGGAGCTCTGGGATTTGGGAATTTGGGACAATTCTGGGCACCGTCAGCAGTGATGGCTGGAGACAACACCTGGGACAGGACACAGTTACAGGAGTAAAGTAGGGGTTTATTAAAAATATTTAAATGTATTTATTAAGAATCCTTCACAGGATTCACCGGGGGCAGCGCAAGAGCCTGGCCATGGCTACACCGAAGAGTCAGAGTTTTCATTTTTTTATAAGTTTTGGCCCATTTTCATATTGGGGTTAATTGATGGGGGGAGACCCCAAGGGTGGGGCTGTCCTGGGGTGTTTTTAAACCCAGGGAAGTGGAGCTGAGGGGACAGAGGAGTTCTGGGGAGTTTTTATTCCTTTGGCAGGGGAGGAGAGCAGAGTTGAGGGGAGAAAGGTGTTCTGGGGGGTTTTTGATCCTTTAGCAGTGGAGCTGAGGGGACAGAACTGCTTTGGCGTGTTTTTAATCCCAGGGAAATGGAGCTGAGAGGACAGAGGAGTTCAGGGGTAGTTTTAATCCCTTATCAAAGGAGAAAAGCGGAGCTGAGGGGCCCAGGCCGGCAGGGCCGCCTCACGGCCGGGGCTGTGTCTCCCTCTGCTGGGCGGCCGCGACTCCTCTGCAAACCCCGCTCCACGGAGATCGGGACTTTCTTCGCTCAGAAGTTGCAACAACACCTTTTTTCTTTCTTTTTTTTTTTTTTTTCCCTGTAACGCTGCCCTGTTTTGGGTCTCCTGAGGGATTTTGCGCATTTTGGGAGAATTCCAGAATCCGGGAGCGGCAGCACCTCCTGCCCGCTGGGGGGCGCCCTGCAGGACGCGCCAGAACCCGGAAGTGCCGGAGCACCGGAAGCGGCAGAAGGCGGAAGTGCCGGCGGGGCGCGATGGCGGCGGCGGTGTCGGCCCTCAGCAGCCTGGGGGTGCCCGAGGCCGATGTGGGGGTGAGGCGGGGACGGGATCGGGTGGGACGGGGGTCCCGGCTCCTCCCGGGGCTCCTGCCTGAGTGCGGGTCCTTGCAGAGCGAGGAGGAAGAGGAGGAGGAGCAGGCAGAGCCCGGCCCGGCCGCGGCGAAGGCGGCGGAGCAGAGGCGGGAGGAGCGGCTGCGCCGGTTCCGGGAGCTCCACATGAAGCGGGTACGGGACCAGAACCGGGGCCAAACACTGCCTGGCTAGCTCTGGGGGTCGGGCTGGGCGATGTACGGGGGTCCCTTCCAGCCCTGATTGCTCTGGGGTTGTTCGGGGTGGGTTTGTGTCCCCCCAGGTTCGGGGTTGTTCGGTTCTGTTCCCCTCGGGGTTTGGGGTTGTTCCCCTCGGGGTTGTTCTCTCTCTCTCTGTGCTGGAGTTTTGCCCTGTTTGGTTCCAGTACGAGGCCTGCAAGCTGAACAGCCAGGAGGTGGTGGAGGAGGACAAGAGGCTGAAGCTGCCCCCGAACTGGGAAGCTAAAAAGGCTCGGCTGGAGTGGGAGCTGCAGGTGCAGGAGAAGAAGAAGGTAAAGAACTCCCCAGAGCCCGGGGTGTGAGCTGGGATTAGCTGGGCTGGGCTGGGCTGTGCAGGGCCGGGATTAGCAAATCTCCTCTCTCAGGAATGTGCAGCCCGGGGTGAGGACTACGAGCGGGTGAAGCTGCTGGAGGTCAGCGCTGAGGACGCCGAGAGGTGGGAGAGGAAGAAGAAGAAGAAAAACCCCGACCTGGGCTTCTCAGGTGAGATTAAGAATTGTATAACATATATTAAAAATGCTATAAAATAGCTAAAATAATGCTATTTATATGTAAGATTACAGATTTCACTATAGAAAAAGCAGCTAAAAGGGATTACAAATTGTTCTATAGCAGAATCTTTTTGGTCAGTAATTACTTGTGAAAACCAATGCTATAAGAGATATTTAAAATTGTAAAAAATATATTAAAACCAGCATAAAATACATAAAATAATGCTATTTATATATAAGATGATAGATTATGCTATACCAAAAAGCAGAAAAAAGGGATTACAAGTTGTTCTATAGCAGAATCTCAGTAATAACTTCCGAAAGCCAATGTTATAAAAGATATTAAAAATGTCATAAAATATATTAAAAATTCTATAAAATATGTAAAATAATGCTATAGAAATATAAAATAATGCTATAAAATATGTAAAATAGTGCTATAAAAGCCATTCAATGCCATCATTTTTAACGCAGACTACGCGGCGGCGCAGCTGCGCCAGTACCAGCGGCTCACCCGGCAGATCAAGCCCGACCTGGAGCAGTATGAGAAGCTCAAGGAGCAGCAGTGAGTCCTGGTGTCAGTCCCTGGGGCATCTCTGAGGGCTCAGCACACCCTGAAATCCCTCCTGCCTGTTCTGTACTCTCAGGGGTCCAGCTTCAGGAGGGATGGGGGTAATTAATGAGGTTAATTTCTCCCAGTTTGGCACTGGAGGAAATGTTCACCCAGTGAGGTCACGTTCCAGTGGGTAATCAGGCACTTCCTGGAGCAGGGTTTGGGTTCTTAAGCTGGGTTTAAGGACTGAGACCTGCCCAGATTGCATTCAGACAGGTTTCTGGGGGGATCTGTATCTTCCAGAGGCACCTGCTGGTCCCTGTGTTGGGTTTAATGTTGACATTTGTCATCTGAGTCTGGGATTGGCACAGCTGAGTGAGCGTGACAGGGGAACTCAGGCAAAAGCAGGGAAACCATGAGGACAGGGACAGGAGAAGGGGTGAGGGGATCAGAGTGAAAGAGGGGAGATTTGGGTTGGATATTGGGAAGAAACTCTGCCCTGTGAGGGTGGGCTGCCCCTGGATCCCTGGCAGTGCCCAAGGCCAGGCTGGGCATTGGGCTTGGAGCAGTTTGGGATGTAGGGGTGGCACTGGCTGGGCTTTAAGGTCCCTGCTGGGATCCCCAGGAGCCTGGGCACTGCCAGGGGTGTAACTGTGCTCTCCCACAGCGGGGAGGCCCTGTACCCCACCTCCAACAGCCTCCTGCACGGCACCCACGTGCCCTCCAAGGAGGGCGTGGACAGGATGGTGGCAGACCTGGAGAAGCAGTGAGTACAGGGGGGCACGGGGGGAGGGAGGGCAGGGCTGGGGGCGCTGCAGGCCCGGGCTCAGCCCCTGCTGCCCCCCAGGATCGAGAAGAGGGAGAAGTACAGCAGGAGGCGGCCCTACAACGACGACGCCGACATCGACTACATCAACGAGAGGAACGCCAAGTTCAACCAGAAGGCTGAGAGGTTCTACGGAAAATACACAGCTGAGATCAAACAGAACCTGGAGAGGGGCACGGCCGTGTGAGCCTGCCTGGCACTGCTCAGAGCCTGGGCTGTGTGAGCCTGCCTGGCACTGCCCAGAGCCTGGGCCCTGTGAGCCTGCCTGGCACTGCTCACACAGAGCCTGGAGAGGGGCACGGCCGTGTGAGCCTGCCTGGCACTGCTCAGAGCCTGGGCTGTGTGAGCCTGCCTGGCACTGCTCAGAGCCTGGGCTGTGTGAGCCTGCCTGGCACTGCTCAGAGCCTGGGCTGTGTGAGCCTGCCTGGCACTGCCCAGAGCCTGCCCTGTGTGAGCCTGCCTGGCACTGCTCAGAGCCCGGGCCCTGTGAGCCTGCCTGGCACTGCCCAGAGCCTGGGCTGTGTGAGCCTGCCTGGCACAGCTCAGCTCAAACTGAGCCTGGGCCCTGTGAGCCTGCCTGGCACAGCTCACTCCTGCCTCCTCTGTTGCCATTTTCTATTTTAAATTGTATCAAAAGTAGATTTTTGCTGTTGCTGTCTCGTAGTGTGCTGAAGGATGTACAGAATTCAGCTGTAAATAGCTTTGGCTGCAGGAGTAGCCAGGTTCTGCCTTTCATGCTCTAAATAAACTCTTTGCTCTAATGTGGGAGTTGAGGTTTTGTTTGCCAGCAGGATGAGGAGCAGTGACATTCCCATGGAAAGGCAGCTCCCCCTGTCCCTCAGCAATTCCAAGGTGGGATTTGCCCCCTGGCTTGGCAGCTGCCCAGCCTCACCCACAGGGACAGGACAGACACAGAATCCTCCCACCCATTCAAGCCTTAATTAAAGAAGATTTCAGACAGGAGCAGTCCAATTTAGTTTATTTTATTAATAATTTATTTATACAAAAGCCAGGTTTAACCAGTTACTCCCAGTCCATGCAAGAGCTTCTTGTGTTCCTGAATTCCTTTCTCCTGGAGCAGAGGTCTGGAACCCTCCTGCACTTTCCCTTCCTGCCTCACAGGGAGGCTCATCTCGAACCCCAAATAAACACAAGCCTGTAGTAACTGGAGACATTTCTGTGGCAGGCAGCTAAAATCCTACACAATCCCCACTTCCAGAGGGGACCCAGGGAAGGAAGAGGCCTGGATCAAGGCAGGATCCACTTTTGGAATGATGCTGCTGGGAGTGCAAAGGAAATCCAGAAATAACCACATGGACTCGGGCCTAACACCCGACACAGCCAGTGCAAAACTAAACTTTATTCACTTGAAGTAAACAGTTACACAAGGGAAATCCAGGTGTGCAAAGAACAGCTACTCAACTATGGTTTAGAAAAAGTTACCCACCTGCAAGTTCTAGTCCAATAAAGCAATATAAAATATTTACAAATATACACAAGATTCCCATCTTGGCTTCTGGATCTGTGTGCTCTCTATCTGAAAGAGAAACCTAAGATTCCAAAAATTAAGACCTCAAAATAAATACTCAGTATTAACAAGTCTTCAAGCCCTCGTGAGTGTCCCTCTGTGCTGAGGGTGCTGCAGTGCCAGGGGCTCCCCTCAGCGTGCCCGGAACAGGGAGCTTTTGGGTGAGAAGTTCAGGAATGTTTTCTTCTCCTCCTTCTTGACAGGAACCCACTGCCCATAGGGGCTTCCCTTCCTGTCATCCTCCCTGGCTGGAGAAACCACTGGCTCCTTAACCACAGGGTGGCTCACTGGCTTCTGCAGGGCAGGCTTGGCCATTGTGTTCTGGGAAAAAAAAAAAAAAAAAAAGATTTCCTGTAAGAAAAGGTGTTAAAACCAAGGGTTTTATCTCTGCTGATCTGGTAAATCATATAAATGTTTTCTCTCCAATTCCTGGAATTCCTGATGCATATACTGGGTATCAATCACATGCACTTAACACAGGAGAAATCCCTGAATCATGAGTTTGCATTACTAGAGCACATAACTTGAGATAATCTGTGTTTTAAATTAGTTCTAGTTTTAAATTGTTTGGGTTGAGGGTAAACACTTATTTCAAACACACTGCTGAGGTGTATTCAGGGTGCTCCACCACCTCCTGCAGGGAAACCATTACCAACATTAAATTCCTTTTGTTACTGAGGTGATTATTTGGGAAAAGCCCAGCCAGGAGGGCTGGGACTGCATCACTCACATTAGGGCTGAAGGAAATGCTCCTCTGGATGGTTGCTCTCTCCATGCCAGCCTTGCTCTCGTCCTCAGCTGCACTCCCAGGTTGCTAGAGAAGAGCAGACACAGCTCAGGAGGGGATCCCTGACCCAGGGCTCAGCACAGCTTTCTCTGCAGAGGTTCAGATTTCATCTAAAGGAGCTGGGAAGCTGCAGCAGGGCTGAGCCCAGAGTGCAGCTGAGCCCATTGCTGGGCCATGGAGCAGCTCCAGCCCAGAGCAGAGCAGGGACAGCGAGGGGCAGAGCTCTGCACACCCCTCCTCTGGAGAACAACAATAAACTTATCTGCAAGGGATGCAGGCCTCTTCTTCTGTACTCTCTCAACATCTGCAATATATTGCATATGTTTATGAAAGGGATGCCTGCACCATTTGTGTCAAACCCTCAGCAAATTCACTTCCCTTTGCAAGAGCAGCACCTGAGCCAGGCAGTGGCTGCAGGTTTGGATTTACTGTGACTCAGGGGAACACACCACGACAGAACCAAACTAAAATTCACTTTAAGCTGCTCGAGTTTCTCCCTCCCTTCAATTCACAGCAGCTACAGCCCACAAAGTCCCTTAATTACCACCAGATTTTCTTCCTCATGTCTGGAACCATAGTCATGATTTCTATAAGACAGAAATAAAGTATGTAAAATGCATTGTGTGCTTGGGTATGGAATTTCTGGGAAACAGTTTGTTGCACATGAAAAGCTTTTAACAATTAAAAAATGCAGAAAGATTTAACCTTAAAAAAAACCAAAAAAACCACCAAAAACCTCAGGCTATTCACTAGGTTTGGCAAGGAGACTCCTGATCTTAGGTCAGAAGGCATAAACCAGTGGAATTCATGGGAATTATCCCATCAGGAGAACAAGTCAAAGGAACAAGTCTCCTCTCCTTCCCCAGCTGTCCCTACTGGACACTCAGGGATCAACCAGAGGCCCTCTGTGCTTCCAGCTTAAGGCAGAGCCTCGAGGCCTCTGGAGAAGTTTTTGTTCAAGAGTTTGAGCTCATAAGCACAACCTCCACAGATGAACTACAGCACAGCCATGCAGACAAGTCCAAGAGGTGTTTACCTGGTCAGGAGAACACTCCATACTTACCTCAGCTGACTCCGCGGCCTCCTCACGCTCCTGCTTCTCGGTTTTGATCTCCTTGGCAGGGGCAGAGATCCTCAGGCTGGCTGGCAGGACAATGTTGTCTGTTCCCAGAGCTTTGGCTGCATTGGCTTTTGCAATTTCCAGGAGTTCCCTCTTGTCTACAAGAGGAAGGAATAAAAAAAGTGCTTTGTGTCACATTAAAATCCACGTGTACCTCAAACCTAAATGCTGCACATTTTACATCCATTCAATCATCAGCTAGGACGGATCTCATCACAGCCTGTCCCCTGTGCCAATTAACATTCTGAAGAACAATTTTTATTGCAGCATTGGCTTTTGCTATTTGCAGGAGTTCCCTATGGTCTACAAGAAGAAAGAATAAAAAAAAAATGCTTTGTGTCACATTAAAATCCATGTGTATCTACTCAAGCCTAAATCCTGCAGGCTTTACATGCAATTATCAGCTAGGACAGATCTCATCACAGCCTGTCCCCCGTGCCAATTAACATTCTGAAGAACAATTTTTATTACATTTATAATGCAATTTTTAACACATCTGTCCAACCACACTGAGGTTTCCTTCACTCAGAAATTACAAACCAAGCAAGCAAAGGACAGACCACCTGCCTGGCCCAACCACCCCTCCCGGGTACCTTTCTCGCTGAGGTGCAGCGGTGAGTGGCTCCGGGAGCGCGAGCGGGAGCGGCTCCTCCAGCCCCGGTAGGCCTCGGGGTACACGGTTCTGCCGAAGCCGTAGTAGCGGCGGCCGCGGGAGCGGGAGCGGCTGCGCGAGTACGAGCGGCGGTAGCAGGGCCTGCCGCGGGACCAGGAGCGGGAGCGGCGCCGGCCGTAGCGGTGCCGGTAGCGCCGGGGCCGGTAACGGGAGCTGCGGGAGCTGCGGGAGCCGCGGTAGCGCCGGGAGCCGCGGGAGCGCGAGCGGCTGCGCGAGTAGGAGCGGGAGCGGCGCCGGGAGCGGCGGGAGCGGCGCCGCCGGGAGCGGGAGCGGGACCGGGAGCGGCTCCAGCTGCGCGAGGAGCGGCCCGAGGAGCTGCTGGAGCTGGAGCTGCGCGAGGAGCGGCTGGAGGAGCGGCTGGAGCCCGAGCAGCTCCGCCGGGAGCCGCGGCGCTCGGGAGAGTCCCGGTGCTCGGGAGAGCCCAGCCTCAGGTCATCCATGAACTCCGCCATGTCGGCCGTCTGCCCCGCGCTGCCTTTGTGCGCGCTGTCAGCCTCGGCCTCGGCTCTGCCTGCGGCTCGGCAGTGCCCCGTCTCTGTTCCTGAGGGGAGTGGGGGCAAGGTCAGCGTTTATGGCACCGGGGCACTTCCTCAGCACCACAAACACGGTGACACACGGGCAGCGAGGCCAGGGGTAATTAAACAGCCCAACACCTCCGGCCATCCTCCAGTGACAGCTCAGCTCTGCAATTCCCCCTCCTGCACTCAGCCACAAAACTGAAATACCAGGAATTAAACATCCCAACCATCTTCCAGTGACAGCTCAGCTCCCTCTCCTGCACTCAGCCACAAAACTGAAATACCAGGAATTAAACATCCCAACCATCCTCCAGTGACAGCTCAGCTCCCTCTCCTACAGTGTGCCAAAAAACCGAAACACCAGGAATTAAACACCTCAACAACCCCAGCTATCTTCCAGTGACAGCCCAGCTCTGCAATTCCCCCTCCTGCACTCAGCCACAAAACTGAAACACGAAGTTGTGTGAAAAAAAGAAAGGCTCCAGTTTAAACCATGAGTGGTTGGTTCTGTGTGGGTTTTAAGTGTAATTCCTTTTGCAGTATCTTTTTTCCTCCAAAAAGGAGGAAAATCTTGATATTCTTGAAAGCATTTTCAAGGTCTTTCATCACCCACTATGATACATCTATGATACAAAATGACCATTTGCCTGCAGCGCAGAACAAAGTGAGTTTTCCGCTTACACTTCCCCACAGGTTCTTACTCAACAAGAGAAAATGATAGTATCTTTTAAACATAAAGCAAGTATTAAGAAATACTTGCCAGTATTTCGTTATAAAACTCGCGGCACACAGGCCCACAGATCTCAGCAAGCTGCTGCTAAAAACGCTCTGTGCAAAGCCGGGTGATGATTCAGCGGCCGTGACTCGCACAGGACGCAGTAATTCTTATATTAATAATTAAAATGGCTGTCCCTGGAGTGGCAGCCATTTTATGGCTACAAAGGTTACTCGGGGTAAGGATCTTATCACAAGACTTAAGCCCGGAGTTACGTAACCAGTTTACAGTTTAGGGAAGCTCGCTCTGACACCGAATTTCTATTTAGCGCTCGGCGCAGAGCGAGGTTAGGCAACAAATCCAACCCCCGCACTGAAATCTATTTAAAATATAACTTGCGGGAGAGCTGTCAGACGCACTTTTCTCGCTACTACTCCGCGTAAAGTTTCACTATTTCACCTCTACGCCAGAGCCAAGGTCACACTGCCGGGACGGTAATAAGAGAAACCCCCGGCTGCCACCGCCACCCCGCTCCCGGCCCGTGGGGCCCCAGGGCCGGTCCGGACCCCCCGGTCCCTCCCGGTCCGTGCCGGTCCCGCACTCACCGCTGGGCGCTGCCGGGCACGCCCCGCGCTGGTTCCCCTGAGGCACCTGCGCGCTCCTGGAATAAAACAAATAAAAACCCATTAAAACCCACCCGAGAGCGATCCACGGCCCTCACCCCGCAGCGGCCACCGGGACCGGCCGCTCCCGCCTCCTCCCCCCCGGCCGTGCCCCGTCCCGCCGTCTCACCGGCTCCAGCCCGCCGGGCTGCCCCCGCACGGGTCCTGAGGGGAGAGCCCCGCTTCGTGAGTCACCCCCATAGCGCCGGGCCCGCTGCGCCAGCCGCGATCGGCGATAGAAGGGCGATAGAAGGGCGATAGACGAGCGACAGAACCGCAGCTGCCGCCGCCCGCCAGCGACTGACGGTGCCCCCAGAACCTTCCAGAACGTCCCTCCCGTTACGCAACCCCCGCGCTCGCGGCGCACGCGCCGGCCCCGCCCCGCGAACGGCCGCCCCGCCCCCCCGCCGGCACTGCGCGCGCGCGCTGCGCCTGCGCGCGGCCGCCGCCGCCGCCGCGTCCCGTGACGGTGCGCGAGGGATGCGCGGGGAGCGCGCGGGGCCGGGGGCGCGCACGGTGCGGGGGATGCGCGGCGTGCGGGGATTGGGGTGCGCGGGGTGCGGGGATTGGAGTGCGGGGGATGCGCAGGATGCAGGGACTGGGGTGCGGAGAATGCGCGGGGTGCAGGGATTGGGTGCGGGGATGCGCGGGGTGCAGTGACCGGGGTGCGGAGGGTGTGCGAGGGATGCAGGGATTGGGGTGCGGAGAATGCGCGGGGTGCAGGGATTGGGGTGCGGAGGATGCGTGACCCGGGTGCGGGGGATGCGCGGGGTGCCGTGACCGGGGTGCGGAGGGTGTGCGAGGGATGCAGGGATTGGGGTGCGGGAGATGCGTGACGCGGGTGCGGGAGATGCGCGGTGCGCGGATCGGGGGTGCCCCGGTGGGATCCGGCGCGCTGCTCGGGCGGTCCCGGTGCTCGGTCGGTGCCGCGCCCCGCGGATCCCCCGCTTCCAGCGCGGACGGAGCCGCCGTTTCCTCTCCTTTCCCCCGCAGTCGCGGAGCCATGTCCGGGTTCCTGGAGAGCCTGCGCTGCTCGGAGTGCGTGGACTGGGGCGAGAAGCGCAACACCATCGCCTCGGTGGCCGCGGGGGTGCTGGTACGGCCGCCCCGCTCCCCTCTTTGGGCTCGGTTTGGGTTTTCTGAACTCAGATCAAAATCAGGAGCGGTTTGGGAGCATCTGTCCCGCGTTACAGGATGGGAGGAAGCGGCCTCAAGTTGGATAAAAGGGGAATTTCTGCATGCAGGATCGTCAGGCAGTGCTGGAGTCGCTGTCCCTGGGAATGGTTAAAAATACCTGGATTTTTGGGGCATTTGGGCACGGGTTTGGTGGGTTGGAATTGATGATTTTGGAAGCTGCTCCTCAGCAATCCCAGGAAAGGAAGAACAGGGATACATTGTCCCCGTGGGTAGCAGCAGAGTTACTGACAAAATCCGGCCTGCTTTCCTCCGTCCATTTTTTAAATTTCGCCTTTTTTTGCGTTTTTCACAATGTGGAAATAACTGCGGGAATGGGCAAATCCCTGGCTCTGCAGCCAGCCTGATCCCAAACTAATGGTGTCAGTTTAGTCTGGGTTGGAGGCTGTCAGGCTGCTCAAATATTGATGTTTTATTAGAGCCATCTCAGGCTGAGGACAGGCTGTGTCTGTGGTTTAAACTCTGTATTTGAAGCTTTATCTGCATTTAAAATTCTGTATTTTAAGCTCTACCTGCATTTCAAGTTCTGTATTTTAAGCTCTATCTGCATTTTAAGCTCTATATTTTAAGCTCTGTCTGTATTTTAAGCTCTATCTGCATTTTAATTTCTGTATTTTAAGCTCGATCTGTATTTTAAGCTCTGAATTTGAAGCTTTATCTACATTTTAACCTCTTTTTTCCCCCCAGTTTTTCACAGGCTGGTGGATCATCATCGATGCTGCTGTGAAATACCCTCAGATGGAAGATTTCAACCATTCCTACCACGCCTGTGGGGTGATAGCCACCATTGCATTCCTCATGTGGGTGTGGAAAAGTTAAATTTTAATCTATTAAATTTAACATTCATTTAAATTTATTAAAATTTTAAAAGCTTAATAGTCATGAAATAGTACATTTATAAATTATTTTATAGTATATTTAAGTAGTATATTTAATAAATTTTTAAAAGTATATAATATATAAATTATTTAGTATATATTAGTAGTATTAGTATTATTTATTATTATTTATTAGTAGTAGTATTATTTAGTATATAGTATTAATATTAGTATTATTTAGTATTAGTATTATTTAGTATTAGTATTATTTAGTATATAGTATGTAAATTATTTATAAATTATATTTATAAATTATTTTCTCCAATGACACTGGACAAACCAACAGTCCCATCAAATTTCTCCTCTATAAAAGAATGCAAACCAATAAGTTATTTACAGAAAGTGTGTGAGAAAGCTCGTTACAACAACGTAAACATCAGAAAGCTTGGAAAATCTTAAAAAATCAGGTGACAGCCATATGATGTGCACTTCTCACACAGGGTCCCACCCCAGCAGGGCACAGAGAGTGAAAAGGAGATTTTTAATGCCATTTTTAATGCCATTTTTAATGCCATTTTTGTCCCCTTTTCCCCAGGATCAACGCCGTGTCCAACGGGCAGGTGCGGGGGGACAGCTACAGCGAGGGCTGCCTGGGCCAGACAGGTACCAGGGATGGGGTCCCTTTAATTTTAGATTTTCTAAAAAAAAAAAAATTATTTTTGGGGGGATTTTTTTTCTGGGTAGCTGAGAAGCTTCAGAGAAAAATGCAAGCAATAATTATCTGCTTTATTATTCTTGTGTTTTGTTGTTTTGGAGGTTGTTTATTTAATAGGTGATTGTTTTATTGTAAATTGTTTTTATTTGTCAGGGGCTACTATTGATTATATATGATTATATATTTATTATATATATTATATGTATAACGTGTATTATTATATATTTATTATTTATTATATTATTTTAAATTTTATATATTTTATATTTATATATTTATTATATTGTTTTTATTAATCAGAGGCTAAGCTGTGTCAGACTCTGGAAAGAGAGTCACCAGTATTTGTTAGTTTCTTATAGCTTTTTGTTTGTATATATTTTTTTGTATTTTTTAGTATAGTTTTAGTATAGCATTTTTTAATGTAATATAGAAAATAATTTATAAAATTGTTTTATAATAATTTATATAATAGATATTATACAATAGAATTTATACTATATATTATATGATATATTTGTATAATACATATTTTATATATAAATTATTCATTTATAAGAATTTTATTTCTTTATAAAATATTAAAATAGCTTTTTAAGAACATAGGTTCATCATTCCTTCCAACGATGGGGGTCTCAGAAAATGCAGCAGGGGGGTTTGGGAGGGTCCCAGGGGCACAGCACATCCCCATCCCATTGCAGGGGCTCGCATCTGGCTCTTCATTGGCTTCATGATGGCTTTTGGCTCCCTCATTGCCTCCATGTGGATCCTCTTTGGGGGCTACGTGGTTAAAGGTAAGAGCTGAGCCTGTTTTTGGGGAGTTTAAGGTGTTTTAGTTAATTTCTGGATTTTTAGAACTGGTATTTAGAGGTTTCTAGCAGGCCCAGTTTGAATATTTTGCCCTACACTCCGCTCTCCCATATCATTACTGATATTGGGATGGATCTGATCTATTTCTAAGGACAAACTTCCTCTACAAACCCGGCTGGGAACTCCATGGGTATAATTAAATGCTGCAGTTTTAAGGGAATCATTCCCTGGGTGAACACTTATTCCCAGAACACAAATTACTGAGCTCCTGCAGATTGCTCCCAAAGCCTCTCTGCTAAATTAGCACAAGGGAAATGACATGTCAGAAATGGGATAGGCTTGAAAATTACTTCAAAAAAAATTTATGGGGATTTTTTTTTCCTCTTAGAAAAACCAGTGGTGTACCCAGGAATAGCAGTGTTTTTCCAGAATGCATTCATCTTTTTTGGGTAAGACTGACCTCTTTTATTTGTTTACCCTTTAATTTTAATGATAGAAAGCTGAAACTTGCTGTGATCTGGGTGGTGCTGAAGTTCTGCTTTCAGTGTGAATAAACTGGGATGTGCCTGCAGAGGAACTGGGTTAACAGATCCCCTTTTGAAACCTTGTGTTTTAAACAAGAGGGGTTTTAAACAAGGTTTTTGTGGTGTCCCTTTGTGTTCCCACAGGGGCCTGGTGTTCAAGTTTGGGCGCACGGAGGATCTGTGGCAGTGAACTCCCCCTGGGCTCTGCCTGCACCCCCAGAGTTTTGTAAAACCATTTTGTAAACCTTCCATCGTGTCTGAAGAGAAATCAAGCAAAGCTGAAAGCACTAAATCCAGCTCTATTCTGGTTATTTTTTTTACTCTTGTACGTAATCCACTTCAGCGTTGTGGTGTTTTTGAGAAACGTAAAATTCCTACAAACAGCAGTGGAGTCACTTTTCTAAAATGATGTTTGTTACAAATAAAAGGAGAGTGGGACATGGATGTATTTAACCAGCTCTTTCTATGATGTTATTTACACTCCAAGACTTATTAAAAATGCATTTAAACAACCTTTTAACAGATATTTATTACATATTTCCTATATCTGGGCAATATAACCATTTCTTCAATTTCAAAACTTGCTGGTGTGTGGCTTTTCTTGTGTCATTCAGAACTGGGGTGGTTTGGGATGTTTCTTTCCCCTCCATTCCTGAATATTTCCTTTATCCTGTAGTGATAAAGAGGAAATGTGAAATGTGGGAAGTACCAACTCCCAGCTGTGTGTAGAAGGTTTGGGAGCTGCTTCTCAGGAGGAAACATCCCAAGGAAAGGATTTTCCATAAAAGATGTTTGTGGCATCACTGCTCACAGGGTGCTGAAGGAAGGGAAGCAGCCACGGTTCAGTTTTCACTCTTTATTAAGTAAGCGCTGCTCAAAGATTTTCTACATCAGCAATTTCTGAAAGAAAGAAACACTGAGGATCACAATCCACTGAAACCCAGGGTTCAGTGGCACAGAATGCTCTGTCCCCAAGGTGCTGCTCTCCAGAATGGGGTGCTGGCAGCACTGAGCCCCCTGCCCTGTGCTGTCCCTGTGTTTCACACTTGGCACCAAACCCCAGGGCTTTCAGGAACACCACCCTGGCCATCAGAACCTCCCAATATCCAGGTTTTTCAGGAGTTATATATAATATCCAGGTTTTTCCAGGAGTTCAGGCAGGCAGGATGCAGAGTTCTGGCCCTGCTCCAGCTCACTCATCAAATCCTGGCTTGTCAAGGCCTTCAGCAGAATCAATTCAGCTTAAAAACTTGAGTACTTTGCTAGATAAGAGTGCTCCTTGAGAAATGACACTTTGAAATCCATCATTTTGCCTTGTAAACCTGGGAGCTAAAAATACTTTAATGTTTCCAAGCATTTGGATTGAGAAGCCATGAATACATATCTTATAAAAAATATTCAAGGTAAGGCCAACAAAGCAGAAAAGCTGCGTGCAGCTGAAGTTTACATTTGTGAATTTACACTCTGTATCTCTCAAGAATAACTGGAACAGTTTCATTTTTGAGTGTCCATTGGGGTGGCTTTTGTGGGCCTGAGCATTGGTATTTCAGTGCTCTTTGAAGCCATCATAGCTGTTCAGTTTTTCTGGTGATAAAGAGGAAAATCTTATCCTGGTCCTGTCTGTCAGCTGGGATCCTCCACTCAAAATCCAACAGACAAGTGGGGAAACTGTGAACACAAACATTCCTGTATCAGAACACATCAAATAACCACAGGAAAACCCTCAAACCAAGGGAAAAGCTGATTAAAAGCTTTTTTTTTCACCCATTTGTTATTCCTGTAATTCAGACACAGCCTCACATCAGCACCTAAGGGTGCCCAAGGACTGTTTGTGCTGGGAAAAGGAATAACTCTTTTTTTCCTCCATATTTTTAATTCAAATACCTGGAGTTCTTCATCAAGGTGCTAAATGAACTCCCCCACAGTGAATCTGAAATGATTTTGAAACTCACCTCCCAGTAAAACTGGTCATCAAAGTACTTGGAGACATGCACAGCTTTCAGCAGTTTGATGTTTAAGATCAAACCTGTTGGTGAAAATGGAGAGATCCAAAATAAACACAAACAGCAGGGCAAGGGGAGGATTGTGTGTAACAGGAGTTTCTTGGCAACATTTATCCCAATTTAACAGAGCAAAACACAAATTCAGACCTAAATCCTCCAGCAGAGCCCCCCTGACTCGAGCTGGCTTTAAATACAAAAAGAGGCTTGCCAGGATCAAGGGATACTAAAAATGGATTGCTTTAGGTAAAACCCCATCAAACAGCTGCTAGATTATGAAAATACATCAAAATGATGAGTTTCCTGCATGAGAAGTGCCTGTGTATTAAAAAACAATGTGGCTTATCAGCGCTGTTAGTTTGGGATCTCTGATGGGAATCTCTGGGTTTTTGAACAATTGGTTCAACAGTGAATGTTTGGTTATTTCAGCTGGATGTTTTCTAAAGATCTGTTCCTTCTTCATTACACTTAAAGCCATGCAAAGGTTTAAATAAACTAAAACATTCAGAAATCACTGTAGGGTGTGTTTCCCAGCAGTTTTCACTGGCCATTTCTCTGTTGCCCCAGACAGAATTAAAGGCTGGGGAAAAAGCAGCAGCTGCCACAAACCAGAGCATTCCACAGGAGCCACGTGAGGGCTGCTGCTCCCAAAGCAGCAAAAAGTCCCAAAAATCCCCAAATCTCCTGATCAAAGGGCTGCAGCTGGGCTCAGGCAGCTCCTGATGCTGGTGAAACTTTGCACATTTGCTCCAAATGGCCTAAAAAGTGACAAGCCCCTGTCAATAAGACAACACCCAAAAGGGGAAGTATTTTCATCTTCACACCTCTCCTGTCTGCAGGTTGAAGGCAGCTGTTAAACCTGGGTTAAAATAAAACTTCAGGACTGAAAGAATGGTGCTGCTGGGTTATTTCTGTGCAAAACAGCTCTGGCTGGGAGGAGTCCCTGGCACTCATTTATCCCACAAGTGATTTACCCAGAGTTGCTCCAAGGAAAGAAAGGGATTCCTGGGATGTGTCAGTACTGACCTGTAATCAATCCTGTTATCAGGGCAGTGCTGATGGTCTGGCAGAAGGCACCAATATAAACAAAGGCATCATAACCCAGTCTGGAAAGCAAAAAAAGTGTTTCACCTTTTATTTAGCATTACCACTGGGAATGAGTCTGCAGCTATCAGATTCTCAAAGAAGCTGTAATTCTTAAATCTGCAGCTGCAGTCAGATGTTTTAGGAACACACCAAAGCCTAATGCAGACTTCAGAAGATTTATTTTGTCCATCCTTTTGGTATTAAAACTTCTTTAAATGTTTTATTAAGAACATGATGGGAAGTGTCAGGCCCTCATGCTGCACCCTCATTTCTCCCTCCCTCCTGAGCCCCCCAAAACATCCCAAACCCTAAAGTGAGCCTTCACCTCCTGTGTCTGCTGGATTTAACATAAACAAAAAGGGAGGCAGAAAACAGGACCCAAAGTCTGCTCAAATCTCAAATTCCTTTTTACTGACTTTTTTTTGGTTTTGGACTTCAGGGTTATGGTGGGTTACCTGACATAAAACAATGTATTGTGATGACATTCAGGCTCTCTGGGTGTCCAACAACTCTTCCCAGGGCAGGCTGCAGTGAGGATTATTTATCCTCATTATTTAATACAAGAATTTATGTACCTGGATAAATCATTCCATCGTGTGTCAATCCCATCTTCTACAAGTGCGAGCACAACAGCGGCCACAGCTCCAAGCACAGCAGGCAACCCAAAAGTGAAATGAACTCCAGAAGTATCCTGGAGCTTCAAGGCAGGATTAAAGCACCTCTGGGAAGAGGAAAAGGTTTAATTACACCCAGAAACACAAGTTGGTAATTGCAGATCAGCTGCTGCAGACCTAGAGGATGAATTTGCTCTCAGGAGCTGCAATCCTGCGCTCTGCTCAAAACACCTCAGGTTTCCTAGCTTGGAAAAGAGTTATCCTGCACTGGAAAAACCACTGACACAGCTTATCCAAGGAGCATTCAGGGGGGTGAGCATTACCTGCACACAGTGAGAGCCCAGGATGGTGATGCCAGTGGCCAGCAGCCCCAGGAGCATGGCGATCCAGGGCTGGTGGATGCGCTCTGTGGTGCAGCTGATGGCGACCCCTCCAGCCAGCACTGCACTGCGGATCTGAGCCTGGGAACAGCAACAACAGCCAGCAGGGACTCCTTACAAGGGCTTGTAGGGCTACAACAAGGGGCAGTGCCTCTGCACTGAGAGAGGGGAGCTGCAGATTCAATGTTGGGAGGGTGTAAAGCCCTGGCACAGGTGCCCAGAGCAGCTGTGGGTGCCCCTGGATCCCTGGCAGTGCCCAAGGCCAGGTTGGACAGGGCTGGGAGCAGCCTGGCACAGTGGGAGATGTCCCTGCCCATGGCAGGGGTGGGATGAGGTGATCTTTGATGCCCCTTCCCATCCAAACCCCTCTGTGAGTCTGTGACTGTCAGACCCTGGGCAAGGTTTCGCTTCCTGAGGGTACCACAAACTCTCTTTGAACAGAAAATCCCCATGCAGGGTTTTCCCTCGTCCTTACCATTCTGAATTTGCCATCCTTGGAGGTCAGAGCAGACAACATGAAGGCAGCCACAGCACTCACTGCCAGGGCCAAGTAAGTGTTGAACACTGCTTGCATCTTGGATAAAGGCAGGATAGAATTGAAGCTCGGCCAGAACACCCAGACAAACACAGTGCCTTGGGGACAAGGAAAGAGAGCCTCAGGAGCTGCTCTGAAGCACAGGGAGCCATCACTGCCTGTCCCTGCAGGGCTGCAGCCCACAGGGTGCACTCACTGCAATTCCCAAAGCTTTCCCAAAGCAGAGCTGCTCTTGTCCCACACCCCTAACAGGTGACACAGGCATTGTCACTGTGAGGCACAAATCCAGTTTCCATTGCTGATATCCATGATTTCAGTGCACCAAGGTTCAGATAACCCTGCCTCACACAGGACAGGCCATTTCAGCAACTCTAAACTGAAGGTGGCACTGAGGATTGTGAGATGGTTCATCCTATTCCCACTGATCAGGCAGTTAGTCAGTCATAAATACAGATATAAAATCCTCTGCAGCATTCTTGTGAGGATCTGCTCAGCTCTGGAAATAAACAGCAAACAAGAACTCCAGGGACACAAAAGAGGAACATTTAAATGTTGTATTCCCTAAAGACTGACTGAGAATGAGACTCTGTGGACCCCTGCAGGAAGCTCTGGGCTCAGCTGCTGGCAGTTGCACTACTGTGATAATAAAGACACCAAATTGCTCCCCTAAGAAAAGGAATGAAAGTCCCAGACACTGAGCGTGTCCCTACCCTCATGGGCCTGTCTGTATCACACTCCCCACCCCTCAGCAGGCTTTATCTCTTTATTTCCCTCACCAGCAGGGACTGCCCTTTTCTATCTCTGTGCACCACCTGGAGCAGCAGCCTGAGCCCTGCTGAACACGAGTTCTGAGCTCAGCTCTGGCACACAGCCCCTCACCCAAGCCAAGGGGACAGCCTGGCCAGGAAAGGGAGTGTGAGCCTGGAGAAAGAGCTGGGAGCCTGGAATTGCCTTTGTGCTGAGGTGACCGAGCAAACTGAGCCCCAGCTGTGGCAGGAGCGGCCTCTGGGCCGGGCAGGAGAGGGGCCGGTGTCACAAACAGCACAGTTTGTGTGCTTGGCTGCATCCAGAGCTGCATTTCGCATTTAAACCCCCAACCCTGCCCATGCAATCCCTCCATCCCTCGTGCAGCTGGGACACTCCAGCAGGACTCACCCAGCACTGAGAACAGCTCGGACTTTGGGGTGCTCCTGTCCTTGTCCAGCCCCGGGGGAGCCTCAGGGAAGTGGGAGGCGAGTGCCAGGCCAAAGTAGGCTCCAAAGAGGAACACGTGCGTCCCAGTGAGGTGCTCAGGGACCTGCTCCAACACAACAGTCACAGCTTACTGTGGGCTGAGCAGGCCCCACAAAGCCTTGCTGCAGCTCCTGACAGAACATTCACAGCTTGCTGTGGGCTGAGCAGGCCACACAAAGCCTTGCTGCAGCTCCTGACTGACATCACACGTGATGACCCGGCCACAAACTTTGCTGAGCTCTGACTGAACTCTAGCTGTGAGTTGAACCAGGCCACACAAAGCCTTGCTGCAGCTCCTGACTGAACATTCACGGAGTTGAACAGCACAAAGCTGCTCAGTCCTATGAACATTCACAGCGTGTGAACAGGCCACACAAAGCCTTGCTGCAGCTCCTGACCGAACATTCATAGCTGTGAGTTGAACCAGGCCACACAAAGCCTTGCTGAGTCATGAACATCATGCTGTGCACCCGCCAACAACTTGCTGCAGCTCCTGACTGAAATCTAGCTAGACAGCAGGCCACACAAAGCCTTGCTGCAGCTCCTGACTGAACATTCATAGCTGTGGGCTCAGCCAGGCCACACAAAGCCTTTGCCCCAAAGCTCCAGCGACATTTCCCCACACATCTCTGCCAATCCCACCACGGTACCTCCAGGAATGTCTCGTTGATGTATCTGCTCACGTAGAAGAAGATTAATTCCACCAGGGTCATGACAATGAGCTGCACAGGATTGGCCCTGCCCAGGACAGCCCCAGTGGAGATGACCACAGCAGTCACGCTCACAAAAGCCTTTGCTAGGCTGCAAGAGAGGAAAGAACAACTCAGTCTCAGGGTAACACCCGGGCCGATAAAAAGGAATTACACAGAGCAATGTACTTAAAAACCAAAAGTCCTCTAAAAATGCCTGCAAATGTGACTCTGCCCATCCCTACCAGGGCCCCACAAGGAGGCATTCACTGCACAGGGAGCAATCAGCAGTTCTGCCGCAGCCCAGCTCTAACACGAACTCATTACCTTTCCAAACCAGCTGCCTTTCGCCCTCCCCTAAGGAAAACTAATAAATCCTCTGCCACCACAGAGCACTGGACACCCAGAACAACGAGCAGGAAGTTGAACCCGGTGCTGCTAAAGCCATATCTTCTCAGAACCATCAGGAAGAAGCCAAATCCAAAAATCACCATGTGGTTCACATCTTGAAATTCTGCAGGACAGAAAAGAGCAAGATGGCAGTGAAATCATTAACGCAGATTTCTGGTTTAAAAAAAAAAATCAATTAAAAAATTACAGTTAACTAAGAAGCCTTCAGGTAAAATTTTAATTATTGTTTAGAGGTTGCAAAGAATTCCAGAGCTTTCTTTCCAATGCATAATAAGAGAAAAAATACCCTTAATAAAATACCCCTAATAAAAAATAAGAAGTAAAATACCCTTAATAAAAACACCCTTAAAGCTGAATTTATTTTTACACACTGATCTGAACGGACCAGGATGTGTAAATGGATCAGGATGGGGGCCGAGAGGTGAAAACCCCAACAGAAAACTGACCAAAATTACAATTCAGTCTCGGATCCCCATCACACCTGTGACATAAAGAAGCTGCCAGCACTCCTGGCAAGTTCAGAGAGCAATGAAACCATTCTGCTCCTCACCACCAGACCCTGCAGAGCAGCAGGGATCCCCCCGTTCCCCAGCAAGGTGCTTACCTGGGTAGGGCCTGGATGAGGAATAGTTGTCACTGACACCCGGGAAGCCGAAGAAGGAGCGCAGGAGGAGCAGAGCCTGCAGCACAAGGATCAGCCAGGGCACGCTGCAGCGGAAGCTCAGGTAGCGGGAAGGCATCGTGCACTACATGGAGCAGCAGCTCAGGAGAGATTCCTGTGGTTCCTGTGCCCTGTGGGATGTCCCTGTGCCCTGTGGGACTGTCCCTGTGCCCTCACACCAGCAGCACAGGAGCTGTAGGGGCCAGCAATGGGAGCTCAGCGAGAGATAAAAAGGCCGAGAGGCGTGAGCAGGGAGCAGCTCCTTATCTGGGTTATGGCAGGAGCCAAACGGAGTCCAGCTCACATGGGCTGAGCTCAGAGTGTCTGTGGACACAGCCACAGTCACAGCCAGAGCCAGGGCCACAGCCACATTCGGGTCCTTTTTCTGGCAATCCTGTGAATCCACGGGTCCTGGTGTTCTCTAAACACGGCAACAGCTCAAGCAGCAATTTAGGAATTAATTTAGCTAGCACAATGAGCCTTTCTGCTACCTGTTACTAAATCCCATCCAGGGAGAACACCCCAAAGGTGAGGAATTCACCCGTTTTCCCTCAGGATGGCACATTGGAAAGGTGATGCTTGGATTCACAGCTTATGTTTCCAAACAGAGACCAAAGCTTGGTGATCTTTGACAGGGTGAAACACAAAGTAACTTTTATTAGGGAAAAGTTCTTTTGCACGAGGGTGGTCAGGCCCTGGCACAGGGTGCCCAGAGCAGCTGTGGCTGCCCCTGCATCCCTGGCAATGCCCAAGGCCAGGCTGGACAGGGCTTGGAGCAGCCTGGCACAGTGGAAGTTGTCCCTGCCATGGCAGGAGATGGAATGAGGTGATCTTCAAGGTCTCTTCCAGCCCAAACAAATCCGTGATGCTCCAATTGTAAAGTATAACTCCACCACCAGGAAAACACCGCCGTGCCTCAGCCCAGCACCCTCCTGAGGCAGCTCTAACGCCGTTTAGGGACCCCCACACTCAGCCCATCACTGCCCGGCCGTGACTCGGCAGCCCCCGGCGGCGGCAGCACCGGCGGGACCCGCCCGGCCCCGCCCCGCCCCTCACTGAATGCCCGCCCCCTCCCCACAGGCCGCCCTTAGGGACTGCGCTCCCATTGGCCGAGTGCAGCTCCTCCTGGCCTCTGATTGGCCTATCCCCAGCACCGACCGTCTTTGGGCGGTGCGTCTTGTATTGTGATTGGCCCGGTGTCTTGTCACTCAGCTATGACGCTATTTATTGGCTGGCGCGGCCTGTCCGTCACGTTGGGGGTTATTTTGCTCTCCGGTGAGCAGCAGCGCAGGCCGCGCTGTGGGGGCGGCACCGGGCGTCACAAACTGTCACTGCCTGACTCTGCACCTGAGACGGGGTGTCCCCTGCCCCAACTGCCCATTTGCCAGCGAGGCTGTCAATCAAGCGGGAGAGGTGGCACCTCGGTGCTACGGTGACAGAGGAAATAGAGCCCTCCTTCTTCCGTTTCCGAGTGGATGGCTGAGCTGTCCTTTTATTTCTCTGTTTCTCCTCCATTGGGCAATTTTGCTGTCGGTCACCGCAGGGGGCGGGAACTAGCCAGCAGCACAGTAGGCAGGAGGAGACCAAAATCTGTATTCTGATTGGTTGCCAGGCCATCAATCACAAATAATCCTCTCTGATTGGGTTGCAGGGCCGTCATTCACAGTGGTGGGCGTGCCACGCGACTGCACGAGGCGGGCTCAACTTTCTGACACTGCGATTGGTCTGTTTTACCGTCTGTCTGCGTTTGCCCGCTGTCGATTGGTCAGACATGCTGTCACTCAGGTGGGATCAACCGTTTGATTGGCGATCGCCGGGGAGGCGGGGCGCTGCGCGGCGGCTGCGCGGGGGGACACGGCGGGGAGGGACGGACCAGGAATTATTTTTATTTCTTTGTTTCCCGGGGAAAAAAAAAAGGAAAAAAAGGGAAAAAAAGAAAAATAAACCCAAAAAAAAAGCCCCGCGCTCGGGAACCCCCCGCGGGGGCGGATGGTGCTGCCGTGAGCGGGGCGGGCCGGGCCGGGCCGGGCCGGCGGGATGAAGCGGCGGAGCGCGGACTGCAGCAAACTGCGGCGGCCGCTCAAGCGGAACCGCATCACCGAGGGCATCTACGGCAGGTACCGAGCGGCCGCCGCGGCGCCGGGAGCGGGCGGGTCGCGGCCCCGGGCCCCCCGGCCCTGTCACCGTCATGGCGCCCCGGCGCCCCTCAGGCGCTGCCCCGCCCCGGGCCCTCCGCGCCCCCGGGGCTCCGCGGGGCCGGGGCTGCTGCTGGCCAAGGTGCTGCCGGTGCTGCCGGGAGGGAGCGGCCGGAGCCGGCCCCGGGGTGCGCGCCCAGCGCTGGGGCCTTCGCCCTGGGTCACCCCCGGTGGTGCCGGAGCTCCGAGCCTTGCCTGGGCAGGGTTTCCCGGCCGGGTCTCGTAGCTGGGCACTGCCGGAGCTCCGAGCCTTGCCTGGGCAGGGTTTCCCGGCCGGGTCTCGTAGCTGGGCACTGCCGGAGCTCCGAGCCTCGCATGGGCAGGGTTTCCCGGCCGGGTCTCGTAGCTGGGCACTGCCGGAGCTCCGAGCCTTGCCTGGGCAGGGTTTCCCGGCCGGGTCTCGTAGCTGGGCACTGCCGGAGCTCCGAGCTGCCGCTGCCGCCTCAGCTGGGTCTGCCCGGGGAGGCTTTCCCGGCCGGGCATTCCCAGGCTCAGGCTCGCACCCAGCCCGGCTGCTCGCTCGGGGTCTCACAGAGTTGTTCTTGCCGGGCTGGTGGAGCTGCGGGGAAGCCGTGAGAGCTGGGAATTGCCGGAGCAGGGACGGACGGCCCGGTGTGGGCAGAGCCCGGTGTGTACCGGGGGGACACAGCCGGTGCCCGGCTCAGCCCTGACCCTGGCAGCGAGGAACCCAGCAGCTCTGAAGGGAGATGCACGTGGGATGTGTTGTGTTTTCCAGGGGCTCCCAGGGCTCACAGGTTTGTGTCCCAGGGATGTGTTGTGTTTTCCGGGTGCTGCCAGGGCTGGTTGGTGTCCCAGGGATGTGATTCTCCAATTCTAAACTGGAGTTTTCCAGGTGCTCCCAGGTTGGTGTCCCAGCACCCAGCCCGTGTAAGGAGCAGTTCAGGGCTGTGCTCTCCCGAGTGTGGCAGGTTTTTATGTTTCTGTGGCGTGCAGTAATTGTGCATTTCTCAGTCAGCAGGAGTTTGGGTCAGGAGAGGCTCGGGAGCTGGTGAGAGCTGTAGTAAATGTGCTGCTGTCCCATTTCTGTTTCTAGTTCAGTGGGGTTGATGAATGCAGCGCCTGGAAACCTGAGCGAGCTCATACAATTCAGATGTTAACTTTGCATGAGGGAAGCAGCTGCTGGGGAGCTGTGACAGGAATAAAGCTGTCCCAGTGTGCTGCTTATCCCACTTGTAGTGAATCTCTGAGAGTAGAGAGCTTCTTGCTTCAGACTTTCAGGTTTTGGGAAAGCCCTGCCTGGAACGGTAAAGAAAATCATCCCTTGTGTGGAAATTATTATTCAAGGTGAAGAATAATTCAAATATATAAGGAATTGCTTATAGCTGGATTTCAAAAGTAATTCCAAATGCTTTGCTTTTGAGGTGGCTGGCAGGGAAGGCGGGGTGAGAGAAGGATGGGAAATGAGGGAAAGCTGAGCGGAGCTCCAGGAGCTGAGTGTGAGCAGGGAGAGCTGCTGGAGTCTCTGAGCAGCTGAGGCACCTCTGCCTTCGCTCCTCCTGGGATGCTTTGCTTCAGGAATGGGATTTTTAGCCTTTGTTTCACGTGACATTTTGCTAAACAGAAACAACCAGTGTGCTCAGAGTGTTGTCACACAGAAAAGGAGAAATAGTGGGAAGGCTTTTCCCTTTGCAGTCTAAGCAGAGGGAGGTTTTTCTACCTGGATCTGGGATCTTTCTCTTTTTTTTTTAATATTTTTTTCTGCCTCCATAATTCACTGGTCAAATACAGGTAACTTCTCACAGAACTACAGTTGTCTAAATTCTTGTAATTACTGCACTTATTTATTCAGCTTATCTTAATTGTCCCCATCAGCTTACACAGCCCCAGTAAATGCAGTTATCAGGAGGAAGCATCCTGGCTTTATGGGCAGAGCAGCCAGGCTGAGCAAACAGCACCATTGGGATGCTTAACTCTTTGTTTTGTTTGGTTTTTAAATTAAGCCTGATCTTAAATTAAGCCTCCTGTCCAGCCTGGCATGTGAGCAAGGCAGAGCTGTCACTGTGAGTGAGAGCTGGGAAAATGAGGAGTTTTGGAGCAGGTAAGGAAGGAATTGTGCTGCAGGGAAGCTCTGGTGGCAGAGTTCATTGCACGTGTAAAACTGAAGATTATAAGAAGTGATAGAAAAACGGAACAGGGTTAGCAATATAAATTCCTGAGCTGCACTGAAAGGTGTGGATGATCTGTGAATGCTGATTTTTGCAGTGACTTATCCTCTTTAGAAGTATTGCAGGATCTGTGGAAAGAACTTTATTATAATTAAAAATAACTGCTTTCAGCAGATCTCCAAACCCACCACAGTCATGGTGGGAATAGGAGGGTCTCTTATTTCCACAGTTTATATTCCAAATTTTGCCTTGTCCTGTGTAAAACAATGGCAACAGTTTAAAAATGCTCAAGTGATTTAACATCTCCTACCTTTGGCAGTGTGCATGCATTAAACCCCTAATTGTTAATTAAAGTATTCATTGCAGCTTGTCATCAGTTAAGCAATTAAAGTTTATTTGTTTTCAGCTGAATCCCCAGCGCTGGCAGTGCCTGCTGTGGCTGCATTTTGGATTTTGGGGTTCAGAGCTGGCAGTGCCTGCTGTGGCTGCATTTTGGGATTTTTGGGGTTCAGAGTTGGCAGTGCCTGCTGTGGCTGCATTTTGGGATTTTTGGGGTTCAGAGCTGGCAGTGCCTGCTGTGGCTGCATTTTGGGATTTTTGGGGTTCAGAGCTGGCAGTGCCTGCTGTGGCTGCATTTTGGGATTTTGGGGTTCAGAGCTGGCAGTGCCTGCTGTGGCTGCATTTGGGATTTTTGGGGTTCACAGTTCAATCCCCAGAGCTGGCAGTGCCTGCTGTGGCTGCATTTGGGATTTTTGGGGTTCACAGCTGAGTTCCCAGTGCTGGCAGTGCCTGCTGTGGCTGCATTTGGGATTTTGGGGTTCACAGCTGAGTTCCCAGAGCTGGCAGTGCCTGCTGTGGCTGCATTTTGGGATTTTTGGGGTTCAGAGTTGGCAGTGCCTGCTGTGGCTGCATTTGGGATTTTGGGGTTCAGAGCTGGCAGTGCCTGCTGTGGATCTATTTTGGATTTTTGGGGTTCAGAGCTGGCAGTGCCTGCTGTGGCTGCATTTGGGATTTTTGGGGTTCAGAGCTGGCAGTGCCTGCTGTGGCTGCATTTGGGATTTTTGGGGTTCAGAGTTGGCAGTGCCTGCTGTGGCTGCATTTGGGATTTTTGGGGTTCAGAGCTGGCAGTGCCTGCTGTGCCAGCCCCACAGTGCTGGGTGCTGACTGTGTGCCCCTGCAGGGATTTATTTCCCTTTCTTTTGCCCAGCTCAGGGCTGGGTGCCCTCTGTGCCCCGAATCAGGGCTCAGGGAGCTTTCCTGAGTTTCCTCACATTTATTTTCCTTTTCAGACCTGTGGCTGGCGGGTGTTTCTCGTGGTCAGTGCCAGCAGTGATGTTTGCTGCCTTTCAGACTCGCCGTGTTTCCCTCCTTCTGCCCGCTGATAACAATCTTAGATATGTTTGTGTGTTTATTAGATAAAGCTTTAATATTTACTAATCTCCCCTCAGCATGCCTGTGTTGTGGCTGCTGGCTAACCCTGAGCTGGGGGGCTGTTGATTATTGGGTGATTTCACCCAAATGCTCCAATTCACCTTTTTTAGGCTCACCTGTGCCCCTGGCTCGCTGCCAGGCTGGGGCTGCCTCCCACCCCACTCCATTGTCTTGGATGAGTCAGGCTGCCAGTGGAACATGCCAGGATTGCCTTTCCAGCCTTTGGGCCTTGCTGATAAGGAATTAAGGCTTAATCCACCCCCAGTTTGGGTTTGGGGTGCAGAATTGGGCCTTTTCCTAGGGATTTTGGCTGTGTTTTTACCTTAGAGCTGGCAGAGGATCTGCTCCTGCAGGGCAGTAAAAGGAGAACAAAGAACAAGAGAGGAAAAAAAAAAGGGGAGGGGGGGAAGGAAATGGCATCTGGCACTTGCAGGGGGAGGAGGAATAAGGAGGAAAATTATTTATTTGCAAATTCAAATGGGGAGCAGAGGCACCGCAGGGTTATGAATAAATCTTTCTGTTCAGTGTACATTAGCCATCAATTGACCTTTCAGAGAAATTGCAGCTCTGCAATCCCTGCTCCTCCCTGCCCTGTGCCCTGCTCCTGGCATGGATCTGTCCATCCTTCCTTCCTCACCCTCCAGGTTGATGCCATGTGCTGTTCCATGGGGAAAGCCCGAAACCTCTGCCAGGGCACCCAGGGCAGGTTTTTGCCACGTGTCAGGAAATTGGATAACCCAGATTTTAGGTGTTTATCTGCAAGAATCTTCCCTGTATTGGGATCCACCTCAGAATTCCAGTTGGCCTGGTGGAATACATTTGAGGCTGTGCAATAAACAGGTTTTCCAGGGGTTGAATTCCTGGGGATGTGTTTCAGCCTGAGCACAGACCTGGCTGTGCAGCACCTCAGGGCCAGCAGGATCTGAGATTTGGGGCCAGCCCCAGGATTGAGCTTTGAGATTTCCCTGAACTCCTGGAATTCCGAGTGCCTTTGGAGCCTTCGGACAATGAGGAATAGGCTCTTTAATAGTGTTGGCAAAAGCTCCTTACAAGTGTTGCATTGTTCCAATTCCACTTTAGAAGGTGCTAAGTGTCAGCGGGGCCCTTGGATTGATATGAATTTAATATCAGAAATCACTTTAATGGCTGTGCTACAGAACTGCTGCCCAGCAAATGCTTTCCCTTGGAGTGGCACTTGAGGGCTGAGCAGCGTTAGTCCTGACAGCCCTCGTGTGCTGGGGAAAATGGGGTCTCCTCCTGCCTTGCAGTGGCAGGAAAATCAACAATAACCACGAGAGGAACCCAGGGAAATGCTCCACAACACAACCAAACCGAGCAGGGAATTCCTGGCTGTGGTGGCTTTATGGAATTCCTCAGATCTGGGCCCAAATGTCACCTTTAGTGTCAAATATTCCCTGAGTGCAGCTGCTTCTTACGGATTTCTGCTGAGGATCTGAGCTGTAAATAAGCAGGGGAGGGCAGCCTGAGGAAGCACCAGCACAGTGTGACCATTTAAGGGCTTTTGGTGTGGGATATTTTGTTGGCTTGGAGGCTTTTTGCAGTACTCCCACTGAGATTTTAGTTTCATTCTTCTCTAAAGAAATTTGTGACTGGGGCTGGGTCCCTCGGAACTGAAAACACTGAAAGCACTTCCTTAACTTTGCAAGTGTGTGCCATTAATTTTGTTTCCATTCCCCTGAGGTGTTTCCTGGAGCTTTTTGCTGTGTTTTTTCCCAGCCAGTTCAGTTGATAAGGGCTCCCTCAGGCCCCTGCCATCCACCCCTGGCTCCCAAGAAATCCAGGAGTGTTCCTGGATTGGGTGAGAACTGCACAAGTTCACTCATTTCCAATGTCTGCTGGCACCCAGCTCTTTCCCTGGGAATTTGGGGTTTGGTTTCTTCCCCAAAGCTCTGAGCAAGTTCCCAAAAAAGCCCCGAGCAGGGCAGAAACTGGACCCTGCCTGGCACCGGTGCCAGCCTTGGCACCTCCCACTGAACATTCCAGGGCAAAGTTCTGCTGCTTGTGCTGCCAGGGTGGCACAGGAGGGAAAACAAGTCGCTAAAAGGACAATTTACATTTGATTTAAATGAGAAACAAATATTTTTAACCCCCCTTTTTTTTTTTGTAACCTAATAGAGTGCAGCAAGGTATTGGGGAGCTGGAGTGACCCATCTGGGGTGGTGGCTTTGGGGAAAAAGGGGTTTTGCTGCTTTTTTGGAGGAATGGATTGGGCTGATGCCTCAAGTGTTGCTTGGGTATGAGCTCAGAGTGTTTTTAAGCCCTGTTGCCAAGAAGGATCATCAGTGGTTCAAAATGCAGGACTCAGAACATGGGAATGTGGCTCAGAAATAATTAAAAATAGAAGTTAGGCTGGTCTCAGGCCTCACGTGCTTCCATTTTTCTGGGGTTGGTTTGTTTGTTTTTAAGGGATCCATTTGCCTTCATAGAAATGTTTTCCAATCTACCACTGATAACTCAGTATCCAAACAATCCTTAAATTGCTGTAGGCTTAAAATGCATCTCAGTTTCTTGGTGTTGCAGTGTGTGTTAAATGAGGGAACATCTGCAGCCTGCTGAGGAGGGGAACACGAAATTCCTGAGCTCCAGGGCCAGGAGGGGACTGGGAAAGGAATATTCCAGCTGGGAGAGGTTTCCTGTGGGAGAATGCAGAGGGACATGCTGGGTATTGGGGAAAATAAATGCACTTCAGTGTGAGCTTCATTACACCAGGCCTGCTGTAATGGGGTAATAAAATAAACCAAAAAAACAAACCTAAACTTGTTTTATAAAATTATTTTGGCTGGTATTTTCTTCTATATTGTCCTTAGTTTTAATTCTGAATATTTTAATTAAAAAAAAAAAAGAAGAAAGTCAGTTTGTCTGTTGGAAATCCTGATCTGAAATTTCCTTTTTTCTTTCCCCCAGCACCTTCCTGTACCTGAAGTTCCTGGTGGTGTGGGCCCTGGTGCTGCTGGCAGATTTTGTGCTGGAGTTCAGGTTTGAGTACCTGTGGCCCTTCTGGCTCTTCATCAGGAGCGTTTACGATTCCTTCCGCTACCAGGGCTTGGTGAGTGGCACAGAATATTCCATTTCCCACAGGGACAGTGGCACAGAATATTCCATTTCCCACAGGGACAGTGGCACAGAATATTCCATTTCCCACAGGGACAGTGGCACAGAATATTCCATTTCCCACAGGGACAGTGGCACAGAATATTCCATTTCCCACAGGGACAGTGGCTCAGAGCCTCCCCAGGAATATCCCAGCAATATCCCAGCAATATTCCATTTTCCTCAATGGCAATGGCACTGAGCCTCCCCAGGAATATCCCAGCAATATTCCAGCAATATTCCATTTTCCTCAATGGCAATGGCACTGAGAGCCCCCTCACAGCACCAGGGCTTCTCTCTGATGGATACTTTATCCATGGCCAGTGGAAATGAAATCAAGATTTATCCAAATTTCACCACGGAGAAATATTGTTTAAATTCCTGAGCTGGGTTAGAATGAATCAGAATTATATATAACATTATATATGTGTAAACAGGCAAGACTTTCTGCATTATTTTAAAGAAAACCCTCTATATAAACTTTAAAAAAAAAAAAAATGTGTATATATATACACATATGCTATCTATCTATATCCAGGGTTATATATATATATGGTTATATTAAAAATATACATAGCCATATAAAATATTGCTATTTATATATTTATATAGATTTAGATATTTATTTTATATAAATATAAATATATATTTTTATTTAGCAATACTCATTTGTATATAAAAATATATAATTTTTATATTAAAATTAAACATGTAATATTAGAAATATTGGTGAGTTATAAAATTATAGCTATTAGATATTTTATGTAAAATTTATTATATGTATTTTAATATATATAAAAAACTGTATTTGGGTTGGAATAACCAAACTCTCTTCTTTGTCCCCCTCCCTCCTTTCCTTCAGGCCTTCTCAGTATTTTTTGTGTGTGTAGCATTCACCTCCAACATCATCTGTCTGCTCTTCATCCCAATCCAGTGGCTGTTCTTTGCTGCCAGCACCTATGTGTGGGTACAGTATGTGTGGCACACAGGTGGGCATTGTTCTTTATTTACAGCTTCCTGACTCATTTATAATTTCTCTATTTCCAATTCTTCCTTTATTGACAATTTCCAGGGCTCCATGTGTATCTCACATCTTTTAGGAGCAAATCCCCTCTGCTGTTGCCTCACTTAATGCAGTTTTTTTAGAGTTAAAAATTTTGGTTTGTTTTTTTTTTGCTTTGCATCTCCAGTAAGCAGGAACTGGAGGGGAATAAACAGGAATTCCAGAGCAGTTAAAAGAAAATGAAATTCCTGACTTTAAAACTCTACTGCAGTGATTGAACAATTCCAGAGCACACAGTTTGTGACAGTGTTCTGTTCTTCCACACTCAGTTGGTGTGCTGATAATTTAGTTAATAATGTTCAAATATCAGTTATTGCAGTGCTCAGAGTTGAATTCTGTGTTAGCAAAGCTGGATCCAGTTGCTGAGCTGGTGGTGCCAGAGGCTGCCCTGACACTTTGGGATTCCATGGAGAATTTTTATCCCCCTCTGCTGCCCTTTTCTCCCTGAGTTTGTTCTCACAAATCCCTGGGTTTGGATGAGGAAATGGAGCTGGGAATCAAATTTTAGGAATCAAATTTAATTTAAAATTTTTTTTAGGGGTAACTTTTCACTCCCCAGATTGTTGGGATTTGAGATTTGTGGAAAATTTTGTGTCAGCCCTGATGCCAGGGGTGTGATGGGAACTTGCTTTTTTTTTTGTGAAAATCTTTAAGGTTTGTTTCCTCAGACTCCTGAAAATGTTGTAAAAATAACTTTCAAATCTTTGCTGCCTGTCCTCTGTGCCTGAGTGCCTCTGTTTCCCTTCTCTCCACAGAAAGAGGTGTGTGCTTACCAACAGTATCACTGTGGATACTTTTTGTTTATATTGAAGCAGCCATTAGATTTAAAGATTTAAAAAACTTCCACGTGGACCTTTGTCGTCCATTTGCAGCACACTGGTGAGTGCTTCTCTGTCCTTTCCTTATTAACCTTTATTTCACCAGGAAAATGAATAATCAGGCCTTTTTTATTAACCTTTATTTCACCAGGAAAATGAATAATCAGGCCTTTTTTATTAACCTGTATTTCACCAGGAAAATGAATAATCAGGCCTTTTTTATTAACCTTTATTTCACCAGGAAAATGAATAATCAGGCCTTTTTATTTGGGTTCAGGGCTTGGCTGTTCAGTTTTCCCCTCCCAATTCTGCCATGAAATATTCCATGAGAAATGTGTGTAAACAAGGACCCAGTGCCACCTTTCTGTGCTGGGAGGAATTTGCAGTCTGGATATTCCAAGCATTTCTTGAAACAGCAAAAACCACTTTATAAATCAGTTTCTGTGGAGCATGTTCATATATTTATGAATATGTGTAGATGAATTATGTATATATTTGATTAATATTGCTTTTTTTTTCCTCCTCAGCATTGGCTACCCTGTTGTGACTTTGGGCTTTGGCTTTAAAAGTTACGTCAGCTACAAGATGCGGCTGAGGAAGCAGAAGGAGGTGCAGAAGGAGAATGAGTTCTACATGCAGCTCCTGCAGCAGGCTCTGCCCCCAGAGCAGCAGATGCTGCAAAGGCAAGAGAGGGAGGCAGAGGAAGGCAAGTTATCCCTTCTTGTGTGCTCTGTTCTGTGCTGCTCCGAGGAAAAACAAACCCCAGACGTGCAGGGGAGGAGCTGTGGGGGCGTTTGAGGGTCCCAGGATGAGGGGAGAGATGAGAATCTTGGCTCCATCTTTCAGAAGGCTGATTTATTATTTTATGATATATGTTATATTGAAAGAAAATGATATATTGGCACTCTACTAAAAGATGAGAAGAAAGGAATGATAATAAAATCTTGTGACTGCTGACAGCCTCGACACAGGTGGCTGTCATTGGTCACTGAGTAAAAATAATTTCATGTGCTGGGTAAACAATTCTCCAGATCACATTCCAAAGCAGCAAAACATTGGAGAAGCTGAAGCTGCTCAGCTTCTCAGGAGAAGCTCATATTTCATATTTCTCATAAAATTTGTCTGTGACAAGCTCTGTTGGGTGGGAGGGTGGTGAGCCCAGAGGGGCAGAAATGGAATCACTTTGGAGGGGTTGATGTGACAGGAAAAGGGAATTCTGGCCCCTCTGCTCAGTTCCTCATTAGCACTGCATCAGTCAGTGTTGTGGGAAGCTCTAGTGTTTATTCTTAAATCCTCTTTCCTGCCTGGAATGAGGCAAAAAGCCTTAAAATTGGTGATTTGGATTCTCTTTTCTAGAGAGCCTCCAATCCTGATTGTTTCCTGCAGGAATGAGGGATGTGTCCATAATGATTTTTTCTTTCTGTGGCACGATATTGATGGATTTAATGAACTAAGTTGGTTTTTTTTCACTTTGGTGTTGCAGCAGCCAAAGGATTATCTGATATGGATTCCTCAATACTCCTGCAGCACAATGGAGGCATTCCAGCCAACAAAAAAATCTCTGCAACGTTGCCAGAGCTGGAATATCGAGAAAAAGGGAAAGAAAAGGACAAGGATGCAAAGAAACACAACCTTGGAATAAACAACAACATTTTGCAACCTGTAGACTCTAAAATACAAGAAATTGAATATATGGAAAACCATATCAATAGTAAAAGATTAAATAATGATCTTGTAGGAAGTACAGAAAACCTCTTGAAAGAGGACTCATGCACTGCCTCGTCCAAAAATTACAAAAATGTCAGCGGGGTTGTGAACTCCTCACCCCGCAGCCACAGTGCAACCAACGGGAGCATCCCCTCCTCATCCTCCAAAAATGAGAAAAAACAGAAATGTGCCAGCAAGAGCCCGAGCACACATAAGGACTTAATGGAAAACTGTATTCCTAATAACCAGCTAAGCAAACCAGATGCACTGGTAAGGTAAGTTGGGCCTGAGCCTTGTCTCATCCTCCCTTGCTCCATCAGGACTCGGGGGTTTTGTTTGCTGTTTATCAGGAAAATGTCGTTTGTGATGATGTGGAATTGTGCAGTGGTGGGACAGGATCTCCAGAGATGTGTGCAGCTGTGTTCTGGGCTCTGATGCATTCTGGAGCAGGTTGCTCCATGTCTGCCTCAGGATCTGCTGCTCCCCTGGCTCACAGCTCTGGTGTGAGGCACCAGGAATACCCTGGTGGAGGGCAGAAGGAAAACCTGAGGAAATCAGCTCATGTGTCCCTGCCAGCTCCTGCCCTGCCTCTCCAGGGAGCTCACTGGCCTTTCCTGCTGCCTGAACAGGTGGTTTGGTTTTGTTTTTCCTTTGGAGTGTTTGGCTTTTGCTTTAATCTCCAACTCCAAGTGAGTGCAGAGAGCCAGGGCTGCTGTGGAGCTGAGCTCAGCTCTGCCCTCAGCCCTGGGACCTGGCAGGATGGAAAATCCCAGCTTTGCCCTGCTCCTGCAGGTTCAGAGGGAGCTGTGGGGTCTGAGGTGCTGCCAGGAGAAGCAGCAGTGAGGAAGGGGCTGTGGCTGTGCTTGGAGACATGTCTGGAACAAAACCTGTCCCGCAGTTCTGCCCTTCTCCAGCATTTCCCACCTGCTCATGTCTCTTTTTCCTTCTTCCACCAGTGCTGGCCAGCTTAATGGGCAGCTCAGGCTTGTTTTCCCTGCAGGTACCTTTGATAATTGGGCTTTTATCTCAGAGGATTTGTGCTGTGGGAACACAGTTACTTCATTGGAAATATTATTTTTGCTTCTGATAATCACTCTGCTCTGATTGACATACCCCTGCCAATTAAACACCTGGACTAATTGATAGCTAATGTCTGTGGAGAACCTGTGTGGGGTTCAGAAAGCAGCCAGTCAGTGAGATGTGTGACAGGATCCTGCCAATTAAACACCTGGACTAATTGATGACTAATGTGTGTATAGGACCTGTGTGGGGTTCAGAAAGTAACCAGTTAGTGAGATCTGTGATAGGATTAGTCCAATTAAACACTTGGACTAATTGATAACTAATTTCTATGGAGGAGCTGTGTGAGGGTCAGAAAGGATCCAGTCAGTGTGATGTGTGACAGGATCCAATTAAACACCTGGACTAATTGATAACTAATGTCTGTGTAGAATCTGTGTGAGGGTCAGAAAGCAGACAGTCAGTGAGATGTGGGACAGGATCCTGCCAATTAACCACTGGACTAATTGATGACTAATGTGTGTCTAGGATCTGTGTGGGGTTCAGAAACAGCCAGCCAGTGGGATCTGTGGCAGGATTAGTCCAGTTAAACACCTGGAAGGAGCTGCCAGCCTGGGGATTGTGCTGGGACAGGGTTAAAGCTGCTGTGTTAAGGAGTTTCCTGCTGAAATCCTTGTGTGCAGCTCAGAGCAGGTGCTCACCAATCCCCCAAGGTGAGTTTTGGATCACAGAAATGAGTCTGCAGCAAAACAGATCCTGTCCTGAGGGAATTGCAGCTGCTGGAAGGACACAGAGCACAGCTGGACTCTGAAAGGGCCTTACTGTGCCCTGAGAGGGAATTCCTGAAGTCTGAGCTCCTTCAGAGGAGTGGTTTTGGGATGTGTGGCTGTGGAGTGGTGCCACAGGTCCCTGGAGCTGTTCCTGTCCCTGCTGTCCCCGTGCAAACAGCCCAGACCCAGCTCTGCTGCAGTCATCCATGGCATCCATGGCATCCATTGTTTCTGCTCAGCCTGGCTGTGCAGCTCCCACACCAGTGGGAGCATAAACTCACCTGACAAATTGGATGGGATGGATGCACTTAAATTTAAAAATTCACGGTGCTTTTTTATTTTAACCTTGTCCATTATCCCCTCCCTGGAGTTCCAGGCATTTGTTCATCAGTTTTTCCACTTGCAGGAGTGTTACTCATTCCTGTTATTAAACTTTCAGTCTGCTGGAGCTGGAAAGGGCTCAGTGAAGTCCTGATTTGTTCAGACTCAGCTCAGATCTGCCCAGCTTCCAAATAAAGCTGCTTTTCTGAACTGGGTGTCCAGCAGGGTGGCAGACCCAAGCTGCTTTCCTTTTGTGTCCACAGAGGATGGCCCTGGGCTGAGTAACCAGGAGCAAATGTGAAATATTCCTTCTGCAAATGTGAAATATTCCTTCTGCAAATGTGAAATATTCCTTCTGCAAATGTGAAATATTCCTTCTGCTGCTGGGGCTGGGGATTAGCAGGGCTGGAGACAGTCAGGATCAGGAGGTTTTGCAGACCAGGAGCTTTACAGGGTTGTTAGCTCTGAAATGTTTGATGTGGTCTGTGTGGAAGTGTCCTAAAGTTAAGGTTTATGTATGTATTTCATACATGCTCCTCTTTGAAGCTAAGCTTTTCCTGCAATATCAGAACCTGAGTTTTATGGAGAGGAGCTCCCTGATGCCCATCCCTGGGGATTGTCCCATCCTTGCTGGAGCTGAGGGGTCCCAGGAACCTCTGGGGGTTTCTGAGACATCTCCTGAGGGTGCTGGGAGCTTCTCAATCCCTTCATCACTGAATCTGTGATTGAGTTCCTCTTTCCCAGCTCCCTGGGGCCACTGCAGGGATCCATTTGGGATCAGCCTGGGTCCTTTTGCACTCTGCTGTTTGTCAGGAGGTGCAGAGCAAACCCATCTCTTCTCCCATTTCCCTGATTTCTGAGCTGGAACAGATTCACAGCCTCAATATATGGAACAAGTCCAAGCTGTAATTGCTGCAGAATTATTTTTTTTTTGTTGTTTATTGCACATTACACTGCAAAACCCATGACCTGCCTCTGCCTTTCAGCACCCTTAAAAATCCCTGCTCTGAAAGCACACAAAAACCTGGCAGTGCAGCTTGGCAGGCCTGCCTGTATCCACAGAGGTCCTGCCTTTGGCACACGAGGTGATGAACAAGCTGTCTCATGTACTAATTATTCCCACAGATAACGAGGACATCTTCTGGCACTTGGACTGGGAAAATTCTTGGTGGAGCAAAAGCTGCTCTGCCACAGCTTATTTCACTTCTCCTAAAATGGTGTTACCTGCAGGGACAGACTGGGAGGTTTTTTATGTGAATTTGTGGCCATTTGGTGCTAATACTGTAAAATTTGGTGACATCACTGGTGGGCAGAGAGGGGCTGGTGCCTCCTGCTCACCCCCTGGCTGCGTTAAAGCAGCAGAAGGTTTCCTGTGGCAGCTGCAGGGGGGTGATGGCCAAGCTTCCCTGCCCCAGGAAGGCAGGCACAGAACAGAAAATCAGGATTGGGGATGGAGATGAGGAGTGTGGGAGCCAATCCCTCCTGCAGCCCCTTCCCAAGGCAGCAGGGAGCTCAGGAACAGAACATTTCCAGCCCTGGGAATGGCAGCAGGGACAGGAGGGTCCTGGCTTTTTTTGGGGGGGTTCCTGGCTTTTTTTGGGGGGGTTCCTGGCTTTTTTGGGGGGTTCCTGGCTTTTTTGGGGGTTCCTGGCTTTTTTGGGGTGCAAACTGCTCCCAGGAGCTGCAGGGAGATCCTGTCAGTCCCAGCAGGGGCACAGTGGCCCCTCAAAGCAGCAGCTTCACTGCAGGAGCTGCTGGTGCCAGGAGCCCTGTGGGAACTTTAAAATGATAATTTTTATATAAACAGCTTGATTTACCCAACAATTGCCCTTTCCATCATTTAACACTGCACAGGGTAGCACCACTCCCCTAAAACCAGCTGCTGCTGTTCCCATTTTGGGGCTGAGGTTGGAATACTTGCTCAGGTTTGCAAGTTCTTTCCCTCAGAGCACCAAGTGATTTGTGCACTTCCCCTTGAGGTGGGTATTTGCTTTGTGCTGTTACTCTTTGCCTGTAAGTTGATTTTTTTTCTGTCTGAGGGTGCTTTTGAGCATTGATAGAGCACTGAAGGATTAATCTTGTGGAGAGGCAGCTGGGGCAGGAGGGGGCTGAGGGGTCCCAGCCCAGCCCTGCTCCCCTGGCTCCTCATTCCCCCTCTCATCTCTCTGCGTGTTTTTGCTGTTCCAGACCCACCTCTCTGGATTTCCTCACCCTTGAGGATCCCACATTTCCCCCCTGCACTCAATAGCACAGGATCTTCTCCCTGCTCATCTCTCAGTGCCTTTTAGGCTGAGATTTCCCTGCCCTAAGCCCAAAAATGTTTCATTAAGAAATCAGAAGGCTGCAGCCATTCATCTGCACTGCTCAGTGTCACTGAGGGCAGCTCTGTTTGGCTTTGGTGAGTGCTCTCCTCATCTTAATGTCCCACTGCCACCAGTTCAGAATGGAAGCCTAGGAAATAAAAGCACCTTCATCTTCTTTATGGACACTTAAAAACTCCCCAATCAATAGCTGGCAGAGCAGAGGAGGCTTGTGTGAGAATGGCTGGGGTGTGTTGCTTTCAGTGAGTGTGTAACAGAGTTTAAAAGGGTTGATTATTCACCTGTGATGTGTTTTTAGTCTAGGAATCAATAACCTCATTTGTGGGGAAAAAATGAAAGTGAGCTGAGTGCCTCTCCTCCAAAATGTGTTTTATTTAACAATATTTTAATTAAAAAGATTACATGAATCTTCAGGAACTTTCCAAAGCTACAATCTCAAGTGTAGAGCAGATGGTCTCTGTTCAAGAGCAATTAAAACTGAATTTACTGACTCCTGAGCTGGGGGTGACTTAACACATCCTCTTACTCGGCATGCACATCATGTGCTGCAAGAAAGCACCAACATGTTGAGGTGACAATTCACAGCTCTGGCTGGCAAATCCAACTCAGCATTTGTGGACAGAATGAAATCTCTGTGTGTGTGTGTGGCTCTGTCCTGCTTTGGAGCAGGACAAGACGTGTACAATATTTACAATAACTTCCCAGTATCACCTATGTTAGACAGTGAGCTTCTACTCTAAACCAATCTAAAAGTGCCACCATCACCCAGAAAAATGGGGAGGCCCAGAAGAAGAAGGAGAAAGGCTGGACATGCCCAGATTTCTCTATCTTGCCCCCTGAACCCCCATTCTAAAAACCCCAAAAATCAATTTTTCATCCTGTGATAAATTCACTATCATTTTACTTAAATTTTCATGTCTTGTAATCCTTCATATAAAGGTTGGTAATTGGTTTTTTCTAAGGGCTGAATCAAAGGCCCAGGGTTCTTGGTCTCTGAGCTCCCTGACAGGGTCTCGAGCCCTCCAGGGCAGCCAGAGGAATTCCCTGGGTTCCAAATCAAGTAATAAATCCAAATATTATCCCAAATAAAATATAAATAAAATTACTTTATTTATCCCAAATAAAGTAATAAATAATAAAGTGTAATAAATTAATTGGTGAGTGGCACAGAATATTCCATTTCTTGAGAACACGGTGTCTGCCACAGACATCTTTTATGAAAAATCTTTTCTTTAGGTTTTTTCCTTTTGAGAAGCTGAGAGGCCTCAAGAACAAAATGTAAACAACGTGGAATGCAACAGGTGGATCTTTGATTGGCTTATGTTAGTCAATTCTAATTAATGGCCAATCAAAGTGAGCTGGCTGGGACAGAGAGTCCGAGCCACAAGCTTTTGTTACGATTCTTGTTGGAGATTTTTTCAGGGATGGCCTAGAAGGCAGCTGTGAGGAGCAGATTCTCACAGCCGGTTTCTGTAAACAGCAGAGGTTCTCAGGTTATTTTTAATTACAGGTAAAAGTGGCAAACATGAAGGCCTTGAGAGCCTTGCACATCAGAGTTCTCAGGCAGCTTTCTCATAACAAGTGGATGTTCTATCTTTGGCTGTTTTGGGAAAGCAAGAATAATTTTGAGAACCCAAATCTTGGTATTGGAAACATAAGGTGGAGTTGGTGTGTAATCTCTGACCTATTGTGAGCTCAGATTTTGCAATATGCATGAAGTGAATTAACACTGTTATAAAAGGTGACTGATTGATCAATAGAGGGGAGTCGATGCTGACCAATGCAAGGTGGGTCGTCTCCCCTCCAACTTCAATATATGGTGAACTTCAATAGATTCTTTCTTTTTTTTATTCTTAGCCAGCTTTCTGATGAAATCTTCTATTCTTTTAGTGTAGTTTTAATATAATATATATCATAAAATAATAAATCAAGCCTTCTGAAGCATGGGGTCAGATCCTCAGCCCCCTGTGAGCAGGGTCACAGGAGTCAGGCGCACCGTGCTGCCTTTGTGGGGCTCCTGGTTCCCTCATGCCCACCCAGCGGCGCTGTCCTTGTGCCCCCAGGTTGGAGCAGGACATCAAGAAGCTGAAGGCCGACCTGCAGGCCAGCAGGCAGGTGGAGCAGGAGCTGCGCAGCCAGGTGAGCTCGCTGAGCTCCGCCGAGCGCGGCGCGCGCGCAGAGACCGGCCAGCTGCGCCAGGAGAACGAGCTGCTGCAGAACAAGTACGTGGGCACTGCCAGGGGGGAGTGGGGGCACGGAAACACCCTCCCTGCTGAGCTGGGAACATTTGGGGTGCTCAGGCAGCGATGGGGGAGTGGGAGTGACGGTTTGTTATTGGGAATTGTAATCTGGGAATTATTAGGAGTTATCGTAGTCTGGAAATTATGGGGTTCTCAAGGATATGGGAGCAGGAATGACAGTTTGTTATTAGGAGTTGTAATCTGGACATTAAGGGGTTCTGAAGGATATGACAGTTTGTTATTGGGAATTGTAGTCTGGAAATTATGGGGTTCTCAAGGATATGGGAGCAGGAATGACAGTTTGTTATTAGGAATTGTAATCTGGACATTAAGGGGTTCTGAAGGATATGGGAATAGGAGTGACAGTTTGTTATTAGGAATAACAGTTTGTTATTAGCTATTATTGTAATCTGGACATTAAGGGGTTCTCGGGGATATGGGCATAGGAATGACAGTTTGTTATTAGGAATTGTTGTAATCTGGAAATGAAGGGGTTCTCATGCAGAGATATGGGAGCAGGAATGAGTTTGTTATTAGGAATTGTTGTAATCTGGAAATTAAGGTGTTCTCAAGAATACTGGAGTAGGAATAATAGTTTGTTATTAGGAATTACTGTAATCTGGAAATTATGGGGTTCTCAAGGATATGGGAGCAGGAATGACAGTTTGTTATTAGGAATTGTAATCTGGAAATTATGGGGTTCTCAAGGATATGGGAGCAGGAATGACAGTTCGTTATTAGGAATAACAGTTTGTTATTAGCTGTTATTGTAATCTGGACATTAAGGGGTTCTCGGGGATATGGGCGTAGGAATGACAGTTTGTTATTAGGAATTGTAATCTGGAAGTTATGGGGTTCTCAGGCAGGGATATAGGAGTGGGAATGACAGTTTGTTATTAGGAATTGTAATCTGGAAATGAAGGTGTTCTCAAGAATACTGGAGTAGGAATAACAGTTTGTTATTAGGAATTACTGTAATCTGGAAGTTATGGGGTTCTCATGCAGAGATATGGGAGCAGGAATGAGTTTGTTATTAGGAATTATTGTAATCTGGAAATCTCAAGGATATGGGAGTAGGAATAACAGTTTGTTATTAGGAATTTCCAGATTACAATAATCTGGAAATTATGGGGTTCTCAAGCAGGGATATGGGAGTAGGAATAACAGTTTAGTATTAGGAATTATAATCTGGAAATTTAGGGGTTCTCAGGGATATGGGAGCAGGAATAACAGTTTGATTTTTGTGTTAAATAATCCTAAAATGAGAGACAGATTTTAAGATCACTCCTGTCCCCCTGCAGATTGCACAATGCTGTACAGATGAAACAAAAAGACAAACAAATGATCAGCCAGCTGGAGAAGAAGCTAAAGGCAGAGCAGGAGGCACGAACCTTTGTAGAAAAACAATTAATGGAAGAAAAGAAGAGGAAGAAGTTGGAAGAAGCAACTGCAGCACGAGCTGTGGCCTTTGCTGCTGCTACCAGGTGCTCTGCCCTTGGGAGCCTTTGGGTGGGAAAGAGGAGCCTGTGTTTGATCTTTTACTTTAAAAAGTCTTTTTTATTTAAAAAAAACCAGCTTTATTTGCATTGAGAGGCTCATTTGTGTTAAAACAAGGCAGGACTGGGAGATGTCTCCCCTGCAGCTGAGCCTCAGTGCCTACATGACATTTACACATGTACAGGATGAGCGTGCTCTAAATTACCTGCTCTTCCTGCAGTGTTGTGTCTTGCTCAAAAGAGCATCTCCCTTCACTTGGCAACTGGGAATCAGGGATTTGTGCAGTGACATTGGCCATAATTCTGGAATTTTCCTGCTGGGGCAGTGCTCCTTGTGGGGTTCTGCAGTCCCACAGCAGCACAGGCTGGGGGCACTTTAACCTGCAGGGCTCCAAATGTCTAAAAGGAATTATTCTTGCTTTTCTGCTCTCCCCAGAAAGGAATGAATCCCTTATCAATTGGAACATTGATTATTCCCTTGTTTGGGTTTAGCATCCCCCAAAATTCCCTTATTTGGGTTTAGCACCTCCCACATTCCCTTATTTGGGTTTAGCCCTGCCCACATTGCCTTATTTGGGTTTAGCCCTGCCCACATTGCCTTATTTGGCTTTAGCCCTGCCCACATTGCCTTATTTGGCTTTAGCACCTCCCACATTGCCTTATTTGGCTTTAGCACCTCCCACATTGCCTTATTTGACTTTAGCACCTCCCACATTGCCTTATTTGACTTTAGCACCTCCCACATTCCCTTATTTGGGTTTAGCACCTCCCACATTGCCTTATTTGGGTTTAGCACCTCCCACATTGCCTTTTTTGGGTTTAGCCCTGCCCACATTGCCTTTTTTGGGTTTAGCCCTGCCCACATTGCCTTATTTGGGTTTAGCCCTGCCCACATTGCCTTATTTGGGTTTAGCCCTGCCCACATTGCCTTATTTGGGTTTAGCCCTGCCCACATTCCCTTATTTGGGTTTAGCACCTCCCACCTTGCCTTATTTGGGTTTAGCACCTCCCACATTGCCTTTTTTGGGTTTAGCCCTGCCCACATTGCCTTATTTGGCTTTAGCACCTCCCACATTGCCTTTTTTGGGTTTAGCCCTGCCTACATTGCCTTTTTTGGGTTTAGCCCTGCCTACATTGCCTTTTTTGGGTTTAGCCCTGCCCACATTGCCTTATTTGGGTTTAGCCCTGCCCACATTGCCTTATTTGGGAATACTTTCAGTCACTGCATTGCTGTGAGGGAATCACTTCACTGAGCAGACCAAAGTTGGCTCCTTCTTTTCAAGCCTTTTTATTTTATTTTAATTGTCGGTGTTGGATGCAGCTGAGGAGGGGCAGGCCGGCTGTTGCCTCTGAGGGCCGGCTGTTGCCTCTGAGGGCCGGCTGCTGCCTCTGAGGGCCGGCTGCTGCCTCTGAGGGCCGGCTGCTGTCTCTGAGGGCCGGCTGTTGCCTCTGAGGGCCGGCTGTTGTCTCTGAGGGCTGCTGTTGTCTCTCCCAGCTGCTGAGCTGTGCTGTGTCCCTGCAGGGGGGAGTGCACCGAGACCCTGCGGAGCCGCATCCGAGAGCTGGAGACCGAGTGCAAGAAGCTCAGCATCGACATCAAGCTGAAGGAGGACCAGATCAGAGAGCTGGAAATCAAAGTGCAGGTAATGCCCAGCCCCAGGGGCTCAGGGCAGCCCCCAGGGAGAGCTCCCAGCCCTGCCACATCCCTGCATCTGCAGCACAGCAGTGCCCAGGGAGCGCAGATCCTGCCCTGGATGGGGGCAGGAGGGACCTGAGGCTGCTTCCAGATCCTTCCATGGTTCCAGGAGGCTCCTTCCAGACCTTTGCATTGATCCAGGAGGGACCAGAGGCTCCTTCCGGACCATTCCATGGTTCCAGCAGGCTCCATCCACACCATTCCATGGTTCCAGCAGATTCCTTCCACACCATTCCATGGTTCCAGCAGATTCCATCCACACCATTCCATGGTTCCAGCAGGCTCCATCCACACCATTCCATGGTTCCAGCAGGTTCCATCCACACCATTCCATGGTTCCAGCAGGTTCCATCCACACCATTCCATGGTTCCAGCAGGTTCCTTCCAGACCATTCCATGGTTCCAGCAGGTTCCATCCACACCATTCCATGGTTCCAGCAGATTCCATCCACACCATTCCATGGTTCCCGCAGGTTCCATCCACACCATTCCATGGTTCCAGCAGGTTCCATCCACACCATTCCATGGTTTTAGCTGGTTCCATCCACACCATTCCATGGTTCCAGCAGGTTCCTTCCAGACCATTCCATGGTTCCAGCAGGCCCAGAGGCTCCTTCCACACCATTCTCTTGGTTCAATGGGGATTTATTGCCCCCAAACCCCCTGGTCTGTGTAGGCTGAGGGTAGAATCCCCTCAGGAGCATTTTTCTCCTCATGCAAGGAGCCTGTGCCACTCTCATGGTAATAACTAATGAATTTCACTGAAGGTTGCTGATTCAGGGCAGTCTGGAGCACTGGCCAGGCCATTGTTTTTGTGTTAAAGTGCCTGAATATTGGAAATACTTTGTGGCAGGTGTGCAGCAAACAGAGCTGGGTTTGTTACAGCTACAGAGCTCAAATGTGTGCCCTTATTCCTGTCCTAAAGATGTGCTCAGACTGACAATCTGCATGAAAATGGATTTTTAATGCCTCTCCAAAGCCCACCTGGTGCTGCTGTGGACTTGTTTCCCAGTCACAGGTGCAGCCTCCTTGTCCCTGGATTTACCAGACCCTTGACAACAAGTGTGGCTTATCCCTGGAGTGTTTGAGCATGGCTTCCAGATAATTAAACCCAGCTCTAATTAAGCTTTTTAATTCCATGAGCATCTTCAAACTGTTAGAGAAGCTTTTTGTTGCAGGCATTAATATTCTCCCCTTTGCACTCTTGTCCCTCCATTTGAAGGTATAGAATATATTTGTATTATTTTCCCCCCAGCCACAGTTTGCCAGGATGACATTTTTTTTGCTCCTAGGCTGACATGTTTTGCCCCTCAGGGTGGGTTTTTTTGCCCCCTAGGATGACATTTGTGCCCCAGGCTGGCATTCCTGGCATGCCCATCCCTGTGTCCCTGCAGGAGCTGAGGATGTACAAGGAGAACGAGAAGGACACCGAGGTGCTGATGTTGGTGCTTTTTTGCCCTCAGGATGATATTTTTGTCCCCTAAAATAACATTTCTGTCCCCAGGACAGGATTTTTTGGCCCCTAGGATGCCATTTGTGCCCCCTAGGATGCCATTTGTTCTCCCAGGCTGGCATTGCCCCATTCTGACCCCATTTTCCCCTGCAGGAGCTGAGGAAGTACAAGGAGAATGAGAAGGACACCGAGGTGCTGATGTTGGCACTTTTTTGGCCCCAGGCTGGCATTTTTGCCCCTGTAGGTTAACATTTGTGCCCCCAGGCTGGCATTTTTGCCCCCCTAGGTTAACATTTATGCCCCCAGGCTGGCATTCCTGCTGTTCTGAGCCCATTTTCCCCTGCAGGAGCTGAGGAAGTACAAGGAGAACGAGAAGGACACCAAGGTGCTGATGTCGGTGCTTTTTTTCCCTCAGGATGATATTTTTGCCCCTTAGGCTGGCATTTTTTGCCCCCAGGCTGGCATTTTTGCCCCCCTAGGATGCCATTTGTGCCCCCTAGGTTAACATTTGTGCCCCCAGGCTGGCATTCCTGCTGTTCTGAGCCCATTTTCCCCTGCAGGAGCTGAGGAAGTACAAGGAGAACGAGAAGGACACCGAGGTGCTGATGTCGGCGCTCTCGGCCATGCAGGACAAGACCCAGCACCTGGAGAACAGCCTGAGTGCAGAGACCAGGATCAAGCTGGACCTTTTCTCTGCCCTGGGAGATGCCAAAAGGCAGCTGGAGATTGCCCAAGGTACCTGGGGGCTTCCATAACACACAGTCCTGGGGGATTCTCAGAGGGAATTTGGCATTTGCAGCTTTGGGGATGTGGAGCCGGAACCATCTGAGCTCACCTTCCCAGCCCGTCATGATCATGGACATTAAAATTGGTGTTTCAATTAATTCATGATTATTTTCTGCAGTTTATAAACCATGACAAGGAGCTGGAGATCTTTTAAAGCTCTGGAAAATCTCTCTCATTAAAAGAGATAAATGAAATTAAGGTTGTTAAGCTGCTCTCCTGCCATCCTATTAATAATATTTTATTACTCCTCAAGCAAATAAAACTTAAATTTGAGGAGAACCCAACCTGTTTTAACCCTGAACAGGTGAGGGGAGTGTGGGCACTGCCACCAGAGGGAGCAGAAAGCCAACACCAAACCCAGCCCAGGCTTTGTGCAGCTGTGCAAACCATGGAGCATTTCAATAACTTTGCATTTCATTTCCCTGCAGAAGGTTGTTTGACTGCAGGAATATTTAATTAGAGGGAGAAATTGTTTTGTTTCGTTTCAGCAATGGGTTTTTGCATCACCAGGTTGCAGGAATTGCTGTGGTGGGGGTGTGAAAGCTCAGAGAGAAATGATGGGAATGGGAGAGTTTGGAAAATTAACAACTTTTATGACTAGATATTTGACTTTTGTGAGGAGTTTGGAGAAGGGCAATGGAAAAAGGCAGAAAAATGAGATTAAATAGAATTAATCTTTGAGGGTGGTGCAGCTGTGAATGCAAGTAATGCAAATTGTCATGGGGGAGGGTTGAGATTTGTTTTGTGATAATTGGAGATAATCAAACCCAGCTCTGAGCACAGACCAGGAGCTGCACAGGGCTGGTTTCAGGAGTGTCTGTCAGGCAGGGAAGGGAAGCTCTGGGCTGCTGGGAGGTGATTTCAGGACATGATCTGAGCTCCTGGGTGGTGATTTCAGGGCTCTCAGGCTGGGGAATGGAAGCTCTGGGCTGCACAGGGATGATTTCAGGGCTGCCAGGCCCAGAGCTGCTGGTTGGTGCTTTCAGGGCCGGCTCTGAGCTGCTGGGTGCTGATTTCAGAGTTGTAAGGAAGGGAATGGAAGCTCTGAGCTGCACGGTGATGATTTCAGGAGTGTTAGACTGGGGAAGGGAAACTCTGAGCTGCTGGTTGGTGGTTTCAGGGCTCTCAGGCTGGGGAAGGGAAGCTCTGAGCTGCACAGGGATGATTTCAGGGCATGATCTGAGTTCCTGGGTGGTGGTTTCAGGGCTGCCAGGCCCAGAGCTGCTGGGTGATGATTTCAGGGCTGGGGAAGGGAAGCTCTGAGCTGCACAGGGATGATTTCAGGGCATGATCTGAGTTCCTGGGTGGTGATTTCAGGGCTCTCAGGCTCTGAGCTGCTGGGTGATGATTTCAGGAGTGTCAGGCAGGGAATGGAAGCTCTGGGCTGCTGGGTGATGATTTCAGGGCTCTCAGGCTGGGGAAGGGAAGCTCTGGGCTGCACAGGGATGATTTCAGGACATGATCTGAGCTCCGGGGTGGTGATTTCAGGGCTGGGGAAGGGAAGCTCTGAGCTGCACAGGGATGATTTCAGGGCTGGGACGTGGTTTCAGGGCTTTCAGGGCTGGGGAAGGGAAGCTCTGGGCTGCACAGGGATGATTTCAGGGCATGATCTGAGCTCCTGGGTGGTGATTTCAGGACTCTCAGGCTCTGAGCTGCACAGGGATGATTTCAGGGCATGATCTGAGCTCCGGGGTGGTGATTTCAGGGCTGGGGAACGGAAGCTCTGAGCTGCTGGGTGCTGATTTCAGAGGTGTCAGCCTGGGGAAGGGAAGCTCTGAGCTGCTGGGTGGTGATTTCAGGGCTCTCAGGCTGGGGAAGGGCAGCTCTGAGCTGCACAGGGATGATTTCAGGGGTGTCAGCCTGGGGAAGGGCAGCTCAGAGGCGCCGGTCGGTGCTTCCAGCCCTGAGCCGCTCTGAGCGCTGCCTTTTGCCGTCCGCAGGGCAGATCCTGCAGAAGGATCAGGAGATCAAGGAGCTGAAGCAGAAGATTGCCGAGGTGATGGCAGTGATGCCCAGCATCACCTACACTGCGGCCACCAGCACTCTGAGCCCCGTGTCCCCACATTATTCCTCCAAATTCGTGGAGCCCAGCCCCTCTGGACTCGACCCCAACGCCTCCGTGTACCAGCCCCTGAAGAAGTGAGGCAATGCCAAGGTTCTCTGTGCCCCCGGGGGTCTCTTGCAGTCAAGATTGAAATTGTTTCGTGTGGGACTGTGTTTGTTGTCATTTCCAGCAGGAGAAAAGAGCATTGGCTAGAGCTGCCCATCGGTTTTTCTTGTAAATTTTTAGGGAACCTCACAGAACTTTGCGATTTGTTTTCCTTGGCCAACGCATTAAAAAACGATTCTTGGTTTTCAAGTAGCCAATTTTGCCTTTTTATGTACTCTTGCATGGTTTCCTCTTGAAAAAAAAACAAAAAAACCACAGGGCTTTGCTTGGTTTTGAACCCTTTCTCCTCAGTTTTTTATTTAATTATCAAATTGGATTTAATTTGTGAGGAAAACCCCTCAGTTTGCCAGTGAAAGGGTTAAACAACCCAACAAAGCTTTGATTTATTGATGTGTTCAATACAAACACGTGGATGTTGCAGAAGATAATTTGATTTTCCCCCCCTCAAAGGACCAAACAAATTCCAGGGGCGTTGTTGAAGGGAAGGAATAAAGAATAGCTGATGATGTGATGGTGGTTGTTGTGTGAAATATTTCTATCCCCATTGGTGTTTTTTTTAGTCATGGAGAAGTCTTGTCCACAGTGCCTTGGGAAAAGACATTTCAAGAGGAAACTTGATGGTTTAAAATATTTTTTTTTTTTGCCCCTTTCGCTGTCATCCAGCTTCTGTACCAGAGCTCGTGCTTGGTCAGATCCAGGCTCCAAACTCAGTTTTGGTTCCAAACCCTGCAGTTTGTTCTGTCCTTGGTGGTGCTGCCCTGGAGAGGGAAGGTGGAGCTGGGCAATGTTCTGTACACGAGACACTGGAAAGCTGCCCAATAAAAGCTGCAGTTCTGGGGTTTTTTATTTATTCACCTCTCATTTACGCACTTGGTGTCCCCTCCTGCTGCCCAGGAGTTTGGGGTTTATTCAGGAGTTTTCATGGAAACACTCAAATTTCACAATCACAAATTTAACACAAATTAAAAGTGAGTTTGGGTTCTTATTCAGAGTTCAAGAAACTCTCAATTGCACAAACACTCAATGCACACAAAATGTGAGTTTGGGGGTTTTATTGAGGAGTTTTCAAGGAAACCCTCAAATCGCACAAATCACAAATTTAACACAAATTAAAAATGTTGAGTTTGGGGTTTATTGAGGAGTTTTCATGGAAACCCTCAAATTTCACACAAAAATGTGAGTTTGGGGTTTTTATTCAGGAGTTTTCAAGGAAACCCTCAAATTGCACAAATCACAAATTTAACACAAATTTAAAATGTGAGTTTGGGGATTTTATTAAGGAGTTTTCAAGGAAACCCTCAAATTTCACACAAAAATGTGAGTTTGGGGTTCTTATTCAGGAGTTTTCAAGGAAACCCTCAAATTGCACAAAACACTCAAATTTAACACAAATTAAAAATGTTGAGTTTGGGATTCTTGCTGAGAAATTTTCTAGGGAACCCTTAAATTGCACAAATTAAAAATGTGAGTTTTGGGGTTTTTATTAAGGAGTTTTCAAGGAAACCCTCAAATTGCACAAAACATTCAAATTTAACACAAATTTAAAAAGTGCTCCCCTTTTGTTCAATCCTTGGTCTTGGCTGCATTTGTTTTTTTCCTGTGGGGTTTACAAAGAATAAACATTTTCTTGCAGATAAAAAGAAATAATTTTAATTTTTCCCCCCTTTTTAACTGCCCTGATGTGGAAGCACAAAGGATGAGTTTGGTTTGTTATTCCAGGTAAGGTTTTGCTTTTGCAGCAGTGAAACAAAGGAGGAGCAGCTGGATTTGGGTTCCTGGATCAAATCAGCAACTTCCCCTCTAAAAACAGGTAAATTTAAATTTAAATTTATTGAGAATTGCAGAAGTTTGGCCTTTGTCCTTTTTCACACACGCAGGAGAAGCAGCTTCTCCCTGGTTTCTGTTTCTGCCCAATTCTGTGTTGTAAAATATTTTTTTTTTTTGGGAATCCTGCAGTTGGGTTTGGGGTGAATTTCCTGGATTTTCCCTCTTGGCTTTGGCTCCTGTGGTTTTGGGCCTCCAGGTGAAATCCTTCAGGAAATTCCAATGTTCTCTGTGCCAGGATCCTGCTGGGGGCACTGCCAGCGCTTCCCTGAGGAATATTTTATTTTATTTTTATTTTTTATTTTATTTTATTTTATTTATTTTTTATTTATTTTATTTCTTTTCTTTTTACTTATTTTATTTTTACTTCTTTTATTTTTACTCATTTTATTTTTACTTCTTTTATTTCTATTTATTTTCTTTTTACTTCTTTTATTTTTACTTATTTTAACTTAATTTAATTTATCTTAATTAATTTTATTTATTGTTATTTTATTTATTTTATTTTTATTTAATTTTAATTATTTTAATTTCATTTTTAAAATATTTTATTATTTAATATCATTATGCTTTATCAATATTATTATTTGATATGATAATGTCCTGCCCAAATTTTTGTCCCATGCCCAGGAGCTGCTCCGAACATTTTATTTTGAGGACATTTGTGTGCACCAGATGCATTTTGTGCACTCCAAACCCCAAAATCCCATTCCAGCAGCACGGTCTGGGTGTTGGGTGGAAAATCGAAGGAAATTCCTTCGTGTCGTGCCCGCAGCAGCCACGAGAGGGCGCGGGAGCCTCGGCCGAGCCTGAGAACAAACCCGGAAAATCCTGGAAAATCCCTTTTTCCCTAAATATGACATCTGAATGGGACTCCATTGCTTTCGGATTCTCAGCACCAGACCCCCTGATATTGGGTATTTTATTTCTTTTTTATTATTATTTTATTTTTATTATTATATAAATTTTTTTAAAATTTTTTTGGATTCTCAGCACCAGCACCCCCTGATATTTGGGATTTTATTTTATTTTATTATTATATTATTTTAATTATTTATTTTAAAGTACCTTTGGATTCTCAGCACCAGCATCCTTGATATTGGGGGTTTTATTTTATTTTATTATTATTTTTATTATTATGTTATTTTATTTTTTATTATTATATTGTTTTAATTATTTTATTTTAATTTTTTTTGGATTCTTAGCACCAGCACCCCCTGATATTTGGGATTTTATTTTATTTTATTTTATTGTATTTTATTTTATTATTATATTATTTTAATTATTTATTTTAAAGTGCCTTTGGTTTCTCAGCACCACACCCCCTGATATTGGGATTTTTATTTTATTATTATTTTTATTATTATATTATTTTAATTATTTTTGGATTCTCAGCACCAGCACCCCCTGATATTGGGGTTTTTATTTTATTATTATTTTTATTATTATATTATTTTAATTATTTTTGAATTCTCAGCACCAGCACCCCCGATATTGGGGTTTTTTAATTATTTTTGAGTTCCTGGGGGCTCTCAGCAAATCTCCATTGAAACACGAGGTTTGGGGATTTTTGTGGTTGGAAATATGAAGAGCACGAGTTCAGAAATGCACACAGCCAGCACAGAAATGGGACTTTTTTATTGTTTTTTGGGTTTTTAATCCCTGGATCTGGGAGAGGAGCTGACTTTGGGCTTTGGAGTTTTTAACAGAAAAAGTGGAATTTGCTCCTGGTGCCTGGGGACAGAGGGACACATTTTCCCATTTTCCCAATGGGCTCCTCATTTTCCCATCCCATTCCCAATCCCAGTTTGGCCTCTCCTGCATCCCCCGTGTCCCCTCCAGGCACAAATTTGGGGTTTGTGCCACCCCCATCCCTCCCTGGGTGTTTTTCCATCCTTTATTCCAAAGGGAACAACGGGAATTGTTGGGATCTCTCCCACCCTGCTGCCATGGCAACCTGCCTTTGTTCCCGGGAGCTGCTCCATCACAATTAACAAATAATTAATAAAAATCCTCCCCTGCACGGGGGCCCTGCCCTGGTGCTGCCCCCGCTCCGCCGGGGCACGTGGGGAGAGCAAAGAACGGGAAAAAATGGGGAAAAAAATGGAATTTTGTGGCCTGGACGGGTCTCTGGGACAGGCTGGGCCACCTGGGGAATTTTGGGTTTGGATTTTACCCCTTCCCCCTGGAGAATTTTTGTGTTTCTTACCCCTGGTACCTGGGAATTGTTGTGGGTTTTACCCCTTCCAGCTGCACCGCTCCTGCCCAGCAGCTGCGGAGGAGCCCAGCCCTGTGTCCGTTTGTCCTTCTGTCCCCGTGTCCCTCTGTCCCTCTGTCCCCCTGTCCCTCTGTCCCCGTGTCCCTCTGTCCCTCTGTCCTTGTGTCCCCCTGTCCTTGTGTCCCTCTGTCCCCCTGTCCCTGTGTCCCCCTGTCCCTCTGTCCCTCTGTCCCTTTGTCCCCCTGTCCCTCTGTCCCCGTGTCCCTCTGTCCCTCTGTCCCCGTGTCCCTCTGTCCCCCTGTCCCTCTGTCCCTCTGTCCCCATGTCCCTCTGTCCCTCTGTCCCCGTGTCCCCCTGTCCCTGTGTCCCTGTGTCCCTCTGTCCCCTCTGTCCCTCTGTCCCCATGTCCCTCTGTCCCCATGTCCCTCTGTCCCTCTGTCCCCGTGTCCCTCTGTCCCTGTGTCCCTCTGTCCTTGTGTCCCCCTGTCCCCCTGTCCCCGTGTCCCCCTGTCCCTCTGTCCCCCTGTCCCTCTGTCCCCGTGTCCCCCTGTCCCTCTGTCCCCGTGTCCCCCTGTCCCCGTGTCCCCCTGTCCCCCTGTCCCTCTGTCCCTGTGTCCCTCTGTCCTTGTGTCCCCCTGTCCCTGTGTCCCCGTGTCCCCCTGTCCCTCTGTCCTTGTGTCCCTCTGTCCCTGTGTCCCGCTGTCCCCATGTCCCTCTGTCCCTGTGTCCCTCTGTCCCCGTGTCCCTCTGTCCCTCTGTCCCTGTGTCCCGCTGTCCCCATGTCCCTCTGTCCCTCTGTCCCTCTGTCCCCAGGCCCACAAGAGCAGATCCCAGTTTTTCTATTAAAAGCTCCAAACCCCAGCGTCAGCTCCTCCCCCAGATCCAGAGATTACAAAAAAAAAAAAAAAACAAAAAAACCCCACACAATAAAAAAGTCCCATTTCTCTGCTCTCTGTGTGCATTTTTGAACTCGTGCTCCTCCTCTTTCCAACCACAAAAATCCCAGACCTCGTGTTCCAATGGAGATTTGTGAGCTGCAAACATCACTGGGAGCTGTGTGGAACTGCAGGGCTGCTGAGGCACATCCAGGGCTGAAATGGGGCCTGGGCTCAGCGTGGCACCTTCATTTCCTTTATTTCTTTTATTTATTTCCTTTATTTTCTGGCACTCCTGGCACTGCAGGGATCCCAGCTGGGGCTGGGGACACTCAGGTGTCCCAGACCCTTTCATGGAAAATCCTTTCCTTGGGATTTTTCCTCCTGAGAAGCCTCAGGCACAAAATGCAAACATGGATTATCTGCTGCTGTGGAATGCAACAGGTGCATCTGGGATTGGTCTCATGTGGTTGTTTCTAATTAATGGCCAATCACAGCCCAGCTGGCTCGGACTCTGGGTCAGTCACAAGATTTTATTATCATTCCATTCCTTTCTATTCTTAGCCAGCCTTCTGATGAAATCCTTTCTTCTATTCTTTAGTATAGTTTTAAGATATCATTTTCTTTTAATATAATATATATCATAAAATAATGAATCAGCCTTCTGAGACATGGAGTCAACATTCTCATCTCTCCCCTCGTCCTGGGACCCTCAAACACCCCCACACTCAGGGCTGTCCCAGCCCACAAAACCCCCCCAAATGCCGTGCTGGGCTAAGGGGATGATCAGGATTAACCAGGTTGCACTGAGATGTTTACAATTATTATTAGCTCCCAAATCTGCTCGGGCAGAGCAGCCTGGGCAGTGCCCATCTGCTGTTTTACAGCTGCTTTTGCTCTGCCTGCACCTCAAATTCCCTGTTCTGGCACAGCCTGGCTGGGAGTGCCACCAGCAGCAGCAAAATCTGCCCTGGGGATGCAGGGCAAGAATGGGAAAAGGAGAAAAAATCAGCTTGGAGGGAGGGAAATGCCATCACAAGGGCAGGAGCATGGAGGGCAGCACCGCTGGGTGCCCCCAGGGTTTCTGGGGGGCATCAAGGGGTGCTCGTGGCTCTCACAGGGGTCAGGAGAACTCCCCTGGCACCCCGAGAAACCCCCTGTGCCCCAGCCTGGCAGGGAAAGCTGCCCCAGCAGCACAGGATGGCACAGCAGGGATGGGGAAAGTGGAGCTGAAACCTTTCCCTAAGGAAATCACAAAAACCAGCAGCTGGCTTTGCAGGCTCTCCCCATGAAAACTCAGGTCTTTATTTTAATATTTTAATATTTTAACATTTCCCTGTGTGCTGGTGCTCCCCAGGCTCCTGCCCTGGCTGTGACAAATAAATCAGATTTGTGCAGAGCTTGGACAGGAGATGCCCTGAGCGCCCCAGCACGGGGGTTTCACCCCCATTTTCCAGCATGCATTAAAAGTGGGGGTGCTCCAGTTATTTCCTCTCCCAGCTGATGTTTTACCCTGCTGTATTTTTATCTTCGCTGCGTTATATAACGAGCTGTGCTGGTGTCAGTCTGGGAGCTCCGGCGCTGTCAGTAAAACTAATCCAGTTTACCACAGGCCTGAATTCCTCGTGATAAAGAGCAGAATTAACCCAAATGAGTGCCTGAACTCCTGGTCCCTCTCTTCTGACCCTGGGAGAAGGAATTCCAGCCAGCACAGAACTGTTCCAGCCAACTCAGCGGCATCCTCGGGGTGTGCCAGGGGAGTTTGCACATCCGTGCCTGCCTGAAGCTTTGGGAGGAGCTGCAGGAGGAAGGAGCCTCCCTCAGGGCTGAGCTCCCCTTTCCCAAACTGTTCCCCTTTCCTTTGGGGTTTCACCTCCTCTTTTTTATCCTTTAATTTCAGAAAGCCTGAAATCTCCCATTCAGTGACATCCAGAGCAGTTGGTGACACCTTGGTGACACCAGGGTGGCTGCTCAGACAGGACACCCCAATATCCCACCCCAGCCTGGGCCACCAAACCCCTCCTGGGGCAAACTCAGCTTTTTTGGGGTCACCTGGGCATGGAGAGAGCAGAGGGGGGTCCTTACTCTGAATTTGAGTGGGGAATGGGGGGGATCCCTGCAGAGCTGCACCCCACAGTGTAGGGAGGAGGGATTTGGGGCAGGATCGTGGGGGGAAGCAAATCCTGATTTTGGGGGGCACCCCCAGGCCCTGGGTGTGGCTGGGTCGTGACGTCCCCACAGTGCTGTCAGACCCAGGGGTCCCAAAAACTTTGGGGACCCCGAGGAGCTTTAGGGACCCTGCGGAACTTTTGGGTCCCCACAGAGTTTTGGGGACCCTGCTCAGCTTTGAGGTCCCCCCGAGGAGCTTTGGAGACTCCGTGGAGTTTTGAGGACCCCACATAACTTCAGGGACCCTGCAGAGGTTTTGGGACCCCGCAGAACTTTTAGGTCCCTGTGGCGTTTTTGGGACCCTGCACAACTTTAGGAACCCGCGGCAATTTATGGGACCCTGCATTGGTTTAGGGACCCCGAGGAGCTTTAGGGTCCACGTGGAGCTTTAGGAACCCTGCAGAGTTTTTGGAACCCCGCAGAACTTTTGGGTCCCCGCGGAGTTTTTGGGAACCTTACACAACTTTAGGAACCCTGGACAGCTTTAGGAACTCTAAACAACTCTGTGGACCCCGCACAGCTTCAGTGACCCCGCGCAGTTTTTGGGACCCCGCCGCGCTCCGGGCCCCGGGGCGGGGGTGGGCGTGGCACAGGGCGTGGCGCGCTGACGTCAGCGCTCATTTGCATGGCCCCGCCCCCGGACGCGGTCAGCGCTGGCGCCGCAGGAAAAGTTTGCGGCGGGGCCGGGCCGGGATGGACGCGCTCAAGTCCGCGGGCCGGGCCCTGCTGAGGAGCCCCAGCGTGCACAAACCGTCCTGGGCCGGCGGGCGGCACAAGAGTGAGAGCCGAGACCCTTTCCCTGCCCCGGGTCCCACTCCCTGCCCTGAGCGCCGGATCCCTACCCCGCGCCCCGGCCGGGCCCCGCTCCCATCCCGGACCCCGCATTCTGCCCCGGGCCCCTCATCCCGCACCCCGCTCCCTGCCCCGGCTCCCGCTCCCTTTCCCGCACTCCGCTCCCGGCCCCGCTCCGGGTTCCGCTCCGCCGCTCCGGTCCCTGTCCCTTCCCCTCGCTCCGCTCTGTCCCCTGTCCCCTCTCTTCCCCCGGCCCTCTGCTCTCTCTCTTTCCCTTCGCTTTCGCTCTCTCGTCGCTCTTTTCTCACTTTCAGCCCCACTTTTTGCCGCGCTGTTCGCTCCGCCCCGCTGCGCTCCTTGCGCTCCTTCCCCTGTCCCCCTATCCCCGTGTCCCCGTGTCCCCCCGTGTCCCCCAGCCCGGGCCAAGGGCCGGAGCCCGCCGGGCACGCTGTGACCTCGTCCCGCTCGCAGATCGATGCCCCCATGGCGAGCGGCCACCGAGCCCTGCCGGGGGGGGCACCGGGCCCGGGGGAGCCTCCCCGAACTCCCCCGGTGACACCGAACCCGCGGCTGTCCCTGATCCGGTGGGACCGGCCCGGCCCGGGTCACACCGGGACAGGGCGTGGGCAGCGGGGGGACACGAACGGGCCGGCCTGGGGACACCTGTGGGGCCGTGGGACACCTGGGGAGGGGCAAAGCCCCCGAGCTGCCCATCCCTGCTGGCTCCTGGGTGGGATTTCAGGTTTAGGAACCCCCACCTGATTCTCACCTTGGCCCCACAGCTGTCCCTGTATTTGGAACCCTCCTTTCCCCCCAGCTCTTCAGGGAACAGTTCCGTGGTGGGTTCCAAGGGGAGAGCAGAGCCCTCTGCTCCTGGGGGGCTCCTCAGGCTTGGGGGGATCATTCCCCTCACCTGGGTCCCAGCAGCTGCCCGGGATTAGCAGCAAATCCCATTTTATCCTCCTTGTGTAGGTGAGGCTTTGCAGGGTCAGGGCACGGGGGGGCTCCCAGGTGAACTGGGGGCTCCTGAAGGGTTTGGTGTGGAAAACGTTTTGGGGTTTGTTGTGGTTCATGGAAAAGGTTTTGGGGTTTGTTGTGGTGCCTTGGAGAGCTGCAGGGGAGGCTCCCAGGTGAACCCCTCAGTGTTGCTGCTGTGAGTTGGTGACTCCAGAGCCTTCCGTGTGTCCCCAGAGCTGCCTGAGAACTGGACAGACACGAGGGAGACGCTGCTGGAGGGGATGCTCTTCAGCCTCAAGTACCTGGGCATGACCCTGGTGGAGCAGCCCAAGGGAGAGGAGCTCTCTGCAGCCGCTGTCAAAAGGATCGTGGCCACCGTGAGTGTCCCCAGCTGTCCCCAGGTGTCCCCAGGTGGCCCTGATGGCCCTTGGGAGGGTCCCACGGGGAGAAGTTTTAGTGGAGGGAAGTTGGGGGTTGCAGCTCCATAGGGTTGGGATTTGCTGCTCATGGGGTGAGGATTTCAACTCCAGGGAAATTGGGATTGCGTCTCCAGGGGATTGGGAAGGGGATTTGCAGGTCCATGGGGTCAGGATTGCAGCTCATGGGGAAGTTGGGATTTCACCTCCGGGAAAATTGGGATTGCAGCTCTAGGAAGGGTCAGGATTGCAGTTCCAGGGCAATTGGGATTTGCAGCTCCAGGGGATTGGGGTTACAGCTCCAGGGAAATTGGGATTGTAGCTCCATGGGGTCAGGATTCCATCTCCAGGGGAAATTGGAGATTTGGGATCCCGCAGAACTTTTGGGTCCCTGCGGAGGGAAATTGGGATTACAGCTCCAGGGAAGTTGGGATTGCAGCTCCAGAGAAGTTGGGATTTCAGCTCCAGGGCATTGGGATTACAGCTCATGGGGAAGTTGGGATTGCAGCTCCAGAGAAGTTGGGATTTCAGCTCCAGGGGAATTGGGGTTGCAGCCCCTCCAGGGCTGTGGGTGGCACTGCAGACATTTCCAGGCTCTGGCAGCCCCTGGTTCCAGCCCAGCTGTGGGATGGGGCTCTCTGGGCCAGGCTGGAGCGTGCTGAGCTGCTGTGATAAGCTGGGGTGTGTGAGGAGGCTCTGACCTGCTGCAGGCAGCCTGCCCCGGGCTGGGTCAGGGCAGGGACAGGTTTGGAGCGTGGCCAGGGCTGCTCTGGGCTTCCCTTCCAGGATTTGGGGGGCACAGAGGGACAGGAGCAGGACAGGAGCAGCCAGCACAGCCTCTGTCCCACTGACCTCAGAGGGGTGGAATTCCTGGATCCCCCAATTCCCAGCCCATTCCCAGCCATCCCCTGATCCCCAGCCCTCCTTCAGTTCATTCCCCCAATTCCCAGCCCTCCTCCAGTACATTCCCCCGATTCCCAGCCCTTCTCCAGAACATTCCCAGCCATTCCCCTGATTCCCAGCCCATTCCCAGCCATCCCCTGATCCCCAGCCCTCCTTCAGTTCATTCCCCCAATTCCCTGCCCTTGTCCAGAACATTCCCAGCCATCCCCTGATTCCCAGCCCATTCCCAGCCATCCCCCAATTCCCAGCCCTCCTTCAGTTCATTCCCCCAATTCCCAGCCCTTTCCCAGCCCATTCCCAGCCATTCCCCAAATCCCCAGCCCTCCTTCAGTTCATTCCCCCAATTCCCAGCCCTTCTCCAGCCCATTCCCAGCCATTCCCCTGATTCCCAGCCCATTCCCAGCCATTCCCCTGATTCCCAGCCCATTCCCAGCCATCCCCCAATTCCCAGCCCTCCTTCAGTTCATTCCCCCAATTCCCAGCCCTTCTCCAGAACATTCCCAGCCATTCCCTTGATTCCCAGCCCATTCCCAGCCATCCCCCAATCCCCAGCCCTCCTCCAGTACATTCTCCTGATTCCCAGCCCTTCTCCAGAACATTCCCAGCCATTCCCCTCATTCCCAGCCCATTCCCAGCCATTCCCCTCATTCCCAGCCCATTCCCAGCCATCCCCCAATTCCCAGCCCTGCTGAGCGCGTCCCCAGCTGCTCCCACACCTCTGGGGGTGCCCGTGGTCAAAGCCCGGGGTTCTCCCTGCCCCTGTCCCTCTCCCAGGCCAAGGCCAGTGGGAAGAAGCTGCAGAAGGTGACGCTGAAGGTGTCGCCGCGGGGGATTGTGCTCAGGGACGGCAGGAGCAGCGAGCTCATCGAGAACATCTCCATCTACAGGTGGGTGCTGGGGCTGTGCTGGGCCTCCCTCCCACGTGCCCTGAGCTCGGGGAGCATCCTGGGCATCTGCAAACCCCAAACCTGGCTCCCAGCCCGGCCTGGGCACCCCTGCATCACCTCCTGCCCCTGCCCTGAGCCTGGAATGCCAGGCTGGGAACAGCTCCTTTCTCCTTCCTCATCCTCCAGGGAAACCTTCTGAGGAAGAGCAGTGTGAGATGCTGCTGTGCTGGGAGCATCCCCTGCTCCAGCCTGTCCTGTCTCACAGGGTGGAAAAGACATTCCTCTTCCTCTCTTTTCTCTTCTTTTCTCTTTTTTTTTCTTTTTCTTTTCTCCTTTTATCTTTTCTCTTTTTCTTTTCTCTTATCTTCTTCTTTTCTCTCTTCTTTTCTCTTCTTTTTTCTTTTCTCTTCTTTTCTCTTTTCTTTTTTCTTTTCTCTTTTCTCTTTTCTCTCTTCTCTTTTTTCTCTTCTCCTCTTTTTCTTTTCTCTCACTTCTTTTCTCTTTTCTTTTCTTTTTCCTTTGCTCTTTTGTTTTTTCTTAGCTCTCTTCTCTTCTCTTCTCTCTTTTGCTTTTTTCTCTCTTTTGCTTTTTTCTCTCTTTTGCTTTTTTCTCTTCTCTTCTCTTCTCTTCTCTTCTCTTCTCTCTTCTCTTCTCTTCTCTTCTCTTCTCTTCTCTTCTCTTCTCTCTCTTCTTCTCTTCTCTTCTCTTCTCTTCTCTTCTCTTCTCTTCCCTTCTCTTCTCTTCTCTTCCCTTCCCTTCCCTTCCCTTCCCTTCCCTTCCCTTCCCTTCCCTTCCCTTCCCTTCCCTTCCCTTCTCCCCGTGTTGCCCATGGATGTCACCCCCCGGTTTCTCCCCCTGCCCAGCCCACCCTGGTGCCCTCCCCGTGCCCTGCAGCCCCTGTGGCAGCCCCGGAGCCCAGCCAGGGCCGTTTGTGTGTTCCAGGATCTCGTACTGCACCGCAGACAGGGCCCACGACAAAGTGTTCGCCTACATCGCGCAGAGCCAGCACAGCGAGAGCCTCGAGTGCCACGCCTTCCTGTGCCCCAAGAGGAAAATGGTCAGTGAGGGCAGGCAGGAGGGGACCGTGCTCACTGGGCTGCCAGGATGAGGGAAGAGATGAGGATCTGACTCCATGTTTTATTTATCAATTGATTTATTATTTTATTATATATAATACGTTAAAATGATACTAAAAGAATAGAAGAAAGGATTTCATCAGCAGGCTGGCTAAGAATAGAAAAAGAAAGAATGATATCATTTGTGTTACAGATAACATCAGCTTGTGACTGACTGAGACAGTCTGGACAGCTGGGCTGTGATTGGCCATTAATCAGAAACAACCCCATGAGACCAATCCCAGATGCACCTGTTGCATTCCACAGCAGCAGATAATCAATGTTTGCATTTTGTTCCTGAGGCCTCTCAGCTTCTCAGGAGATAAAAATCCCAAGGAAAGGATTTTCCATAAAGATGTCTGTGACATCAGGAGAGGCTGCCCTGGGCTGGGAAGGGGGCTCAGAGCCCAGATTTGGCTGTGGGAAGGAATTGAGGTGGGCTCAGAGCCCATCCCAGACTCTTTCCCAAATCCATCTCTCTGCTCTGAGCCCTCCTGGACCTTTCCCTGCTGTTTCAGTGACCTGGTGAGCCTGGTCCCAGCAGCATCCCCGTGCCTGGAGCTCTGTTCACATTCCCTGCCTCTCCCAGCTCCATTTTTCCCCCTGGGGACAATAATGGCAGCCACAAGTTGTCTCTCCTGTGCTCCCATCCTGGCAGGGCCGAGATAAAGCCTCGCTCTGCAAATTAAAATTTAAATCTTCCTGCTGCTAAAGGAATTATCTCAGTGCTGCATCAGCTCGGTGCATCCCCCTGCAAATAAAGTTCTCCAAAGCCTTTTGTGGCAGAAAAACTGGGGATAATTTCCTTTTTCCTGCTGTGTGAAGTGCAGGAAGATCCTGCTGCTGAGGTGATCCCTGCTCCCAGCCTGGAGCCAGGGCAGGGGCTCTGGGTGCACCACAGCTCCCAGGCACTGCCATGTAATTAGCCCATATTTTTAGTTCCTGGGTAATTCTCAACAGTGGCTGGGCCTATTAAACTTGATTCAGATGTGACAGCTTAAATTGTAAACAGCTGTGAGGAGTTTCATACTTAATTACCATATTTAAGGGGTTTTTTTTTTCTTTTTGCCATAAAGCATTTGCACTCCCATCAGGGATGTAAAGAGCTCAAATATCCAAGTGAGCCCTCCTGGTGCCAGCCTTGACTGGCACTGCTGGTTCTGGGGTCCCCTTGTCCCCCTGTTTACCTTTGGGGTCCCCTTGTCCCCCTGCCTGGTTTTGGGGGTGCTGTGCCCCATGTCCCTGGGGGCTGCCAGTGCTTTCAATAATTTCAGTGATTGGTTTCAGAGATCTCAACAATTGATCACAGTGGTTTCAGTGATTTATCTCAGTAATTTCAGGGATTTCAGTGATTTATCTCAGAGGTCTCAGTGATTGATCTCAGTAGTTTCAGTCATCTCAGTAATTTCAGTGATTGATATAATGGATTTCAGTGGTTTCAATGATCTCAGTAATTTCAGAGGTTTCAGTGACTGATCTCAGTGATTTCATTGGTTTCATTAATTGATCTCAGTAATTTCAGTGGTTGATCTCAGTAATTTCAGTGATCTCAGTGGTCTCAGTGATTGATCTCAGGGATTTCAGTGATTTCAGAGATCTCAGTGATTTCAGAGGTTTCATTAATTGATCTCAGTGATGTCAGTGATTGATCTCAGTGATTTCAGTGATCTCAGTGATTTCAGAGGTTTCATTGATTGATCTCAGTGATGTCATTGATCTCATTGATTGATCTCAGAGCTCTCATCCTGTCCTGCTGTGTGTCCCCAGGCCCAGGCTGTCACCCTGACCGTGGCCCAGGCTTTCAGGCTGGCCTTTGAGTTCTGGCAGGCAGCAAAGGAAGGTGAGTTGGAGTTTGTGTCCCTGTCCCTGCTGTCCCCGCTGTCCCTGTCCCTGCAGGCAGGGGTTCAGGGCCTCTCCTGTTGTGCAGAGAAGGAGAAGAGGGAAAGGTCCATCCTGGCAGCAGAAGGGACGAGCAGCCCCAGCTCAGGAGCTCCTGCCCACCCTGGCACAGGTGAGTGAGGCACAGGGCAGGGCCTGGCGTGGGGAATTGTCCCTGAGCAGGAATGATAACAAAGGCTTGTGGCTCGGACAGAGTCTAATCTAGCTGACTGTGATTGGCCGTTAATTAGAAACAACCCCATGAGACCAATCCCAGATCCACTGTTGCATCCTACAGCAGCAGATAACCATTGTTCACATTTTGTTCCTGAGGCCTCTCAGCTTCTCAGGAGGAGAAATCCCGAGGAAAGGAATTTCCATGAAATGTGTCTGTGACACCTGAGTGTGCTCAGGGCCCAGATGTGGGTGCGTCCTGCAGGGGTTGGATGCAGGGAGGGGATTCCAGCAGGGAGGTTTGGGTGTTTCTCTGTTTCTCTGCCCTCACAGCAGCCCTGGGGAAGCTGCTGGACCTGGAGGAGCCGGGCAGGGCCCCCCTGGGCAGCAGCCCCGAGCCCCCAGCGCTGGACAACAGCAGCTTTGGGCCCAGCAATGCCTCTGTCAACAACAACCTGGAGTGGGTAAGGGACAGCCGGGGGAACTGGGCCAAACTGGGGCAAACTGGGAGCTCTGGGGGGCCTGGGCTGCTCAGGGAGGGATCACAGCTCAGGGTCAGCTCCCTCCTGGCAGCAGGGCTGGGAGGGCCAGGGAGGGAATTCCATCCCTGTGCTGAAATAAATAACATGTGCTGCTCTCCTGGGTGGAGCTGGGGCACGCTCAGCCCCTCTGGGGGTGATTTGGGGGTGATTCCCATCCCTGCTGCCCTCCTGGATGGATCTGGGGGTGCAGGATCAGTTCCTTTGGGGTGATTCCCATCCCTGCTGCTCTCCTGGGTGGATCTGGGGGTACAGGATCAGTTCCTTTGGGGGTGATTCCCATCCCATCTGCCCTCCTGGGTGGATCTGGGGGTGCAGGATCAGTTCCTTTGGGGTGATTCCCATCCCTGCTGCTCTCCTGGATGGATCTGGGGGTGCAGGATCAGTTCCTTTGGGGGTGATTTGGGGTGATTCCCATCCCTGCTGCCCTCCTGGATGGATCTGGGGGTGCAGGATCAGTTCCTTTGGGGGTGATTCCCATCCCTGCTGCTCTCCTGGATGGATCTGGGGGTGCAGGATCAGTTCCTTTGGGGTGATTCCCATCCCTGCTGCTCTCCTGGGTGGATCTGGGGGTGCAGGTCATTCCTTTGGGTGATTCCCATCCCTGCTGCTCTCCTGGATGGATCTGGGGGTACAGGATCAGTTCCTTTGGGGGTGATTCCCATCCCTGCTGCTCTCCTGGGTGGATCTGGGGCAGGCTCATCCCCTTTAGGTGCAGGAAGGGCCAAGCCCCCGAGTTCCCCTTTCCCTGCAGATTGCAGGGGAGGTGGCTGAGGCACTCAGCACCCAACAGACAGAGATATTTCTTTGTGTGAGTGCAGAGCCAGGTCTCTAAATGCACTTTTGTGCAGCTCTCTTAGCAACTACTTGTCTCTCTTTTGATCTCTCCACAAAGGAGATGGATGATGGTCTGGACGAGGCGTTCTCAAGGTAATTCTCAAACTCTCAGCCCGCCCTCGAGGTAATTCTCAAACTCTCATCCTTCCCTGCAGTTCAGCAGGGGAGCAGCCCCAGAGCCCTGGCTGTTAATAATGGCTCTTAATAATGGCTGTGTGTTAATAATAAGTAAAATAATTACTCTGTATTTATTTTACTCCGTGTATTACTCCGTGTTTATTTTACTCTGTGCATTACTCTGTGTTTATTTTACTCCGTGCATTACTCTGTGTTTATTTTACTCTCTGTTTCACTCTGTGCATTACTCTCTGTATTATTCTCTATTTATTTTACTCTGTGCATTACTCTGAATTGCAACATAATATTATTTTACTTGTGCATGTCTCTAAATGTTTATGTCAGTCCTTGCAACTTGTTCTCTGTATTCTAGGGTGATGATGTCTGGGCACTTTCTCAGTATTCTCAACTCTAGCCCGCCTCGAGGTAATTCTCAACTCACATCTTCCTGCAGTTAGCAGGACAGCCCCAGCATCCTGCTGTTAATAATTGGCTCACTTTATAATGGCTTGTTTAATAATAAGTAATAATTCTCTGTATTTATTTACTCTGTGTATTACTCCGTGTTTATTTACTCTGTGCATTACTCTGTGTTTATTTTACTCCGTGCATTACTCTGTATTTATTTTCACTCTTGTTTCACTCTGTTTCATTTACTCTCTGTATTGCTCTGTATTTATTTTACTCTGTGCATTTCTCTGTATTTAGTTCACTCTGTGCATTTCTCTGTGTTTATTTCACTCTCTGCATTACTCTGTATTTATTTCACTCACTGCATTTCTCTGTGTTTATTTCACTCACTGTTTCTCTGTATTTTTCACTCTGTGCGTTTCTCTGTATTTAGTTCACTCTCTGCATTTCTCTGTATTTATTTCCCTCACTGTTTCTCTGTATTTATTTCCCTCACTGTTTCTCTGTATTTATTTCACTCTCTGCATCTCTCTGTATTTATTTCCCTCACTGTTTCTCTGTTTCCCGTCCCTGTGCCCAGGCTGGCGCAGTCCAGGACCAATCCCCAGGAGCTGGACACGGGGCTGTCGGCGCAGGAGGCTGCGGAGGCTCTGTCCCCCCTGCACTGGGGCCAGCTGGAGCCCAGCCCGGCTGAGCAGGACGATCTCTTCATGTTCTGAGGGCCCCCAACCCTCCCCGAGCCCCTCTGGGACCCTCCAGGGCTCCCTCACTGCCGGGTGCCACAGCCCAGCTCAGACCAAAGCTTCAGAAACCCAGCGTGGAGTTTTGTACCTTGCTCTTACCCAAACCACAGGATGCTCTTGGACCGATTTACTCACAGTTTACAAGAGGTGTGGGGCTGCTCCTCCTGCAGGCACCACCACAAGGCTCTGTGGGTGCAGACACAGCTGTGGGTGTCACCAATGCACCCAGCCTGGGGTGCAGACACAGCTCTGGGTGTCACCAAGGGTGGCACAGCACAGCACCCGCGTGGCCAGGGAGGATCTGCAGCAGCTGCTGGCACTGTGACAGCACAGCAGTCACAGAGGGAGCAGAGCTGGTGCGTTGTGCCTGTGGCACTCTCACAGCTCTCACTCACCCCAGCGGCTCCCAGCTCCTGTTTAACCCAAAGACTTTTGTAACTCAAAGAAGTTTTGCACTTTAACGCTTGGACTGAAAGCAGCGCTCGGAGTGTCAGGGTGGGCAGTGCCTGGAGCTCTCCTCAGAAGCTTCTCACCCAAAAAGAGCCCCCCTGGCAGTGCTGCAGCTCTGGCTCCAGGCTGGCTCCAGGCCCCAAACTCCAAAGTTGGCTTTAACAGCAAAACCAGCAGGGAGCAAAGGTTTGGTTTTGGATTCTGCTGGGAAGGGCAGCATGAGCACAGCTCCACGTTCCCAGCTGGGCCCTGCAGGTTTGCCTGGCCAGGACTCCTCCTGCCCCAAAGCCCAGGGGTTGGGATGGGATGGGATGGGATGGGATGGGATGGGGTCAGGTCAGGCAGCAGCTCCTGGTGCCCAGTGGTGCTCCCACCCCTGTCCCTGACAGCTCCAGGGGCCTCAGGAAGCTCCATCTACCCCTGGGGCTTGAACCAGCCATGGAGGCACAGCTTGTGCTAACTCAAGATTGGGTTTAACCATCCCAAACAGCCTCACTGACACCTCTCAGTGTTTGTGGCCTTACGTGAAGTGTACTAATCTGTTTTATAGATTTGTAACTCGGGTTTGAAGCACTAATTCATTCCCCTGATAGCTCTTTAGAACTCCCTCAGAACTGCTCACAGGAAGGAAGGAAAACCCTCTGAGTCAGCTGCAAGGGTTCATTAGGGAGCAGCTGAGTGGCTCTGCCTTAGGTTGGAGATGATTTTCCCCCAAAGTGTGAGTGTGGGAAGGTGTTGGGGGTCTCTCTGATGGAACCTGTGCTCTGTGGGCTCTGCAGGGAGCAGCTCAGAGCAGTTCCAGGTCCTGGCAGGGCTGTGCCCATGGGTGCCTCAGTTCTGGGGGCAGCAGCTCTGCCCAGGACCCTGGGATGGGTGAGGAGCACATCCTGCTTTCCCAAGAACCTGGGATGGAGGGTGAGGAACTCATCCTGATCCCCTGGGATGGGTGAGGAACACATCCTGCTCTCTGGAACCCAGGATGGAGGGCGAGGAACTCATCCTGATCCCCGGGGATGGAGGGTGAGGAACTCATCCTGATCCCCTGGGATGGAGGGTGAGGAACACATCCTGCTCTCCTCTGGAACCTGGGATGGAGGGTGAGGATTCCCCTGTCCTTTCCTAGAGCAGCACATCCTGACATTCACAACACTATCTCTGTGTGTCCAGAGTGTTTTGTTTTGTTTTATTTTATTTTTTTTTTTTTAAGAGAACCTGATGCTGTAAAGAATTTTCTGCACTGAGGGGAATAAAAACTCTGCCATTTTTTTTTTGCAGGCTCTGTGCTGGGTGATTTTATTTCTTTCCCCCGTGGTTCCTGTGGTGGTTTCTGTGTCTCTGGGTGGTGCCTGGCCCTGGTGTGGCAGGATGGGATCAGAAAGGTCCTGGGGGTGATTCCAGGGGGGCTGAGCTGGGCTCTGCTCCCGGGGGCTGCTGTGGCACTGGAGGGGACACACAGGGACACAATCCCAGAGTCAATCCCAGTGTCCCATCCCCATTCCCAGTGTCACACCCTCACTCCCAGTGTCAATCCCAGTGTCACATCCCAGTTCCCAGTGTCACACCCTCACTCCCAGTGTCAATCCCAGTGTCACATCCCAGTTCCCAGTGTCACACCCTCGCTCCCAGTGTCCCATCCGAGTGTTCCCATCCCTATTCCCAGTATCACATCCCCTCTCCCAGTGTCACATCCCAGTGTCCCATTCCCATTGTCCTATCCCCATTTCCAGTGTCCCCCTCTCCCAGTGCCATTCCCAGTGTCACATCCCAGTTCCCAGAGTCACTCCTAGAGTCAATCCCAGTGTCCCATCCTCAATCCGTGTCACTCCCAGTGCCCTATCCCCATTCCCAGTGTCACATCCCCAATCCCAGTATCCCATCCCCTCTCCCAGTGTCATTCCCATTGTCCCATCCTCATTCCCAGTGTCAATCCCAGTGTCCCATCCCCTCTCCCAGTGTCATATCCCCATTCCCAGTGTCCCATCCCAGTTCCCAGTCACTCCCATCCTCAATCCCATTGTCCCATCCCCATTCCCAGTGCCCCCATTCCCAGTATCCCATCCCCACTCCCAGTGTCCCCATTCCCAGTGTCCCATTCCCAGTATCCCATCCCCTCTCCCAGTGTCATTCCCAGTGTCCCATCCTCATTCCCAGTGTCCCATCCCCATTCCCAGTGTCACTCCTAGTGCCCCCATTCCCAGTGTCCCATCCCAGTATCCCATCCCCTCTCCCAGTGTCATTCCCATTGTCCCATCCCCATTCCCAGTGTCCCATCTCCCCTCTCCCAGTGTCATTCCCATTGTCCCATCCCCATTCCCAGCCTGTCACCAGCTCCTCCTCGGTCACAGCCCCCATTCCCAGGTGTAATTAATGCAGCAAATGAGTAAAGACTGGAATCTGCTCCCAAGTGCCAATTTTATCCCTTCTCCAGGGCTGTCACAGCTCCAATCAAACTGACAGCAAGGAATAAAACACTTGCGTCTCTGGCATTTTTTATTACTTTTAATGTGATTTTTTTTTTTTTGTGAGTTACTGGAAATTTAAATTATAATGGTATGCTTCACTTAAAGAAAGTATCCATAGCAACAGAACATCTAAATTATTGCAGGCTGATCACTTCCCTGCTGGAGTCACATCTCACTCCTCTCACGGCACTCCCAGAGGTGCAGCATTTTAATAGAGGTTTGGGTTTTTTTAACCTTTTTTTTGCAAATAAACAAGAGAATACAGAGCACCTTCTCCATCAGTGCAATACCTACAGGGAGACCCAAAGGGAGCAATTGCTTTTGTTGTCCAGGCAGGAGGGGCTCCAGGCTTGCTCTGGAGTCAGAGATTTCTCCTCTGGTTCAGGAGTTATTCCATGTGAAACTGGGGGATTTCTGTCCACTGCAGCTGCTGGAAACTCTCCTGGACCAGGAAAAAGCAGCAAGGGGAGATTGTCACATTCATATTTTCTGGAAAAAATCCCTTTGCCCAGGATTTCGCTCCTGGGAAGCTGAGAAGCCTCAGAGAAAAAGGAAAACAATTCTTATCTCATTTGCTTCTCCTGTGTTTTGCTCCTTTGGAATGTGTTTAAAAAGTAAAACCATAATTATCTGATCTGCTTCTCCTGTGTTTTGCTGCCTTGGAATGTGTTTGGGGATTGTTTACCCACAGGTGATTGTTTCATTGGTTTCATGTGAGTTGTTTTCACTCTTTGGCCAATTGGTGCCAAGCTGTGTCAGGGCTGTGGAAAGAGTCACAAGTTTTCATTATTATCTTTTTAGCCTTTTGTAAATATCCAGAGAATAGAATAGAATAGAATAGAATAGAATAGAATAGAATAGAATAGAATAGAATAGAATAGAATAGAATAGAATAGAATAGAATAGAATAGAATTCTGAGAGCCTGGAGTCAGAGTCACCATTCCTTCCTTCATCAGGGCACCCTGCAAATCCAATAGAAGATCAGGAACATTCTTGTTTGATTCTCAGCTGGGTTTATGGGTTTATTTCTATTTTATTCTTTCCAAATTCCTGCTGGACAGGACAAAAGGGATGGGTGAAAGCTCAAAGAAAGTGGGATTAGATGAAATATTAAGGAGAAATCCTCTGCCCCTGGTCCCTGGCAGTGGCCCAGGCCAGGCTGGAGCACCTGGGGCAGTGGGAGCTGTCCCTGCCCACCCAGGGGTCAGAATGAGATGATTTTTAAGGTCCCTTCCCACCCAAACCATTCCATGATCCCCCAAAAAACAACTCCAGCAGCTGCTTGACATTTAAAGGCAATGGGGGAGAGAACACCCAGGTGTTTTGCTCCCACCATCGCTGAATTTTGGGCTGGAGCAGTCACAGATTCCCACTTTTAAAAGATTCCTTCACTTTAATCACAGCAAAACTCGAGTGCTGCACGCTCCGAGCTGTCACACGTGAGAAACAAACTCGCTGGGAGGAACAGAAATGTGTTTTTTTCCATTCCAATCTCAATTATGGGAATCAAATGCGTCATGTGGATCAATAGTAGGTTGAGATTGCTCAGCCAGAAAGAGTTCAGATATAAAAAGCTGCAGCTGAGAGGCTTCCTGAAAGCTCATGTATTATTGCAAGGGAGATGGTGACAGTGAGCAGTGCCTGCAGTGTCCCCTGGAAGCTCAGGAGAGCAGGGCTTTAATTGGGGTTTTAATTGGGGTCCTGTGTGCAGGATCCTGAGCCCAGGCAGATTTTACCCTGCCCAGAATTTGCCTTTGATGTCCCCTGGTTCCCCCTGCCCTGTGGAGCACTGCCACATCCTGTCCTGCATGTCTGCAATTCCTGCAGAGAACCTGCAAACTGCAGGGCAGTGAGGCAGCCTGAAGACAATACATTAAATATTTTTAATCATTTAAACCTGTCTAGAACAAGAGCTGGTGTGCAGAGAAGCGGCTGTGGCTCGGCCAGCCCAAAGGAAAATGTTAAAAAAGCAGGAAAAGGTGTCAGGATTCGTTGGGTGATTGGGTTTGTTTGTAAGGGAGGCTCCATGCCCATGGAAAGGAGGAGCTGCAGATTTTGGGGTGATCAGGGTGGCAGCAGTGACAGGAGCCATCTCCTGTCAGCGACTCTCAGACCAACTCGGCTTCAGGTGTGAGTTAAAAACAGAGCACAGAAGGTGGGTGGTGGAAGAGGGATGAGAATGATGCAAAAATTCTGCTGGACCTGCAGATCCAGCTCAGGTTTGGGACTCTCAGCTCCTGGGAAATCACCTGGGACAGGAACCTGTAATTTCGTGGCTGCTGCATGAGCCAGAGGATGAGCCAGCTGCAGTCAGGGATTTTTACTGAGCGTGGATCACCCCCAGCCCTGCCCAGCTGTTCCACATCAGCTCAGCTCTCCCTGCCCACAGCTTCCCCAAATCCACCCAAATCCCTCCCCTCAGAGGAGCCAAATAAACCCCAGAGCCAGGGCTGCAGGTTCTGCAGGGGATTTGTCTCCCGTGGTGTGGCTGTGGGATGGGGATTTGCTTCTTGAGTGGGGCCAGATTTGATTTTTGGCATTTCTGTTTGAGGCTCTGATGGATCCTGAGACCCATCAAACGAGCTCCAATGAGAGTTTAGGGCTCAGTGGCTTGGCCAAGTGTGATTTTGTGTGGCAAGAGCCAGTGGTGGGCAGGCAGGAGCTTTGCTTTCAGGGGGTGTCAGAGGCTGGGTTTGCTGTTTCACGCTGGTTTAGCACGGCCGGCAGCTGGGGGTGAATATCGCCATTAAACTGGGGACGCTCCGGCAGGATCTGGGTCACCTGCTCCGCTGTGCTCCCGGTGATATTTCGAGCGGGGCTGACTCACGGCTGCGGAACGCGGTGGGAGCTGCGGTAATTCACGGCTGAGAGCATCGGCCAGGGGAGCGCTCTGTGCCCCGGCTGAGCCGCTCGGAGCGGGCGATGCCAACCCAGGCAGCCCTGGGTACACTCGGAGCGCTGAGGGATGCTCTGGGCACAAGCTGTGCCCTGTGCCAGCAGCCCCGCCATCCCCAGGGTGTGCTGTGTGTGTGTCCCCAGCCCCGCCATCCCCAGGGTGTGCTGTGTGTGTGTCCCCAGCCCCCTCTGCCGTGCCACCATCCCTTGCTGGAGCCCGCAGGTGAGTCCTGCCCTCGGGCTGGCACCGCTGCCGCCGTGCTGGCAGTGCCAGCCGCGGTGAATGGCACCGAATGCGTCCTTTCCGAGTGATTAACCGCGCTCAGAGCCTGGCGTGGCGCTGGGAAATGCCCGGGCTGAGCATCCCCACCTGCCCGCAGCGATAAAGGCTCCTTTAAACCCTGATTTAAAGCTGCCTGTCCTGCTGAGCTCGGGCTTTATCTGGTTTGGGCTGGAGCGATAACACAGCGAAATATCTGGAGAGGAGCTGGTGGCTGCGGTGAGAATGGGTAACCTGGGGGAGACACTCTCAGCATCCCTCTGTCTGTGCAGGGACTCTCGAGGTGTCACCGAGGCCACTCAGCTCCCAAACGCGCTCAGGGCTCACCAAACACAGGGACAGGAACAGGGACAGGGCACTGCCCTGGGCAGGGGCTGCTCAGCCTGGCTGAGGCTCCAAGGAAGATATTTTTGGGGTTTTTTAATGTGAATTGGGTATAGCCCCGTGGAGAAGATATTTTGGTGTTTTCATGTGGGTTAGGCATAGCCCCGTGTGCAGTTTTCAAGGAGGGAAAGGAAAGGTGAAATCTGAGCGGATCTGTGGGAGATTGGTCATTCCAAGGGATCTCAGGGAATGAGGAGTCTGAGCCGGGGCCATACAGAGACACCAGGAAGGGAAAACATTTCCCTGGTTGACACCAATGAAATGAAAATGGTTTCATTTCTGCTGACCCAGGAAAAATTGAAAGGGACCTGGAGGATCAAAGCCCCCTCTCCCGGCAGCAGCAGGGGCTGTGCTGGCACAGTGCCACCAGTTCAGGTACTGGGAACATTGGAAATTTGCTGTGTGAGCTCCCAGAGCTGTGCTGAGCTCCCTCCAGGCTGTGGCTGGGTCACAGGACGTGTTTGGCCTGAGGATGCCACCAGGAACACCAGACTGGCACAGTGCCAACAGCTCAGTGCTGGGTTTAAATTTAGAGCAGACAGTGACTCACCCCAGGCAGCTTGGGGTGACCTGTTCCTCAGGTTGGGACACCTGAACTTCACCCTCCAGGTGAGTGCACAGAGCCCTCTCCTTGTCTCAGGGAGCTCCACAGCCCAGCAGGAGCAGCTGAAGGGGTTTGGGCACCCAGGGAAAAGCTGGCCTTGTTTTGCTTTCACCGAGTTCCTCCCTGATTTATCTTCAGGTCTCTGCTGCATTTCCTGCCAGGTGAAGTCTTTGGCTGGAAATTATTCTTAGACCTTTCCCACTTGGGATCTTCCTTGTGAAGCCATCTAAAACGGGCTGGTGCTCCACATTCACAGCATTGCTCTGGCCCTCTCCTCGTTCCAGCAGGGCAAAATGGAGCACAGGAGTTCTGATGATGATGATTTTGATGGAAAATCAGGGAAAAAAAGCTGCAGCCTGCTCCATTAGTCACCTGGTGTTACAGGGAAGCAATAAACTGGGAATGTTCCTGCTCTCTCCTCCATGCACCTTCTGTTGTGTTGCTGCTTTTGTGCTGTTCTTCAGCGTCTTTGATATTTTCCCTGGCACACAGGAGGCAAGATTGCTGAGACGCAGACCTTTACCATACTTAAGCAAGATTCCTCCTCTTGTGAGAGCTTGTTCCTGCACAATTCTGGGGTGAGGGACTGGGGTTGGGTTCTTATCTCAGATGTGAATGGGTTTTTTTCCTCTATTCTGGGATGGAACAGGAGTCTGGCTGAGGTGATGGGGTTGGCATCGTGCAAATGTCTCTGCTGGAATTCTCAGACTGAACAGAAATAATCCTTCACCTTCCTTAAATCCCCTCTCTCTTGAGGAAACCTCACACAGCAGAGAGGCTGCATTTTGTGTCATCATTATTAAAAAAACAACCCCAAACCAGCCCAACAAAACCCCTCAAACCAAAGCTGCTCTGTTCCTGTAGTGGTCCCTTGATCTTCTTAGGGAAGGCCCAGGATGGGAAAGGTTGGGCGGCTCTGCTTCCTAAGAGGATTTGGGGGCATCAAGGAGGATAATAAATAAAAATCAACAGCAGAGAGCGAAGCAGAGGGAGGATAAAGCAGCCAGTTGTGAGCAAAGCAGAGGGCTGTGCCTCGCTCCTCATTCCAGGCAGCAGCTCTGGAAAACTTGGAGGCTTATCTTTTAATTAGGTTAAATTAGGAAATCTTCTTGTTTTGCTTTTTTTTTGTGTTTAGCATAACATTGTCTTGGAGGTAAAAGCTTGGAATTGGAAGGTTCTCCAGATTAGGTTAAATTAAGATATTATGCTTCTTAAAGAAGACAAAGCATTGTCTTCAAGGTAAATGTTTAATTACATTTTAAAAACAATTTTGTCTGTGCAATAATAAGCCAGAGCCCAGCTCTGCCCGTGACTGCAATTCCAGACAGAAGCCAAATAAATTGAGAAATTGCTGCTGAAGGAGTTAGGAGGCAGAGTGTAATTACTGGGGAAATGGGGGTCCTGCTGCATTATGATTCTTGGTTTTTTAGCAGCTCTGGAAGAAATAATTTAAAGAAAATTACTTTCTTTTTTTTTTTCTTTATGGGCGTAAGAAAAATAGAATTTAATATCCACCTTTCTGTGAGGAAGCAAACTACAGAGTGATAGATAACACCCAGGGCAAAGGAGTTTGGCCCAATTATTGCACTCGGGCCTCCAGACTATGTTTTAGAGAGCCTCGGTGTTTATTCCTCTCCCAGAGCAGAAAACATTTCTGGTTCTGGCTGTGGGGTGAATCCTAGGGCTGGAATGTGGATCCAGAAAGCCTCTTTGGCTCCCAGATGGGGATTTTGGGGCACCACAGCCATGAAAGGATGGAGCAGGCAGAGGGAGAGAGGCTCAGGGGCAGAGCCAGGAAAGAGGGGGAAAAAGAAAGGAAAGGAACAGCCAGGGATGGGAAGGGAAAAATATGGAGAGGGGAAAGGAGAAGGAAGGAAGGCAATGAAAGGAAGGGGGGAAAAGGAAGGAAAGGAGGGCAAAAAGGAAACCAACCCAATAACCCAGCCTTGCTCCCCCGTGGTGCAAAGGGATCTGAACACGTCCCCAGAGCAGGGCAGCCCCAGCGTGTAGAGCAGACACAGAATCTGTGCTGATAGCTACTACAAAGTGCAGGCAGTGACAACAAACCCTGCTGGGGCTGCCAGCCGTGACAGGGAGGGATCCCCTCCCTCTCTCCCTGCTGGGGAACAAGCCGGGCTGACAGAACAAGGAGCCATCTCCCTGGAGCAGCTCTGACATCCACAGCCCCGTTTGTGCCTCAGGTCTGCAGCCTGAGCTCAGCATCCTGCTGGGAACGGAGCTCCTGCTGCTGGGCTGGGGCCTGGCTGTCCCCACCTGGCCCTGCCTCACCTGTGGGGATGAGGGGATGGATCCTGGCTGTCCCCACCTGGCCCTGCCTCACCTGTGGGGATGAGGGGATGGATCCTGGCTGCTCCCACCTGGCCCTGCCTCACCTGTGGGGATGAGGGGATGGATCCTGGCTGCTCCCACCCGGCCCTGCCTCACCTGTGGGGACGAGGGGATGGATCCTGGCTGCTCCCACCCGGCCCTGCCTCACCTCTGGGGACGAGGGGATGGATCCTGGCTGCTCCCACCTGGCCCTGCCTCACCTGTGGGGATGAGGGGATGGATCCTGGCTGCTCCCACCTGGCCCTGCCTCACTTGGGCCAGCAAGGAGGATGGCCGGCTGTAGGCCATGGTCGCCATTGTGCCCTGTGGGCTGTGGTGCCCACAGCTCCTTCACGCTCAGCAGGCCCTGCCTCCAACCGCAGAGGGAAAAATAAGCAATTTCAAACCCAAACCATCAAGATGCAAATCTGTGGTGGCCATGGTGCCCTGTGGGCCGTGCTGACCATGGTGCCCATGGGCTATGGTGGCCATGGTGCCCTGTGGGCCGCGGTGACCATGGTGGTCACGGCCTGTGGTGCCCACCGCTCTCCTTCACGCTCAGCAGGCCCTGCCTCCAACCGCAGAGGGAATAATAGCGATTTCAAACCCAAACCATCAAGATGCAAATCCTTTTCGGAGGGTGGCCACCTTCAAGGTCCGCCAGGCAGGCACTGGAGCTGAAAGCATCACGATTGTTTGGGTTTATTTGACTAAACCTGCAGCAGCTGTGGAGCTGTGAGGAAGGTGAAGAGGGAGGATAGCCAGCCTGTGGTCAAGGGCAGCTCCACAATCCTGTTGTGCTGCCTTCTTTATGCCCCTCAAAGCAGTTTAAAGCAGGGAAAATGACAATTTTAGTGTGGCTCTGACTCTCAGAGATGTGGGCCCCGCAGCAATCAGCTCAGGTATCTGTCCCCCGCGGTGCTGCTTATTGTGCAGCAGGCACACACTGAGCACACAAACTGCAGATGATTTCTTTCCTTTCCTCGCAGCTCCAGCTCCTTTCCAGCCTACAAAATGTTCCCTTTTAGCTCTTCCAAGTTTAGTCACAGCCGTTCTCCGGTGGCTGCGTTTACCCTTTCCTGGGAGCCTCATCCTGCCCCCTTCCCCCATCCAGCTATTCCTGAGGGGTTCCAGATGCCTCCGGCTGTGGGTGATGCCCTTTTCTCCCTTTCATTGCTAATTCTGCAAGTGTGAGGGTGTTTTTTGTAACATTTATTAGCTGAAACTCTGATTCCTCATCTTCGCCGCTGGTATGGTATTAGCTCACAGGGTCACTCAATTTACCTGGTGAGAAATTGAAGGATAAGGTGTGGATTTAACAATTTGGGATTAAGAAGTGCTTCATGGCACTTGAACGTGGGCTTGTATAAAGCAGAAAAGGGGTTCCCAAGGCACTCCAGCCCCTCTCCAAAACTCCTGCTCTTCTCCTCGTGCCAGGCAGCGAGGCAGTGCCCCCCGGGCCGTGGCACCCGCAGGGTAGGGAGCCCCTCGTGGGGGGATCTGTGGGTAAATCGGTCCGTCAGAGCCCTTACAGTGTGGGAGGATCGGAATGAGTGACAACAGCAGCATCCAGACGTACCCAGCCCTCACGGCCTCTGGAGCCGGCGCGTGCCCGCAGCCGCTTTTTAAAGTAGCGGCGCCCCCCCCTCCGCCAATCGCAGCGCGAACGGGGCGTTCCTCGCGGCCAATGGGAGGCGGTGGCTGGAGGAAAGGGGCGTGGCCAACCCTCGCCGAGCTCGAGCCGGGCGACTGTGGTAAACAAGGGGGCGGAGCCCACGGCTTCCCTGTCGCGGGCAGCAGCCAATGAGCGATAGCAGGAGGGGACAACCAGCCAATAGCGCGCGAGGGTGGGCAGAGCCTTGCGCGCTGATTGGCTGGCGCGGCGGCGGAGTGACCGTTGGCGGGAGGGGGCGCGGCGGGGGCGGGGCCGGGCGCTGTCGCAGTGAGCGGCGGCGCGGGCGGGGCTCCGTGCGGGCACCGGGCAGCGCTGCCCCGCCGGTCCCCGCGCCCGGCACGGGGACGGGCAAAACCCCAGCCTGTCTAGGGGCTCGCGGCAGTCAGGTGCTTCCCTCGTGCGTGCTCGGATGGGCAGCGAGAGGAGCTGTCCCCTGGAGAGCGCAGCATCTTCCCTCTCCTACTTGAGCGGGCACCCGTGAGCGCTGGCAGCAGCGAGGGGCTGTCCCTTTTGGGATGAGCGGGCAGGACTGAGAAGATTTTGCTCGCTGTAGGAGCCAGAGAGGCTTGGATTAGTCCGAGGGTGAGTAAACAGCGCTGGAGGTGGGAGAGCGTCCGCCCCAGCGGGTGTGACGGCGCTCGGGGGCAGCGCTGTCCCTGCCCGCAGGAGAAGGGGCGATTTGGGCATCGCACGGAGGGGTTTAAGCCGTGTCCTGTCGGCTTGCGGGGTCTGAAAGTTGAGCTCTGTCTCTTCGGCAAGGAGAGGATTTGTGGGGGGGAATGGATAACTAGCAGGCAGAGATTTGGGAGAAATTAACCGGGATCTATTAGGCAAAACCAAACCCCGTGGATTTAATTTTTTTTTATTACTATTTTTTGCCTGGAGAAGCTCAGCCCGAGCCGAGCTTTCCGCATGGCTGGTTTGCAGCCCCATCGTCCCCAGCCCCGCTCGGGCGAAGGCAGCTCCTGGCAGGGAAGCGGAGCAGCCTGGTCCCTGTCTGTGTGCGCTGTCCTAGGGCACCCTGCCCCTCTTGGGGTGTCCCGGAGCACCTCCTTCTCCCCGGGGTTCTCCCCCTTGTGCCCCGGGCTGCCCCGCCAGCACAGCCCGGCATCCCGGCGCTGGATGGGAGATGGTGCAGAGCTCAGAGCTGCTCGCAGACAGTAGAGTTGATGCCAAGTCCGGACAGAGGGAACCGAACTAGTGCCGCTGGAGGGTGGGGGACCGGCCGGGGACAAAGGCTCGTCTCGCCGGCCGCATCCCCGGCGGTGCTGAGTGACCGCGCTCTTGTCTCCCCCGCCCCGCAGAAATGCTGCAGCATGAACCCACCGCTGCCTAGAGAGACGGACTCGCACCGCCCCGGCGCCGCTGCCTGAGCCAGCCCCGGAGCACCGTCCGGCCGGGAGCCCGCACCGGGACCAGCCCAGCCCAGCCCAGCCCCGCTCCTCCCGGCCCCGGCGGGATGCGCTCGCCGCCGCCTTCATGCCGGCAGGGGGGACGCTGAAGCGCCGCTCCGCCCGGCCCGGAGCCACCCACGTGCGGTCCCCGCTGAAGGCGGCCGGTGCAGCCCAGGGCGGGCCCCGCTGAGCGTTCGGCCGCAGGAGGCAGCGGCGGCCCCCGGCGTGGCGGCGGGTCCCGCCCGGCGGCCGCGATCCGGTGCCCCATGGTGGTGCTGCGGAAGCTGCCGGGCATGCCGGGCTGGCCGGCGGCGCTGGGGCTGCGGCTGCCGCAGAAGTTCCTGTTCCTGCTCTTCCTCTCGGGCCTGCTCACGCTCTGCTTCGGGGCCCTGTTCCTCCTGCCCGATTCCTCCCGCTTCAAGCGCCTCTTCCTACCCCGCCGGGCCACCGCCTCCGCCTCCTCTTCATCCTCCGCCTCCTCGTCCTCAGCCTCCTCCTCCTCCACCCGCGACACCGACCTGCCCCGCAGCCCCCCCGCCGCCGCCGAGCCCCGCCACGCCAGCCCCGCGGCCCCGCGCCGCCTGCGGGAGAAGCTCCGCACGGCCGCCCGCATGGCCGGGCCGCCGGCCCGCACCGCGCCCGGCTCCCGGCAGCAGGTGCAGGGCGGCGAGAGCCGAGCCCAGCCCGCCAGCGCCGCGCCCCCGGCCCGGGAGACGCGGGCCCCGTTCCGCTTCGACTACGAGCGGTTCCGCCGGAGCCTCCGGCACCCGGTGCGGGGCGGGCGGAGCGGAGAGGACCCCGAGACCCGCGCCCGCAGGATGAAGATCAAAGAGGTGGGTGAGGAGCAGGCAGCGCTCCCGGCCAAGCGGCCGCTCAGTCCCTCCATAGCCCCCTCAGGCAGCCTCACCTCAGTGCTCACATCCCCCTCAGGCGGCCTTCACCTTGCTTCACATCCTCACGGCATCGGCTCCCCTCAGGTGTGTGTCCCCTCAGCCATGTCCCCTCAGACCTCACCTTCCCTCACAGGTGTGTGTCCCCTCAGCCGTGTCCCCTCAGCCATGTCCCCTCAGACCTCACCTCCCCTCACAGGTGTGTGTCCCCTCAGCCGTGTCCCTGTCAGACCTCACCTCCCCTCACAGGTGTGTGTCCCCTCAGCCGTGTCCCCTCAGCCATGTCCCCTCAGACCTCACCTTCCCTCACAGGTGTGTGTCCCCTCAGCCATGTCCCCTCAGACCTCACCTCCCCTCACAGGTGTGTGTCCCCTCAGCCGTGTCCCTGTCAGACCTCACCTCCCCTCACAGGTGTGTGTCCCCTCAGCCATGTCCCTGTCAGACCTCACCTCCCCTCAGGTGTGTGTCCCCTCAGTCCTCACCTGCCATTAGCGGCCACATCTCCCCCTCACTCAGTCCTTGCCTCCCCTCACAGCCACATCACCCTCACCAACCCTTGTCCCCTCTCACGCCCATGACCACCCTCTTTTTCAGGGCCATGTCCACCTCAGCCCTCATGTCTGGATCCCCCTTTAATCTGCTGTCACTTCCCCTCACAGCCATGTCCCCCCTCATCTGTCACCTCCCCTCAGCCGTGTCCCCCTCCTTGCTCCCTTTCCCAAGGAGGGCGGCAGGAATTGGGGTGTCACTTTCTGGGGGAGTGTCCCTGTCACTGCCTCTGTTTTGTTTGTTTTCACACACCTCCATTCACCCGGTGTCACCGAAATTAACGAAGTGTAAATTTCAGTTCGGTTATTCACGGTTATGGGGGGAAGAAACTTGCTTGGTGGGAGATATCTTTGCTTGTGCAAGAGTCTCCATCCCTGGGGGTCAGATTTGCCCAAAAACCAGGGGATGACAGAACTTGGCTGGTGCAGGGGGATGGAGGGACGGGATGCAGGGGCCGGGGAGGAGCAGGAGGCTCTGTCCCTGCAGGTCCCTGTGGGATTTGCACTGGAATTGTCACCCCTGTGAGCTGGGGGGGCTGCCAGGGCCAGGGGAGGCTTTGGCCCCGTGTCCCCAGCCTGGCACACACGTGGAGCAGGCTGTGACCCAGTTAACCGGGTTTGTGTGGGATTCCATCGTGGCTGTCACATCCCTCGCCCTGATGGATAACCGACTTGGAGGGAATTCTGCTCTGGGAAGAGGTGCCAATAAGTAAAAAGCACAGGTTTAATTAAGCAGAGTATAAATTTCCTGGGTCTGTGCTCTCGCAGAGGTGCAGGCATCCAGCGACGATGCTGGATTGAAGAGAGAATCAAGTCGGGGATAACACACCGAGGGCTTTCATCCTCTCCAACCTGCCTCTGAAAAACAATTTTTAAAGCTCCCCTCCCGCTGTCTTTGTCAGGCACTAAAACAAAGGCTGTGAATTCCAATTGCTCTGCCAGGCACAGCACGCCCAGGGGTGCTGGGTTCCTTGATGGTCCCAGGAGGGTTCCAGCCATCCTCTCCTGCTGCAGGGCGTGTGGAATGTTCCAGTGCCCAGCCCTCACGTGTGTGCCTGGCTCTCTGCAGATTCCCACCTCCAAGGTGTGCCAGGGAGCACAGCACACCCAGGAGCAACCCGGCTTCCACTCCCTGCAAACAAATCAAATTGAAAAATCAAATTTAGGGGAAGCGAGTGGCATTCAGTCCTTCATTTGGAGTTAATTATTTTTTAAATATAGCATTATTTCAAGCTGTATGGATTCAGCCCCATCTGTTTCTAACAGCCATAATCAGTGCTGGGTAGCAGAGTTAGAGTTTTCAAGGATGAGAATCCATAAATATTAGTTTTATGCTGACAGCTAATTACTCTTCAAACAGAGCCCTTATTTCTTAAAAGTGCCTACGCTTCTATTTATTCAGAGAGAGAGAAACAAATATGGTGCTGAGATATGAGGCTGAACATGCAAAACAAGGGAGGGTGGTGCAGCCTGGGGAAGAGATAAGGTGTGTCTCTTTTTGTTAATCAAAAAGACAAGAGGAGAACAAACCAGGAAGGTTAGAAGACAAATGCTGCATAAAAAAGAAACAGATGGAGCAAAAAAAAAGAATTGCAAGGAAGAAGTGATGATACAGCCCTTGGATTAGCAGATATTGCTCACATGATGGGAGATGCCAGCAGGGCAGGTGGTGGCTGTGCTGGCTGCTCTGGTTTGCTTTTCCCTCCTTCCTCCAGAGCTTTCAGTCCTGTCACTTGCTAGAAGGAGTCCCCAGCTGTCCTTGCACTGGGAGTTTTGTTCTTTTCTCTGCCTTCCCTCAGGCCATTCTCCCAGGTCTGTAACAGGGAGGATGGGTGTGGATGGGATTTGTGGATGTTTTTCCCCCATTTGCCTGCCGGATGAAAGCCAGGAGGAAAAACTGGTGCAAGACCACAGATACCCAGCCTAGAGACTGGAACTTTCTGTTTTCCACAGGACCCTCCAGTGTGAGGAATTCCAGCCAGGAATCCCAGCTGGTGTCCATCCTTTCCCAGCGCCTCTGAGCTGCCTGATCTTCAGCTAAAGAGGAGGCAGTGCCATGGCTTTCCTGTAGCCCTGCTAGACCTTCCCTGCTTAAAAACCAGAATTTAAAGTGGAAAGCCCCATGGCCTCTCCCTGCTAGACCTTCCCTGCTTAAAAACCAGAATTTAAAGTGGAAAGCCCCATGGCCTCTCCCATTTTATTGCTGTTTGGGGCATGAGGAGCACTGGGGCTGTTTGCAGAGTGAGGAAACAGCGTGAGGCTGGGCTGACGTGTGTGTGCAGGTACCTTCACCTATAAACACAAGTCCAGGGTCGGTTAACAGTTGTTTTCTTGGAAATGAAAAAAGAGAGCAGCTGTATTGCACGGCTTTTGCTGCTGAAGGTCGTTGGTCACCTGCAGAACAGTCTGGGAGCCACTGCTGTGTGTTCCTGTGGGCAGCCCAGGCTGGGGCACTCTGACCTTTCCAGGAAAGCTGCAGAAAGCCAAATAACAAATGTGCCCATGCTGCAGGTTGGGAAATTTTGGGAGGGATTATTCATCTCTTAAGATGACCTCTGGAAAAGGTATTAGTTGTGTAATTGATCAGTCAGGCATGGCTTTGGGGATTAGCTGGTTTTTTACATGTGCCAAATACAAATCACTGATGCTCAGGGAAAAAAAAAAAAAGAGAAGCGGTTGTAGCTGGAGAGTGACTGCAGAAATTCCACGGTGGGATTCCGTATTTATTTGCTCTCAACAATTTCCAGATCAAATTGGCTCAGGGAAAAGTCAAAATTATTTCCCCTCTAACTGCTGCCTCTGCAAACTCAGCCTCAGATGTGAGGAAATCAGAGCGTGTGGTTCCTGCCTCCCGCATCATAACCAGTAATAAAGATTGTGCTGGTGGAGCTGAGCTGACACTTTTGCTGATGATGGATGGAGCCAAACAGGCTGCTCCTTGCTGCACTCCTGGGTCTCACAGGTGGGGGAGCAGGGGGGAGACAGGGAAGAGCATTTTTTAAAGTATTTTTATACCAACCAGTGCTTAAAGACAACCACAGGAACCAGGCAGAGCAGAAAGTTCATCATTAAATACTTCCAGCTCGGTCACGGGATGTGAGAAAAATGTGAACAGAGGGAGAGATTTATTGATTTTTCTTCTCTTTTTTTGGGTGCAAAAGGCACGTTTCCATGCCTGAGGTGTGGGAATGCATCGTGCCTGAACCTGGCAGTGCCTTTTGTCCCTTTAAAATGAGGGAATGTGTCACATCCAGGCAGGGATTGTCCCCTTGGGTCTGACACCTGCGTTCATTTCCTCTGGATTAATGATACCAAAGCCTGTTTGTCTCACAGTGCAGTTCCCTTCATCCTGGCTTTTCCTGCCATCTGCACCTGTCCCTGCCTCACCTGGCTGTCCCCTGTCCCCTTCTAACACAGCTCTAGAGATGTATTTGCTCTCAGAAATCAGCCCCTGGGGCAGGGAGGCACCAACTCACACACTTATCCTGCATCACTCTGCACATCAGCAGGTGGATCAGTCTCTGGAACACAAATATCTTGACAGCTTATCACTAAAAGGTAATTAACAGGAGACAGGAATGTTATCAGGAGCTCAGCCTCTGCTGAGAGCCCCTTGGTGGTGGTTGCTGAGTTCCCTTTGTGTGGTTTTGACTATTATGACTGCAGTGAAAAAAGCTGCCCATATTTGGGGCAGGGCTGGGGAAATGCTGCAGGTTCTCCTGAAATTTTTTTACCACAGCCCTGACCCCTGCCAGGAGAGCTCTCAGCCCTGGTGCTGCTTGCCTCTGGCTCACCTGTGTGGGTTTGGGTGCTCTCCTGGAGCTCACAGGTGCCCTGGGTTGGGCTGTGATCACCAGTTTGCCAAAAGCAGGGCTCAGAGCAGCTCTCATGCTGAGCTGAGCTGTGAATCCCATCACTGGTCATTTCTGACCTTCTCCTTCCCACAGCCAGCAGGAAAAGCATGTCAGGCCTCTCCCTTTGCCTGCACTGTGCAACTTTGAGTGCACACATTTGCAGCAAATGCCTTTGAGTGCTGTGCTCTGGGGCTGAGCAGGCTCCAGGCCAGCCGTGAAATCCGTCCCTGCTTCTGTACGTGAGCAGCACCACGCTCAGCCCAGCTGGAAATGCTCCTGCCGTGCCCATCTCCCCTCTGAGGCACGGTCTGATCCTGTGTGCTGGGCACACGGAGACCCAGGCACTTCCAACAGACTTGCTCTGGCTGCTGGGGGTAAGGAAACCAGTTCTCTGTAAAATATTTACTGTGGTGCAGTGGAATTATGCTCTCGAACCAGTCAGATGTGCTGTGATTGTAATTCTCTCTCCGGGGTGGAAATACCTCTGCAAGAGAGAATTTCTCTGCAGTTGGAAGCACTGGCTGGCTCCAGCCTTGCTGGAATTTTCCTTTGCTCCACACTCCTCATGCATTTATTTAGTGAACCTGTGAAAGGGGTACTGTAGTGGAAATCCCACAAATGGTGCATGCAGTGGGTTTTTGCTTCAGTGGCCTCCGGTGGATTCACGCAAACAGAATTTAGACCTGACCTGGAGCCTGTTCTAGCTGTAGGGGATACAGTTAATTGACTAAAAATGTATTTGTTCAGTCGGTGGAGTGCAGAGCACAGGAGTCTGGGCTGTGATCAGTGCTGCAGAGCTGCTTCCCTCAGTGCTACCTCAGAGCTCGCTCTGACCCAGCACTCTGGAATTTGGGAGTGCTCTGCAATTTGCAGTCATTTGCTCCTCTCTCCCCAAGTCTAGCAGCGAAAGCACTTGTTCCACAACAACTAAATTTGATGCTAGACTGGTTTCTGAACTGCCACTTAGAGCCAGCACACGGCTCCAGCACTGCAGAGCTGCGGGCGGGCGGGTGATGAGTGAGTGCTGGGCGGGGGAAATGAAATGACTTTTAGGATGCCCACAGATCTGTGCTGCTGGAGGAGCTGCACTCCCCTGGATGCCTGCAGGAAATGCACATCAGCTCCTGGGAACGGTCTGGGTGGGAAGATGGGCTTAGGGCAGGGGATGGAGCCTGGCTGGGAGCTGTCAGTGACATCCTGCTGGAGCCGCCCTGCTCCTCCGTCAGGCTGGGGCCTGAGCACATCCAGGTCTTCAAATATTTACTGAAAAGCAGTCACCTGCGTTAAGATTCCATCTTCCCAGCCAAAATTTTTATGGAGTCATGATTAACTTTTAATCAATGATTAAATCTGCCCCTTAATGGGAGAAAGATTTTTGTGCTAAGTGTTCTTTCCTTTGGTTCTGTGTGCAAGGCTTTGCCAGATGAGGCTAATCCATCATGTTTAGTTTACTCTGTGACTCTGTTATTGTACAGATTGTTTGTCATTTTGATGTTTTTGAATACGTTCTCCGGCATTGAAAACAATTCAGATTTTAGATGGGGCAGCTGAGAGGGAGGAAGGGAAATGTACCTTAGTACTAAAGGAGAGACTGACCTGAATATAAAACTGACATGCAGCTGTCAGGAGGAGAAGGCAGGAAGGAAAATTCACTCCAGTGGTGGCAAGAGGAGATCTTGGTGCTGGGAGCATTCTGATTTTTAAACTTAAGGAAGAGACTGCATTTACATTCCCCAGAAAAATACTTTTCAGTGGAAGCTGTGAGTGGATTTGGCATGAGGAGCACACGCTGCCATGATTGCTGTCTTTACTCTGGGTCCCCTGGCACTTGAGTTCATCATCTGACAGCACATTTTGGAAGGGCTCCAGAGGAGCTGTGGTGGGCAGTGGTGGCTGTGAGCTGCACATAATGTGAGGGCTTTGTGCACGGTGCACCCAGAGCGTGGCAGGAGGCACAGCAGCACCCTGGGAGCTGTGCTGCAGGACTGGATAATAAACATCCCCATTTATGGGCCAGGAGGGCACTCATGTGTGCCCTGGCTGAGGGGCAGAGCAGCCTCTGGGAGTTACACAGGACACTCTGTGCTCTGTTCCTGAGGGCACAGCCATGGTGGCACCTCTGTGGAACGGGCACACGCTGCTCAGTCCCTGATCCAGCAGGAAAATGTGCAGGAGGACACTGGAGCGTGAGTAAAGCACGAGGCTGCACTAAGCTGAAGTGACTGCTGTGCTTCCCTTCTGCATCTCCTGCTGCCGACAGCAGAGCTGCAGAGTGCCCTGTGGGAGTGAGTGTGGAGCCCAAGGAGGGATCTCGGCGGGTTTGGAAAGGGCAGTTGTGTTCCTGAGGCTCTTTCCCTGGGCTGGGAGGTAGCAGGGTGCAGCTTTCTAGGAATGTGTGCTGGAACCTCCTTAGAGCCATCGGGCAGCCTGGGGCTCCCCATCCTTGTGTCCCCTGTGTGAGCCCCGGGCCCCATCCTGATCCTGGCGCCTGTTCCTCAGTGCAGCAGCAGGAGCCCTGCACTGACCCCCCCTCATGGGGCTCCCTGGGGGTCTCCCCTGCTGCAGCTTGCGCTGAACTCTGGTTTCTGTGTGACCTCTCCCCTCTGTCAGAGCCAATTGCAGTTTGCAGCTCAGGAGGTACCGGGGAGGACGGGCAGGCGACAGCGGAGCAGCAAACGGTTCCTGGGTTCATTTGAGCTAATTGTTCTAAAGGCTGGGATTGAGTGGGAGCCAGGAGCTCATTAGTTCTAATCTGGCCTCCAATACTTGCCTTGCGTGGCCCTGGAGCTGTTGTTAGATCTCCTCTCTGAGATATTGCAAGAATAAGGCTGTGAGGAATATTATAAAGAATATGAAATGCAGGAGATGGAGAAATCCTGCCGCATCTCGTGCCAGCAGCACTAGCACAGGAGGATGATATACAGTGAGTGTTCCTCCTAGAGAGTGTCCCTTCCCTTCCCTTCAGAGGCCCTCGCTGACAGAGCTCCTGCTGATTTATGGAGCAGGATGGCTCTGCAGCCTGTCTGTGCTGAGAATTGGAGCCGTGTTAGCAGCGTCCGAGCAGCCGTGTTTAAAGCTGGGCTCTTGCTCTAATTGTGTTAACATGATTTCCCTGGGCAGGGAGGGAAGTGCAGAACCGTGTACTTTGAGAAGTAACAAAGGATAATTGTGGAATAATCGCGTTTCATCCATCCTGAAACCCTCCTGCTGCCTGGGTTAGCCAGCAAGATCTAATACAAATAAAATACTTCCAGTGGAAAAGGACATTTCTGGCTCTCCTTCCACATGAGCCTCGTTTTTCTCTGGAGTTTTCTAGGAAGGACACGTATTTACATTGGAATGCAGCACTGATGAACCCAAACAAACCCTTGGCTGATTTCTGGTGCTGTTTTGGCTTTCCTGAAGGCCTTTCTCCAGCACCAAGACCATGTCAGGATTGCTGAACCACTGTGACTGTGTTTGATTATCTTATCTCTCAGAGGTTTGTGCTGCTGAGCCCAAACAACCAGAACACCACTGCTGCTGGCTGTGGCTCTGCCCACCCTCACTGGCGGCTGCACAGCAAAATAATTCAAAAGGTTGGCGTAGGACAAAGCCATAGGCAGCTCTCTTCTCTTGGTTCTTTCATTTCTGGCTTTCAAAGGCTGAAATCAAGGTTTGAGCTGAGTGTTAGGGTGAGGTTTGGTGAGTGGAGGCTCATTCCTTAGGCCTGAGCGTTCTGTGGGTGCCACTTGTGCACTGATGAGGGAGCAAGGAGCTGCCTCCAATTCTGATGTTATTTCTGCAGTTTATTACCCTGATGCCCGAAGCTGCCGTTCGCTGCTGTATTCTGTCAGCAGCCCGTTAGTCAGAGCAGTGTGATGGCAGTGCTGGAGCAGTGCCAGGGCCCAGCCTTGATCCCTCTGGGGATGGGAGGTGAGGCCCAGGCCCCTCCATCCTGCCAGCTGAATCCTAACATTGTTCTCACACCAACCCCACCAACCTCATTTTCATCAGGGATCCGGTGTTTGTGACCTGCTTTGTGGTGATTTATTGTGGGCTCTGGGGCTCTTGGAAGGGTTTTTCAGCCTCTGGCTAATAAATTTGCTACTGTGGTCCAAGGATTTCTTGCACCACTTTTGTGAGGTGACAGCTCTGACACGTGGCTCTAGGAAGGCTCTCAGAGAGTTTCTCGTGTCTGTTATTAGCTATTACCTGTGATAAATTATTGGACTAATCTCAGCTGACTACTTAATACTTGAGAATTGCTCTGTTCCTCTCTTCAGAAGTTCCAATCACGAGGAACTCTGGAAAAGGGAGAGGACAGCAGTGCTCCAATCTGTCCCTCTGAGCAAGGACTACAAAGACAGATGGGGAGCAGGTGAACCAGCAAGAAATCATTAAACTAAACTCATCCTCCCAGATCTCTCCTGCTAAGCCATCCAAGTGTGAGATGAAGCACAAGGTGTGCTGGCAGTCCTCAGCCTCCCTCTTTCTCCTGTTCCAGCATTTGGACTGAGACAAAGGCAGTTTCCAAACAGATGTTCCTCCTGCTCCCTGAATCCGTTCTCACAGCGCAGAATAGGAGCGGTGCAGGATGACTCTTGGCCTGTATTTACATTTTTTTCCTTCCCTTCTCCCTTCCCTTCAGCTCTCCCATCTGCTTGTGCTGTGTTTTGGGCCCCTGAGCCATCCATGTGTCAGCAGCAATTCACACCTTGTGGGTGCAGGGGAGAGGCAGCTCAGCTGCTGGTTCTGGGCTGGGGAGCTGAGCTCTGGGGGAGCTGGCACGGGGCTGCTCCTTTAGTCTGTGCCAGCTGTGCTGGGTGTGGGGCTGAGCCTCTCTCTGTGTCTCTGGGGATGCTTTGGGAGCCTTCCCTTGGCTGTGCTGGTGCTCTGGTGCACCCACCCCGATCTCCATCGCACCCAGGACGGGCAGGGAGCTCACAAATCCGCTCCTCTGCTGCCCTGCCTGGCCATGGCTCCCTGGCACACAGGAGCTCTGGAGCCTGTTTGCTCTGCCCACCCCTCCAAGGATTCTGCCATCCTCCCCCAGCCAAGGCTCAGCAGTACAAAGCTCCTCTCCTCTCCTCTCCTCTCCTCTCCTCTCCTCTCCTCTCCTCCTCTTCCTCTCCTCTCCTCTCCTCTCCTCTCTCTCTCCTCTCCTCTCCTCTCCTCTCCTCTCCTCTCCTCTCCTCTCCTCTCCTCTCCTCTCTCCTCTCCTCTCCTCTCCTCTCCTCTCCCTCCTCTCTCTCCTCTCCTCTCCTCTCTCTCCTCTCCTCTCCTCTCCTCTCCTCTCCTCTCCTCTCCTCTCCTCTCCTCTCCGTTTTGTTTCTTTTCGTTATTGATCTGTTTGACATTTGTCCTACAGCCTGTCAAACAGACAGGCCCAATATGTTCTAGAGACTTGGGTTTTCTTTTTTTATTTTCCTTGAAAAGGAAAAGCAAAATATTTCCACACCTTTTTCCTTTCCTTCCTTCTCCTTGCAGCGTTTTGAGTTACTTATGGCTACAGCTCCTTTTGAGCATCCCCTTGGGCTGTGGCTCTCCAGAAATGAGAATTCTGTGCAGATGGTATCTGTAGGGAAAAGGGAAAAAAACCTTCCCTTGCCATAATGCAGGTCTGTAAAAACAATCCTGTGTTTGTGTTTCCATCCATGCAGCGTGGGGGGATCCTGGGCAGGAGCTGATGGATCCTGCCTGCTCAGCTCTTGCTGGTGCTCACCTGGAATGCTGGGCGCTTTCAAGGAGAATTTGTAGTCTGTGTGTCATTAGGCATTTACAAAGCCCTGTGCTGTACATGCTTGGAGGGAAGCAGCTGAAATGGAAGAGCCCTCAAGGCAGCCTGCAGGAATGAGACAGTGCCCAAAATCTTGAGAGCTCAGGGAATTCCCTGTGTGGTTTGTGCTGCAGGCTCCAAGCCCAGGAGGGGACTCGGAGGTGACATTTGAAGGAGCATCATTACTAGGGAAGTAATTTTTCCCCACTTTTCTTTCCTTAAAGTGTGCTGGAATGCAATAGTAGTCACTAAGAAAAGCCAGACTGTCCAGCCTGGAGTGAAACGGAGTTGAAGAAATGCAAAGAGCAGTGTCACCCAATGGGTGCTGGTGGCTTTGTGCTCCTCCTGCTGTTCCGTGTGCTTGCAGCAGCTCAGGAGCTGTGTTTGACCCTCAGGTTTAACAGGGCCAGCTCCTGCCATCTCCCTGCACCGGTGACAGCAGTGCCTGAGTGCTGACAAGCCAGGACACAAGGAGTATTTATTGTGTTTATTATACTGTGCAGTGCCAGCCTGGCTGTGCTCTGGAATATCCCGACTCTGATCAGCCCCAGGGGCTCGCAGAGAACACGAAACTGAGGTGTCAGGGTGGCCAGGAACACAAATTCCTTTTGTTCCCATCAGAATTTTCCCCAGGCTTTGATTCTGGCAAGCAAAGGAAGAGGAGGCTGCAGTTTCCCTGATCTCTCCACTAAATCACCCCGTGCTTTGGTCTAGACTTGCAAATTTGTTCTCAAAACCATTGTCAGCCTCTTCCAGGCCAGCATCTCATTACAGAGCTAACTGCAAAATCAACTGCTCTTGCTGACATGTTTCCTGATTTAGATGCAGCTGGATCCAGCTGGGGTTTAGTGCCTCAGATAGCCTGAGAAGGGTTTTATTTTTTTCCCCCTCTTGACACGGTTAAATCTAGTTGCATTAGGAATTTAATTAGGTGTTAGTTTAATTGTGGTTTGAGCTGTTTTCTCCCATTCAGCTTTCCTAGCAGGGACTGACTCTTGAGTTCTATTTCTGTCCTTGCCACTAACACTGACAACCTTGGGCTGCTCTGTGCTGGGCTTTTTTCTGTCCTCCCAGTGCTTTTTTCTGTCCTCCCAGTGCTTTTTTCTGTCCTCCCAGTGCTTCTTGTCCTGCTTTTCCCTGATTGTGCTGGGCAGGGAGTGCTTGGCTCTGCAGGTCTGTGCTGGAGAACTCACCTCGACCTGGCTGCTTGGGAACAGCAAGGAGAGCTTCAAACTTTTTTTTTTTTTATATTGTGACTCGCTGGAAGGTGATTTCTTCAATTCCTAAAGAATTCCCCCATTGTTCCAGTGATGGAGATCAGTTTTCTGAGCAATGTCTTTGGCTGCTGTGCAAGAGAGGGTGAGCTGTGGTAGCAGCTGATGGCAGAAAAATCCACCCATGCAGCTTTGGGAAGGAGTTTGCCAGAAAGAAATCAAAGAAAGCAAAGCCCCACTCACCTGTTGCTGCAATTGCTCCCTTACATTTTTTTCCAGGTAAAGCTGCCTGTAGCAAGCAATTCCTCTATCTGCCATCTCCCCCTGAGCTCTCAGCTGATGTGTTTGCAGGCAGGAGCTGACAGGGGTGGAAATTTTGGGTGAGGATCCTCCAGGAAGAGTGGAGCCCCAGGAAGGAGGAGTTCTGTGCCCAGGCTGCTGCTTTGGGTGTGAAAAATGAACCTTTATCTTGTGTATAAGGAGAACCTGATGGGCCAAGTGAGCTCAGGCTCAGTGTCCAGTTCCCTCTGGGCGTTTCTGTGTCCAGTTCCCTCTGGGTATTGCTGTGTCCAGTTCCCTCTGGACATTGCTGTGTCCAGTTCCCTCTGGGCGTTTCTGTGTCCAGTTCCTTCTGGGTTTCGTGTCAGTTCCTCTGCATTGCTGTGTCCAGTTCCCTCTGGACATTGCTGTGTCCAGTTCCCTCTGGGCGTTTCTGTGTCCAGTTCCTTCTGGACATTGCTGTGTCCAGTTCCCTCTGGGCGTTTCTGTGTCCAGTTCCCTCTGGACATTGCTGTGTCCAGTTCCCTCTGGATATTTCTGTGTGTCCAGTTCCCTCTGGACATTTCTGTGTCCAGTTCCCTCTGGATATTTCTGTGTGTCCAGTTCCCTCTGGACATTGCTGTGTCCAGTTCCCTCTGGGTGTTTCTGTGTCCAGTTCCCTCTGGGTATTTCTGTGTCCAGTTCCCTCTGGGTATTTCTGTGTGTCCAGTTCCCTCTGGACATTGCTGTGTCCAGTCCCCTGTGGATATTTCCCCCCTGCCCAGTCTCTGAGTGTGTTTTATCTGGAGGAGCTGAGGAGCAGTGGAAGCTGCCCAGAGGATGTGTCAGAGTCACCATAGGAGAGGAAAGAGCTGGAGCTGGGTTTGTGCTCTCCTGGCTTTCCTTGGGAGTGACAGGCCCAGGTTTTACCCCTTGGCCATCAGTTAAAGGGATGAGTTTGATTTCAAGTGGGAGGAGAGAGGGGATGTTGGATTACCACGTTGTTTGAGGGCCCATTCAATGGAAATCTGTGCAGTTCCTGAGTGCCCCATCCCAGCAGGACAGAACGTGGCTGCTGGAAAACAGGCAGGTTAGCCAGGGTGCCTTTAAACTGCTGGAGTTGCTGTTGGGATCCATTGGATTTCCTGTAATCTTTAATTATGAGGTGTAATTGCTTTAGGATGGATTATCAGTGTTGGTGTCCATCTGCAGGAGTTGCCTGGTAACGTCCCTGGGGCTGCAGCTCCTCCTGCTCTGCACTCCCAGGCTTTTAGAGGCAGCCCTGGCTATCAGTGTCTGCCTAAATGGAACATCTCCATGCTCTGGAGTGAGCACACAGCCTTTTTGTTATCATTTTGCTGTTACATAAAAGCATTACCGGGGACACGGGCCCGGAGAAGAAACCTGAGAAGTTGCTCAGCTTTCTATTAAAGGTTTTCAAATGAATTCCAGCCTTTTTATAGCATTCTGCCCTGCTGTTTGCCTGGGTATTTATATCTCCATGTGCAGCAACACAAAATAAACATGATGCTGTTTCATTACCTTTTCAGCAGATCCTGAATTATACAGCTTTATGCAAGTTTGATAAGGGAAAAGTGCATCCATTATTCCAAACAGAAATGAGTTATCCCGATGTGTTCAGGCAGACTTCTTCCTACAAGACTGACAGTTCCTCTTTTCCTTTCTTTCTTCTCATCTGGCAAATTGTGTTTTATACAGGAGGGGGAAATAAATGTCATTATTGCAGCTTAAAGACCCAAAGTGGCGCAGGGTTACCATGGGACAAGGAGGTTAAAGGTGGGAAAGAACTGGTCCTGCTTTGGAAACTGTCAGCACAAATAATCTGCTCCAGCTGCAGGAAAAGGAAGAGAGATGGGGAAAAAACAAGTTAGGAATACAATGGAGAAAGAAATATTGAGATTACACTCACCCCCCTGCCCTCCTTTTTTTCCTAACTCAAACTGGGTATTTCTTTGATATTTTCTAGGGGAGTGTTTGAAGGGAAGTTGGAGGAAGGAGGCTGAAGAGCCACGGAAGTGGTTATCTTGTGTAGATAATGGCTTTGTGCAATGTTCCTTGGAAGTGCTTGAAAGGGGCTCATTGGTTGGTATATTTAGATTTCATCTTTTAAGCATTTACTAATTATCCCAGTCTAGATGGATAAAACTAATCAAATAGCTGTTTGGGAATGCTCTGCCTTTGGAAATCTTCCCTGTTGACAAAAGGAGGGCAAGTGATGGTGGGGGGAGCTTTTTGTTCTTTTCTTCCCCTCTCTTCTCTCTGCTTTTTGCAAGTCCATAAACCCAGAGATTTGGAGTGGTTTAGATATTAAATGTGCTAAAGATTTGCACATCTCTTCAAAGTGAAAACACTTTCTTGGTCAAGTTTTTATCCCGAGACCCATTTCCTCATTACCTGGATCACAGCATCCCTAAATGCTTTTTGTTCTGCTGGAGCCTCTATGAAACAGATGGGCTTGAAAGCCAGGCCCCTTTTGGGTTTGGATGGAGCAAAGCACAGGAAAAGATGGGGATCTAAGGGGTGAAAATGATAGTGCAGGTTTTCAGAGGTCAGTTTTGTCATTTCTAATTGATTTTAATACAGGCTTGTCTGTCTGGGCAGCTGAAACTCCAAAGTAACAAGTGACTTGCAGGTGAAAGGAAAGAAAGAGCAATCTGACAAATTAACTTATAAATTTGGAAGTCTCTGCTATAAATCAGTTGAGACCCAGAGTGCTTAGAATACCAGGCCCAAATAGATAATTGTCTGTTAGGTGGCAGATGGCTCAGTGGTGAGAACAAAATCTGAAATTATGGATCTATTTCCATAATTTTTGTGGTTCCAGTGCCATTTTTCAAATGCAAAATGGCACAGTGTTAACACTGATGTATTGTAACGTGTCAGGACCAGAATTCATAAAATATTCACTTCTAATCCTGGTGGCTCATCAGAAATGAGCCTGGAACACACACATTCCCCATCCTCCTGCATCCATCCCTTCCCTTCCAGGCTGGAATTTGGAATCTCTGGGAATGTGGAGCCCCCACTTTCAGGACTTTGCTGCATCCCCCCAGTGCTTTGGAAGCCAAATTTGGGCTGGAGAGGCAGCTGCAGGCAGCCAGAAGAGGCAGAGTGGTGCAGATGCTGTTCTGGCTCTTCACCTTTTCCAGTTGCTGCTTTTTGGAGCCATCACTGGAGAGAGGGAAGCTTTGGGATGCTGGCAGATGAGAAGCTGCCCCGTTCTGCATGCTGCCTCCCAAATCTGCAGGGCTCCAAGGCAGCCAGCACCGTGTGCTTCACCCAGAGGCAGCGCTGCCGTCCCCTGAGCATCAGCCTCTGAGCAGAGGCAGAGTTTGGGCAGGAATCTGTGCTGGGGAGTTTCTCTCAGCAGTGTGGCACAGGCAGCTGAAATGGCTGAGGAGGCAGGGGAGGGGTGCAGGTGTTGGCTCCATCCTGGGGGGCGTGGGGCCCTTTGGGGAGCCTCAGGCTTGATGAGGAGATAGAAAATGAGATTTTCCCTGTAGATGTGGCTGATGGAGGCTGAAGGGATAAATGAGCCTTGCTTGGTCGTATCCTATGCAAGCTGTTCCAGCTCCAGAGCTCAGCCCCAAGGGGACTGGGTGCCAGAAGCCAGCTCGCTCTCAGACCAAGGCCGCAGGTCAGCCCTAGCAAGCAGGGAATATTCAGCTCTTAGTGATGAGGCAGCTCTTGTGATTTCAGCTTTGCTTGCTAGGTAGCTTTCCCTTGGCCTAAGGCTCCAGCAGACGGCAGAGAGAGGAGAAGCAGAAGACACTGGCTGTTCCACGAGTGTGGCTTTATTGGAGGGTTTGTGAAGGGTCTCAGCTCTTCTTCTTCCCAGTTAGCAGGGGTACAGTGTGCTACTTTTATACCCTTGGCCTGGATCCAATCCTGACCAATGGCAAAGGTGTTAGAGTGACCATAAGTGACCAATGGTAGGGTTTAACACAATATTGCCTTACATGGCTATAGGGATAAGGTACAAGGCGATGTCCCTGGAGACAGGAAACTTCTTTGCCGCTGTGTCAGCATTCTATTCTCCAAGGGGCCCTGGCTAAACCTGAGGGGTTCACTACAAAGGGAGGCCTGGGTGGTTTCCATGCCCTCCCTGGGATGGGGGTGTCTGCAGGCACCCCCAGGGAGCTGTGCCCTGGTCCTTCTGCACTGCAGGGGTTAAAGAAGTTGAGGGAAGGAAATAACTTAAAATTTCATACTCAGCTTAAAATGCGGCTGACTCAGGGTTACAGCATTAGGAGTTTTAGGGAAGAAAACAGAATCATTTCCACATCCTGTGCATGTCCAGGCTCCCTGTGTGCCAGGAGGGTGGGTGCCCGTCCTCACCCTGACTGAGGGGCCTGGCAGGTTCCTTGTGGTGCTGCTGGCTGTGGGAATGCTGCCTGGGCAAACGCCATCCTCCCTGCTGCCAGCTCCAGCAGCAGGCTCTGACACACAGAATTGCTCTGCCTTGCCCAGGGAGAGGCCAGAGCTCCTCACAGATCCACCCTGGTGTGTTCATGGAGAGTGAGAGCTTCCCATTTAGAACCTGCTGCCACTGGGGAAAAACCAAACCAACAAAACAAAAAGAGATTTGGCAAAAATAAAGCAAGCAGCCCGAGTCATATGCCTGGGACATGTCTGAGTGCATTTTGTGGAGGGTTTCTCCCCCTCCCTGGGTCATTATTTAGTTCTCCACTGACTAATTCATCCCACACTGAGTTTTTAAACCCCAAATTGCCTTTATTTGTTTGTCCAGCATTCCATCTCCTGGTGCTGTTGGAGCCCGAGTGTTAACAATCAGTTCAGCAAATGTTTATCCTCCTCCATCTGAGCAGCTCCAGGAAACTTTACTTTGGAAGCTTGATGTTTAAAAAGGAGGGGGAATCTGGGGATGTGGCTTTGTGCTAATTAAGGAGGATTCTGCCAGGGGCTTGTGATGCTGGGTTTGTGAAACACACAGCTGGAGGGGAGAGTGAGAGCTGAGATGGCAGGAGGAATTTCAGGAGGAATTTCAGACCAACCTGTGATTCTGATCCTGAAACAGAGCCCTGCTGCAGACACGGGACAGGAGCGCTCTGTGCAGGAAGGATTTTGTTTGAACTGCCATTTTCCCTCAAAAGCCTGCTCTGAGGGAAGCGTTTCAGCCTTCTCTTATCTTTGTTGGAGAACGTGGCTGGTTCTCTGAAGCCCCCTCTTCCCCTTTGTTATCTTTTTATGCCAGGGATTGAATCAAAGGATGTTCAGGTCAGTGCAGTGCTGGGGCTGGAGCTGCTCAGAGCCAGGCTGGGGTTAGAAAAGGCAGCTTGATTTAAGGCACTGCTAGGAATCTGACAAGTCTCTCCCAGGTGGAGAAAGGACACTTGCATGTTTAATTTGCCCTCCCAGAGGGGCAGGAGGGCAGACAGAGCTGCTCTGGGATGTGTGTGTGTGTGCTGGAACTTGCACAAGCACTGCCCCGCAGCCCTCAGGGGAAGGTCAGGGTGCCGGGCTCGGGCAGGACGGCTCAAACAGCCCAAAAGGAATTGTTGGAGTTGGAAGGGGTTGCTCAGGAATCACCCAGCCCCTGTGCAGAGCTCTCTGAGGAAAGCACCGGGGAGTTCTGATAGAAGATAACCAAATGTCATGGATTTGGTCTTTGTGAATGTATTCTGTCAATTAACAGAATGAAAACCTCTGTGCAGTCCCTAAGATCAGTTCCTGCCTGTACTTAGGCACAGATCAGCTTTGGCCTTACACTCTTAGCCCATTTTAACAACCACTCTGAAATACTGCTGTATTTAACAACCATTCTGAAATACTCTCTGAGAAAGGCTGGAAATTCAGAGATGGAGACAGCTTTTTAGAAATGCCACGTGGTTTGCAGGGCCAGGGTGAAACGTGGGGTTTTGGTGGGACATGTGCCAGGTTCTTCCCCAGGAATGATGAACTGGAGACTTCCCAACCTCTGGGTGCAGCCCCGCTCCTGGTGTTCAGTGGGAATTAGGATTTTATCATGAACAGGCCATGGGTTCAGCAGTGAGTGGGAAACTGCCATGGGTTCCCAGAGCTCAGGACTGGAAATCCTCACTGTGCTGACTGTTTTCACTGCCCTTTGCCTCGCAGATGATGAAGTTTGCCTGGGATAACTACAAGCAGTACGCCCTGGGGAAGAACGAGCTGCGCCCGCTGACCAAGAACGGCCACATCGGGAACATGTTCGGTGAGTGGGGCTCAGCTGCTGCAATTCCACTTTTCCTGAGCTGTGGAAGTCACACGTGCAGGGCAGGGAGGTGCCTGTCACAGCTTTGACCCCGTCCCTCTCATTGTTGGTGAAATGCAAAGCTTTGAGTCCCTGTTCTGTGCCTGTGCAGGGCTGGGAGCTCATCCCTGCAGGCAGCTCCCAGTCCCAGCCTGGGGCTCCTCTCTGTGCACTGCCAGCACCAAATGCAGTGCTAAAATGAAAGTGTCTTTATTAAAACATGAAGCCAGCCCAGAGCTGACAATGCTGCTATTTGTCTGGGCTTGTAGGCTTCAGGACCTGACCAAATTGAGCATTTTCTCTCTCTCATTTCTTCAGTGTTGAGCAAGATGTGAATTCCATGAAATATTGAGTGAATCAATATTAAAAGCTCTTTATACTCTGTGCTAACTGGCTTGTATAATTTCACTCTTTAGCAGATTATCCTTTTTTATGTGAGCCACTTTGAGTGCTATTCCCCTGCTCATTCTGGTGGGATACTTGTTGTGGCTTTGGGGTATTTGTTGGCTTTTGGGGATATAAATTCTCATTTTGCTGCTCTGCACTGGGAGTATTTCCCTGTTTGGCTCCCTGAGGCCCTGCCATGGGGATCCCTTCCCATCCCTGGGGAATTCCTGCTCTGCAGAGGGCTCTGGGCTCCTGTGCAGGGATGTGTGTGCAGAGATTCTCTCGTGGGGTTCCTCCGTGGGCAGGTCACCGTGAGCTGATTGCAGATTGAGCGTTTGGAGAACGCTCCCATCCTGTTGTGCACTCTGTAGGTGCCCAGGTCCTTCTCCACATCAGCTCCAGGACCTGGGGGGAGCTTCCAGCCTGTGGAGATCTGCTTTGTGCACAGCCCAACCCTCATCCTGCTCAGCTTTGGGGGCTGAGGTTGGGGAAGGGGAATGTGAAGGTGGAAATGGCATCAGGTGTCTGTGACACCGTCAGAGAAGGTTTGGGTGACTGATTGTGGCCTTGCAGGACCTGAAGGGAGGACAGGAAAGATGGAGAGACAGGAGTGGCTCAGAGTGACAGAGGCTGAGATGGGACATTAGGGACAGGTTCTTTGCTGGGAGGTGGGGAGGCACATCTGGCTCACAGCTGGCTGGGCTGCAAGGAACCCCATTAACCCTTGTGGAGGCTCAGGGAAGGAGGTCTGGGATTGTCACAGGCTGGGTGTGAGCAGCCCCTGCCCCTGGCCAGCCCCTGTGTGCCAGGGGCTCTGCTTTGGGTGGGTTTGGCCTTGTTTTGCTCTTTCAGCCCCCTCCAGCAGCAGCCAGGTTCCTTACTGGAGACTCTGCATGGAGTTCAGAGCAAGCTGAAGCATTTTGCAGCTCCTCCACTGTGGCAAGCTTGTCAAAATTCCTCAAGGAGTGTGCCAGTAAACAGACAAAAATATTGAGAGCTTTAAAATGCATTTATCATGCTAAAACAATTGACAGTACTTATGCTTGTTTGCAGTGTGCCTGTGAGCACTCTCAAGGAAAATGCTTTGGAGCACGAGGATTTGCAGACAATTGCAGAAAAGCAGCTCCATGGTACATTTCAGCCTTTCCATAGGCTTTTCCCCCTCCTGGCTGTGCCTCTAAAGGAGAGAGCATCAGGCAGTCCCTGGGTGCAGCCAGGACAGGGCCCTGCATTGCTGCCCATTCCCCCTCCTGTCACACCAAGTGGCTTTTTATCCCAAGCTCCAGCTGGAAAGGAGGCAAACTGGGTGCTCTCCAGGCTGGAAATGTCAATATTAAGCTGAGATTTCTGTGCAGCTGCTTCCATGTGGGAGGGGAGGAACCTTTTTGGGGCTATTTTCGAGCGTGTTTGCGTGCATGGGAAGCAATCAAGTTCCTGAAGGGTGAATTTGCTGTTGTGGATGTGCTGCTGCTCACTTGGAGCCTCCAGCTTGGCAGCCTCAGCCTGGGGGGAGCTGCTCTGGATCAAATATTGCCTCTAAGTCCAAGCAGAAATAAAAATGAACTCTGAATTCTGCTCCTGCAGAGTGCCCTGCTCCTCCTGGCAGCCAGGACAGAGCATCCCTCCCCATTTTCCTGCCCAGGTAGGAAAGCTTGGATCGCCAGCCCCATCAATCTCTCCAGAAATCCAACTTTGCCATTTCCCAGGTGTTTTTCCAGCATTCCCCCTCTCCTGGGCTGTGATCTGATCTCATGTTCCTGCTGGTGCTTGGTGTTCTCCAGCTCCTGTTTCTCTCATCCTCCCACGTTTCTGGCCAGAGTTTATTTGCACAGAACTCCTGTGATTGCTGTCATTTACAATCACTGCAGCTCGAGAGCCCTTTCCTTAAACCCACAAGCTGTGCTCCTTTCATCAGCATTAATTATTCATCAGCCACGCTTGTGATAAGAAGTGCCACGCTGAGCAGCCCAGCCCATGCCCTCCAGTGGGGTAAACACGGTTTGGGCTTTAGGTGTGGGATGATTTCCCTGGAATTGGTGCCATGGGAGTGGGGGATGATTTCTGATGGAGCAAACCCCACACCACGAGGTTCCAGTGGCTCCTAAAGGCTGCACAGCTTGGGGGGTTAATTATGAATTTATTGTATTGTTATATTTATTATTTATATTTTTATTATAATTATTATTATAGGTTTTTAGGTTCAGGGTTGTCTGCAGAATGCCAGGCACTGCTCAAACCAGACCCCAAACGAGCTGGTTTAGGAACATTTAAGGAAAATAGCACAGCTGAGGGTGAGGCTGGAGATCTGCAGGTACCAATTCTGCTCCCAGTGCTGATGCAGTTGTTTTAACCCTTCTCAACACCCCAGCCCTGCTGCCTTGGGTGCTGTAGGAATTAAATTCCGTGGTGTTTGCAGGGGTTGGCTCCCTGGGGCTGCTGGAGAGGGCACAGCCCCTGAAATGCACCTGTCACCCTGAGCTCCAGAGCTCTGGATTATTATTCTGCCCACTCCCCAGCTCTGTCAGAGCCACTTATTTTTCTGACAAAATGTTTTTAAAATCCTGATAGCTTTACAGAGCTTCTGCAGCTACGGGAGAGTGAGCTGGCATCTCGTTCTGCTCGTGCATCAGCCGAATTGTCAGTTACATTTTGATTGCACAGTCTTTTAACAATGATAAGGTGGGAAGCCTGATTTTCAGATATCTCTTGAAGTGTGCAGTGCTGGCAGCAGAAGGATCTTTCTTTGACTTATACCCTGAGCCAATTTGCTCTGAAATCAGTGACAGCAAGTAAATATGGAACCCTGCTGTGCTGTTAGGCGTTCCTCACCACCTAAACGCACGTTGGTTTATTAATTTTAGTTTAAAAATAGCAAACCTTAACCAGGTTTCTCCCCTTTTTTTCCCCTCTTTCCCCACTCGATATCATGCTTTGAGATCATGAATAGCCTCGTTGCAGCCATTGCTGCTCTCAGCATATGCTGAATTTCTGCAGCACAGGGAGGCTGTCCAAGTGCCAGCTGTCACAGCCAGGGCACTGCCAGGCCAGCAGGAGGGGTGGCACAGCTCTGCCAGCAGCTGCAGTGAATTTCTGCAGGTGTTTGCACCTCAGCCTGCAGCAGGGCCGTCCTGTGTTGGATTGCCTGGTGACAGGGCCCAGGCTGGAGGAATTCCTGGAAAATCCATGGCTGTGTTTGTGTGCTGGGCTCAGGCTCTGGCCGAGCTGTTTGCTTTGAGGACAGGAGGTCACTGGCCTCAGCTGCCTGGAAATGGGGCTGGTTTGGCTCTGAGGATGAAAAAAGGGAGAAGAAAAGCAGTGACCAAAAAAGTGACCAAAAAGTGAAAAGTGAAAAAAGGGAGAAGAAAAGCAGTGACCCAAAATCTCCACGTGCCCCCAGTCTGGCCAGCTGAGCCAAACATTTCCCAAAGAGCTGCTTCCTCCTCCAGGATTGAGCAGGCACCAAACACACCCAGCTCAGTCAGAAGCAACAGGAGCTGGTCTGGGAATATAGAACAGAGATAATTGAATGAAAATATTAATTCAGCAATATCCCAGCTACCAGAAGAGAAATGGGAACCTCCAATTGTGCAATTGCTTACTGCACCTTTTCTCTTCTGTCTCTGGGTCTCTTTCCCCATGATCACAAAATTGCAAAACCCTGGAGAGTCCTTTTATGTGATTCAAATAATAATAATAATAATAATGGTTCTCTTAATTTCTGTGCTGAATTATGCCTGCTGCCTGTTGCACATGACATTGGATGCTTGGCTCCATGGGCTCTTTAAAGAGAAAAATACCTTGTAATGAAGATATTGCTGGAACTCTGTTGCTCCCTGGCATCATCATCTTTTTTTGTCTTTTTCATGTGTAATGTTCCCCAGATGAATAATTTTCAGGAGGGCATTTTGAGTTGACTTTGGCTTTTGATGTCAGCGAAATCTGCAGCAACAAACTTATTTCCTGGCAGCAGGAAGCAGGGAATCAGGATGTGCTCCAAATCCCAAACTCACTGGAGTCTGGCTGCGTGTTGGAGCTGACATTAATCCCTGTTTTGGGTTTTTTTCCCCTGTTTTGAGATCACTCCCAAGCTAATTAATCCTTCAGGAGATCTGTCCCCACTCCACTCTCACCTTGTGTCCTGCTGGCAGTGGTGGCTCAAACTTCAGGGCTCTGCTGGACCCTAAACAGGGTTTAATCTGATTACAGTGGCTCAGCTGACTTCTCAGCTTGAAATGCTCATTTAAAAAGTTTAACCAGAAAAAAATCCCCAACGTCTCAAGAGTGGCCTCTAAATGAGGCCACCTTGGCATCAAACCCTGGCTCTGGGGCTGGGCAGGGCAGTGACTGTGGAGAAAATGTCATTTGAACAGAGCGGGCTCATCTTAGGTTTGCATTTCAGCAGGGGAATGAGGTCAGGAAGGAGAAGGGGTGCAGAGGCTGAGGGATCTGGGCCCTCTGGGCACCCAACCTGCCCTGGCAGCAAACTGGGCGAGCTCCAGCTCCTCTCCCCAGCCCATCCATCAGCCCAGCTCCCTCAGCAGCTTCCTGAACTTCCCACCGACCCCAGGCTGGGGCTGGAGCTTAGCGAGGCCTGGGAGGAGCAGAGCGCGCCGTGGGATTTGTCAGGAGCGCTCGGCGCAGCCAAACGGGGCAGGAGCAAACCAAACAAGGAGCAGAAAAACAGCCATTAGAGCAGCAGGAAAAGGGAGAGAACTGAGCAGAGCTGGGAGTGGGGAGGGTTCTGTGGGGCCTCTGTGGGCTGTGAGAGAGGAGCAGGCAGAGATGAGGAGGAAGCCACACGTGAGCAGCCCCGTGGCACAGCGCGCAGGGAACAATCAGGCTGGAGCTATTTTTTAATCCTTTTTTCAGGCTCTGGGTGTATTTTAAAACACAGCGAGCTCGTCTTGAAGATTTTTTTCCCTTCTTTCCTTTTAATATTTTCTTTAAGCACCCCATTATGGATGTTGCCTGTGCCTCATTCTGGACACTAATTATGCGGAAATAATTGTCTAATCTTGAGAGATATTGAGCGTGTGATTAAAAGGCAGCCAGCTGAGGGTGGGTGGAGTTGGACTGCTCACAGATCCAGCTCTGGATTAGGAGCCTTTGGTGGCAGCTCCACAGCAAAAGCTGAGTTGGAGCCTTGGCACTGGCAGCTGGTTTGAGCAAACATCCAGCACCCGTTCCAGGGAGCTGGGTACAGCTTGGGAACCACTGGGAGCATGGGATGGGATGGGATCCATGGGATGGGATGGGATCCATGGGATCCATGGGATGGGATGGGATCCATGGGATGGGATGGGATGGGATCCATGGGATGGGATGGGATCCATGGGATGGGATGATGGGATGGGATGGGGATCCATGGTGGGATGGGATCCATGGGATGGGATGGGGATACCATGGGATGGATGGGGATGGGATGGGATCCATGGTTTGGGATGGGATTGGGATGGGATGGGATCCATGGGATGGGATGGGATATGGTGGGATGGTGATGGATGGGATCCATGGGATGGGATGGGAATGGGATGATGGGATCCATGGGATGGGAATGGGTGGGTCATGGGATGGGGATAGGATGGATATGGGATGAGGGTCCTGGGTGGGATCCATGGTTTGGGATGGGATCCATGGGATGGGATGATGGGATCCATAGTTTGGGATGGGATGGGATCCATGGGATGGGATGGTTGGTTGGGATCCATGGTTTGGGATGGGATCCATGTTTGGATGGGATGGGATCCATGGGATGGGATCCATGGTTTGGATGGGATGGGATGGGATCTATGGGTTGGGATGGTTTGGGATGGGATCTATGGGATGGGATGGGGTCCATGGGATGGGATCCATGGTTTGGGATGGTATCCATGGGATGGTTTGGGATGGGATCCATGGGATGGGATGGGATGGGATGGGATCCATGGTTTGGGATGGGATCCATGGTTTGGGATGGTATCCATGGGCTTTGAGGACCCTTCCCACCCAAACCAGTCTGGGATTCCTTAGGGAGGTAAATGCCCCACCTGGGACTGCCCTGCCTGGGCTGAAGGTGGATTTGGGATGCTCAGGGCCAGCTGTCTCTGGCCACTGCTTGCAGGCAGGTTCTTTATGAAGTTCTTGCCAGAATCACAGAATTAAGGTTGGAAAACCTTTAAATCCAAGCACTGGCCCAGCACACCAGCCCTGTGCTCACCACCAACCCACATCCAGACATTCCTGAGCACTTCCAGGGCTGTGACTCCAGGAGTTCCGGTGCTTGATAACCCAGTCAGGGCAGAAATTTTCCCTCCATCCAACCTGAGCCTCCCCTGGCCCACCCTGAGGCCGTTTCTTGTCCTGTCCCTGTTCCCTGGGAGCAGAGCCTGACCCTCTCTGGCTCCAGCTCTGTTCCAGGAGGAGTTTGCAGCCACAGCCCCCCCTGCACTACCAGGAGCTCCATCAAATCCAGGTTAAGAATGTTTTAAAAATGCACTTCTAGCTAAGCCTTTTAATGTTGGAAATATCTTGAGACTCGAGGGTTTCTTACCTTTATCCCTCTGTGTTTTAGCTTTCCCTTGTTTATTCAGAGGAGATGGAAACTGTACAGCAAAAACCCCACTTACTTTGGTTTTAATTCACTTGGTTTCTGCTGCTGAAACTTCTGAAGAGATTAAGCAGGTTCCAAACTGGCTTTGCTGTGTTGGATTTCACATTTAGAACTTAACTGCTTTATCACATCATTTTGTGCTGCTGCTGAGGTTTCTTTCCACCCTCATTATGTATCTCATTGGATATTCATCTGGATTAGTGTTAGATTTTGACATTTTTCCATTCACCTCCAGGAGATCATATATCAAATGGGTCCTGCTACTGAATTTCTTCCTCTGTAATTTCTCCAGGTGCTTGTTTCTGATATTTTTTTTTTCATCTCTGCTGCCTTTTTGGGGGAGAGGAGTCCCTTATCCCACTCAATCAGTGGGTTTAACTCCCTCCCTCAGGACGGGAGCTCTCAGATTTGTCCCTGCTCGGGGCTGGCTCTGTGTGCTCAGAATGCTGTGGCAGCATTTGTCACTCCAAGACCTTTATGCTTTCACCGAGTGCTTCCTTTTAGCCTCCCAGGATTGTGTCTGTCTCTGGAGAGGATTTTTTTTGGAGGTTCAAGGAAATCCCTCAGCCTTTGCTTGAGGCATCCGTGTGAAACACAGCGAGGATTTTCTTTTTTTTTTTTTTGGACTGACTAAAATTGTTCCTCTTCCTTGTGATGTTTTATTCCCAACACCACTTCTGCACCCTAGCACACTTTATATGCAGCTCCAAAAGGGAAGGAAAAGTTCAGTGCAGGAAAATGAAAGCGTTTCAAGAGAAAGTTCTAAAGGCAGAGGTTGTTTCCTACTAATTTCAATAAACCCAGAATTTACCTCTCAGGTACAAACAGAGGGTTAAGAGCACCAAATGTATTCCTGTTTCTCTGCACAGTGCTTTCCTGTGAGCACAGGATTGCTCTGGGGTGGGGAAACACAAACCCTGAGTTCTGAAGTGGGGGATCCCAGCACCCAGGGCTGGGTTTCTGCTTCACCTCCATTTCCAAGCTCCAGTCTGTGCTGTGTCTGCCAGGAAGAGAGGGAATCCAGAACCAATCCTGAGCATCAAGGTCTGCCCGTGCAGGAGAGCAGAGCGTTCATGGACTTCTCCTTCAGGCAGCTGCAAGTGGAAGTCACCTCCAGGCATTAAAATTGACACCTTTTGCCTAGGCTAGAACATTCCTTCTCTCTTGGCAGGCTCCATCCTGGTTGCTGTGGGAACCAGCATTTTTAATTTCCTGACTTTTGTGTGTACATCCCAAATTGTAGCTGTGATGTTCTCTGTCACCAAGGGAGCTCTGGGGAAGGTTTGCAGGGGATGGAGCCAGCAGGGAGCGTTTCATGGAGCTTTTCCTTCCCTCACCATCACTCTGCCGCCTCTCCAGGGCATCTTTTTGGAGTCCTGCAGCTCCCACTCATCCCAGAGAGCAGCAAAACTCAGAATCAGCACTCTGGGGTCTTTCAGTGCTTCCCAAAAGCTGGAAGGTCCTGGCAGGGACAGTTCTGCCTCAGTGCTTGAAGCTGGTGCTGGTGGCTGAGCCCTCTGTGTGCAGAGCTCAGCTGTGGCTCCTCGGCCTCCCCCTGGGCATTGCTGAGTGCTTTTACCCTCTCCTGCTTTGCAGCATCTCCAGTTTCCTCCGGGGGCCGAGCAGCCTCGGGGCTGCCCAGCTCTAATTGCAGGTCACATTCCTCCTGCTGGGATTGCCCTCTGCAGGCTCCAAATGCTGCTGGAAAGGGGAATCTGTGCCCTTTGTTGTGTGAGGCGTTACTGCTCTTCCTGGGGTGGGCTTTGCTCCTTTTTCCAGCATTCCAGCGTATTGGTCTGAGCTGGAAATCGGTGATTTGAGCTGGAAATCAGTGATTTGAGCTGGAAATCATTGGTCTGAGTGAGAAATTGGTGATTTGAGCTGGAAATCCGTGGTCTGAGTGAGAAATTGGTGATTTGAGCTGGAAATTGGTGATTTGAGCTGGAAATCCTTGGTCTGAGTGAGAAATCATTGGTCTGAGCTGGAAATCATTGGTTTGAGCTGGAAATCCTTGGTTTGAGCTGGAAATTGGTGATTTGAGCTGGAAATGGTTGATTTCAGCTGGAAGTGGTTGGTCTGAGCTGGAAATCCTTGTTTTGAGCTGGAAATCCATGATCTGAGCCAGATATCCTTGATTTGAGCTGGAAATGGTTGGTATGAGCTGGAAATCCTCGGTTTGAACTGGAAATCATTGGTCTGAGCTGGAAATGGCTGGTTAGAGCTGGAAATCCTTGATTTGAGCTGGAAATCATTGGTTTGAGCTGGGAAATCCTCGTTGCTGGAAATCATGAGTTCTGAGCTGGAAATCGATTGGTTTGAGCTGGAAATCATTGGTCTGAGCTGGAATGGCTGGTCTAGCTGGAAATGGTTGAGCTGGAAATGGTGTCTGAGCTGAACTGGTTGACTGAAAACATTGGTTTGAGCTGGAAATCATTGGTCTGAGCTGGAAATCATTGGTCTGAGCTGGAAATCATTGGTCTGAGCTGGAAATGGCTGGTCTGAGCTGGAAATCATTGGTTTGAGCTGGAAATCATTGGTCTGAGCTGGAAATCATTGGTTTGAGCTGGAAATGGCTGGTCTGAGCTGGAAAGGGCTGGTTAGAGCTGGAAAGGGCTGGTCTGAGCTGCATTTCCTGGGCTGCAGCCTGGCAATGCTTTCCCGAGCGCTGCCTCACCATTCCTTCCTTCCTTCCTTCTGCTTCACGGCTCGTTGTGCTTCCCCGGGGCAGGAGGCACCGTGCAGCCTCACTGAGCTGCATCCCTGACTGTTTCCCCAGTGTGCTGGGCTTATTTTGATGTCTAATCCTGTCAAGCAGCATGCTGGAGAGCATTTGGAGGCTTTCAGCTGGGGTCTTGTTGGTGTGGCTTTAACAATGAGGGAAGAACGGGGACAGATGGTCCCAAGTGATGGAGTTCTGTGCCTTAATGTGTTTGTGCTGGTGGTAATGGAGCGTTTGCATTCTCCTGGCCCACTGCATTGACAGAGAAAATGTGCTCAGATCCTTCCATGGGTGGTTATGAGGGTTCCAAGCTCAGCCTATAGGTCTCAGCATGGCCAGGCCCCATAAGGAACAGCACAATTAATCTGTTTATTGTTTTGAGGCAAAGGGTGCTTTGGCTTCTTCATCTCTGAATTCTCTCCCACCTGGGCTGGTGCTAAGGGCCAGATAATTTCTGGGAGGTGACGTTTGCTGGGCTGTGGATAAAACCACGACAGGGATGGGTGGTTTTACAGCCCCAGCTCCAACGTGGTGCCTGTTGTGCAGAGCCCATCCAGATCTGAGGGAAAATCACTGTCAGGAGCTGCAGGCTGTGCTGTCATAACACATCTGCCACTTTGGGGAAGTGTGTTGGAGAGGCAGAAGGGCACCTTCTCCTGATTGTTGTAATGAAGCATCTCCCCTTTGAGTTGTGAGGTGAATTAGCAGCTCTGCTCATTAACTGCTACCTGTGGCTCTGGCAGAGCAGGATAATAGTTGCAGGTAGGACGAGTGTGTTTGCTTTAATGGGCCTGTTGGGACCCCTCACATTAAATGCTGCAGGTCCTCCAGGAGGGCTGCGGAGGAGCAATAAATTGAATATAATCAGATTACCTTTAACCGCTCCAAAATTAATTTCAAACGCCCAGAACGGGGAGGCACCAGCCCCAGCTGTTGTGTTGTGCTTGACCTCCCTGAGCTGCTCCTCGCAGCCGTGCTCCAATGGCCCGTCTCTGTCAGGAGTGATTACTCTGCTGGCCAGCATCTGAGCCCCACTGGGCAGGAGGGGAGCTCCTTCCTTCCTTCCTTCCTTCCGCCACTTCCGCCACTTCCGCACTTCCGCCACTTCCTTCCGCCACTTCCTTCCGCCACTTCCTTCCGCCACTTCCTTCCGCCACTTCCTTCCGCCACTTCCTTCCGCCACTTCCTTCCGCCACTTCCTTCCGCCACTTCCTTCCTTCCGCCACTTCCTTCCTCCGCCACTTCCTTCCGCCACTTCCTTCCGCCACTTCCTTCCGCCACTTCCTTCCGCCACTTCCTTCCGCCACTTCCTTCCCTTCCTCACTTCCTTCCTTCCCATTCCTTCCTTCCTTCCTTCTCCTTCCTTCCTTCCTTCCTTCCTTCCTTCCTTCCTTCCTTCCTTCCTTCCTTCCTTCCTTCCTTCCTTCCTTCCTTCCTTCCTTCCTTCCTTCCTTCCTTCCTTCCTTCCTTCTTCCTTTCCTTCCTCCCCTCCTCCCTCCCTCCCTCCCTCCCCTCCTCCTCCCAGAGGAGCATTTCAGCCATTATCACTCCAATTTCCTGCCCAGCCCTGCCTGGCCCGCAGAGCTGCTCTGTGTGTCACGGGAGACAGATGGGAGGCACGTGGAGAGTGGGTTTGCAGGGACTGTGCTGCCAGCCTGCCCTCCTGCCTGGCTCTTTGCAGCAGGAACCGTTTGATTCCAGCTCCGGGAGGTGCAGGGATGAAGCAGAGCTGCTCGTTGGAGCATCACTAAATGTTGAAAGATGGTTGGAGGAGCTGGGGGAAAGAGGATTAAACTGGGGAGTGCTGCCAAGTATTAAACATTTAAGAATCAGTTGGCAATAGGTGCTTATCACATGTCTGCTCTGCCGTCCCTCTGAAGGAAGTAACTTATCTGAGGGGCTGGTGCTGTGACAAGTGATTCATTTCAGTGCTGAGCACCTTTCTTCTCCTTTTCCCAGTGCTTAATAAGGACATTGTTAACCTGTTCCCCCAGCCTCTCACATCCCTAAAGGAGCCCAAGCTCTCTTTTGTGTCTCCCACCCATCGCTGGATCAGGGCAGAGCTGCCACTGCTGCTCCAGCCTGAATGATAGCCTTAATTCTCCAGGGGAAATTGATATTTGAAAAACATGAGTGGTTTGTAATCCAAAAAAGCCATTTCTTCCCCAGCTGGAACACGCTCCCTATTAAATTTGATCACAGCAGCCTAAAAGGCAGCACTTGAAGCTGCCAGTCTGCTGCCAGCTTTACCTGTGCAGCCCATATGCCGAGGCTGCTGCGTGCTGCAGGTGGAGCTGGCACTCATTAGCACTCCCCAGGAGCTGGGAGAGCTCTGCTGCCGGCAGCACGGAGCAGGCTGAGCTCTGTGGGAGCCACGTTTGGGTGATTTCCCTCGGGCCAGCCCGCAAAGTTCCTGTGCTCTGGCTGGGAGGCTCAGCCTGGGCTGGCAGTGCAGCTTTGGGGGCTCTGCTGCCTCCCTGCTTTGTGCAGGATTGATTGTTCTGCTGCTCCTGAGCATCTTCTCAGGCAATGATCACCCTCTGACCCTTCCTTAGCTGGGGAAATGTGACTTTAGCACCCTGCATGCACAGGATGGGAGCTGTTCCCTCCCAACCTCATTGAGGATTGATTGTTCTGCTCCTGAGCATCTTCCCAGGCCTCTGACCTTTCCTTAGCTGGGGAAATGTGATTTTAGCACCCTGCATGCACAGGATGGGAGCTGCTCCCTCCCAGTTTTGTGCAGGATTGATTGTTCTGCTGCTCCTGAGCATCTTCTCACGCACTGATCACCCTCTGACCTTCCCTTGGCTGGGGAAATGTGACTTTAGCACCCTGCATGCACAGGATTCCCTCCCAGTTTTGTGCAGGATTGATTGTTCTGCTGCTCCTGAGCATCTTCTCAGGCACTGATCACCCTCTGACCCTTCCTTAGCTGGGGAAATGTGACTTTAGCACCCTGCATGCACAGGATGGGGGCTGTTCCCTCCCAGCCTGGTGCTGGATTGATTGTTCTGCTGCTCCTGAGCATCTTTCCAGGCCTCTGACCTTTCCATGGCTGGGGGAAATGTGACTTTAGCACCCTGCATGCACAGGAAGGGGGCTGGAGCTGGTTTGCTGTGAAGCTCAGAGGGTGACGTGGTGTGAGTGATGTCCTGTGGCTCATAAAGGCATGGGATTCCCGTGGATCCCTGTTTCCTCTGGAGCTGTGTGGGAATCCACATCTCCAGGGCCAGGATTGCTAGCTGAAGAGTTGGTAACTGCAAAACAGGGCCAGCATCCTGGGAATGCTGAATCTGCCAGGGTGGGGAAGGGGAGGAGACAGAACAGGGACTGAAACTGGGGGGAAATTGGTGTTTTGGGCTGATGGGGGCTGGTTTGGGGGGAAATAATTGGTGTTTTGGGCTGATGGGGGCTGGTTTGTTGGGCTCTGAGGTGGGGCCTGGCACAGTGTGTGACCCCGAGACCCTCATGGATGGCAGCTCCCACTGAGGGACAGGGACAGAGCTGCCTGTGACCCTGCCTGGTGGCCTTTGCTGCCCATCAGGGCATGGAGAGCACTCAGGTGTGACCCTTTGACCAATACCTGCAGAGGAGAGTGAGGAAGATTAATGAGAGGAAGATGGGAAAATAACCTTGGCCATGGAGTGGTTTTTGATGAGGTCCCTGAAGTGTAGGTGCAGTGGTTTATTTGGAAAGCAGAGAAAAATGAGGTTGCTCAAAAGCTAATGGACTTTTTTTTCCCTAACTCTGCAAGAGAATGTGCTGATACAAAAAGAAATAGATCCTTTCTAATTCTTGAACTGCTTCTTTGTCCCCTCTATCTCTGGCTTCTGCTACCTTGTTGCTCAGATGTAATTTGTTTAGTTTCCCTTAAATAAAGGGAATGTAGTTACTCTGTGTTACAGCTATCAGGTTCCCAGACAAAAAAACTCAATAAATAAGGCACTGGCAGGGCTGGAGCTCAGGTCTGGTGTTTGTGCCTTCATCTGCAGTAGGTACCACTCACAGGCAGCTGAAGGACTGTAATGAGCTGATTGTGGATTTAACTGAGCACTTTTCTTTCTCCCTGCAAACCAAACCCATTTCCCAGTTCCATTTGGATTTTCTGTTTAATCTCTGTCAGCCGGAGCAGCTGGGGATCCCTGACATCTGATCCTTGCAATGGGAGCAGAGTGATTTTCCACTGGAGCTGGAGTTCATCTCCAGTGCCCATGCCTGGTGTGAGGGAGGAAATGTTAGGAAATCACAGGTGGGGAATGTTCCTGCACCATTCCTGAGGGGGATGGATGGATGGATGGATGGATGGATGGATGGATGGATGGATGGATGGATGGATGGATGGATGGATGGATGGATGGCTGCTGCAAAGTGCTTGGGAAGAGCAGAGACAACAGGTTGGGCGTGGTGGATAAATTCATTCTTATTTCTCTTGCTTTAAACCCTCTTTCTTTTCATGCTTTGAGGAGAATTCCTCCTGCTTTTTGGGCTGGCAGGAGAAGCTGAAGGCCAGACAGGGAGCTCTGGCCTGAGCCCAGATCCCAGCTCAGGCTCCCAGCCTCTGCTTGTGCCTGGCCTGGAGCGCTCTGCACAGGGACTGGCAAATCTTGGCTGCAGGGCAGATTTTTCCAGGAGCTGCAGTGATTTTCACAGTTTACTTGGTTGCCAAGATAATCCTGAGCTGTGTGAAACGTCTGTGTGTGGATTTCTCCCAGAATTGGACAGTTTGCCACCAGGCAGGAGCTGTGTGCTGACGCGCTCCCAGGCAGCTCCCAGGCTTCTCACACACATTTGGGATAAATGTCAGGAGTTCAGGCTGCTCTCCAAGCCCTGGCGTGGAGAAAAAGGACCAAAAAGAGCAGGAAAAGCAGCACTTGGAGATGGTAATTTTTCAGACTCCTGCTGTAGCAGGGCACTGGTTTTAATTGAAGCCTTGAGCCCAGCAGAAGCAGGGAAGGGATCTCGTGTTTTCCCCCCTGTGCCCCAGGAGGTGAAGGTAAACAACCAGAGCCCCTTGGGCCTTGGCAGTTAACAAGTTCGTCGTGTTTCGTAGAAACTGCATCCTAATTTTTATTCCAAACAAGGTTTCAGCACTAATTTCTGTTTTGACAAACACGATCTGACATAAGAACAGTGGGAGTCAAGACCTTTCATTTTTGATCTGGGTTTACATTGCGCTGATCTAAATTCCTCCCCCTTCTGCTCTTGCCTTTCAGTTGTAAACTCTGTTATTAAAGTTAGCAAAGAGCTGTTTAAACCCCCTGTTCTGTGGCATTTAAAGAGTCCTGCTGCATGCCAGATTAAGTCTGATATCCTCCTAATGGCTCGTGCTGTTCATCCGAGGCGTTGGCACAAAGCGTCACTGTGCGGATTGGAAACGGCTTTGTTGGAAATGAAGGATTTGGTTTCTGTTCACTGAGTCACTTCATCAAGGGCTCTTTGCCAAATGGCAGCACCAGCCCCCTGAGGCTCAGGGCATTAGAGATGCCATTCCCCAAGCTCTCTGCCTGCTGCAGGGCTGCTGGGGTCAGGGTGGGCTTCCCTCCCTCCCTGGGGCAGGCAGTGATGGCAGGCACAGGGGAACGTGGCTCTGAACAGGGGGGACACAGCACAAGGAATTTCCTAGTGGAAGGTTGGAATTTAATGATCTTTAAGGCCCCTTCCATGCCCAACCAGCCTGTGAAAGGATAATTTTATTTGAGCTGAGCCCTGACATCAGGGAGAGCTGGGGATCCTGGTGAGGATGCTCCCATCTCCTGCTGCTTGGGCATCCTGGTGCTCACCTTCCCAAAGGCACACCCTGAGCTCCTCCTTGGTCCCTGGAGCCCAGAGCAAGGCTGGTGGGACAGGAGGGTCCAGCCTGTGGTCTGGGGGCTTTGCAGGGTCCTTTTCTCCATGCCCAGGCACAGAGAGTGCGGTGGGTCCAGGAGAGCCTTTGGAAGGAGCTCTCCTTGCTGAGGAAAGGCTATTTCAGACCCCACTCTGAGCTGCTGGGCTGCTGAAGCATCACTTTGGGGGCTTTTTTTGAGGCTCTCAAGGGACAGACTTGCAGCTGGGAGCCCTTCAGGTTTGTCTGGCCTGTGATATTCCATGGTGGCTATTTTGGGAAGAGACAAGGCAGTGCTCTCCATCCCTCCCAGCACAGCTGCTCCCCTCTGGAAAATCAGAGTTTTGCTGAGCTCTGGGGGCTGGGTGAGTGCTGGGGTTAGGCCGCTTGTTCAGGTGTTGGGAGAGGCAGGTGCAGGTGGGTCTGGGCTTGGACATGTAGATCCCCAGCCTGTAACACCTCACCCCAAGGTTTTCATTTGGGGCAGAATTTCTTCCTAGAGCCTGAGTCATCTCCCACAAAAAAAAAAATTAGAAAAATTAAGAAAAGAAGAAACAAAAGGAGGCAAAGCCAGCAATGGCAGCTCCTCTCCACCCAGCACCTTTCCCCAGTTGTGTCAATGAAGTCAGTGTTGGTTGGTGCAGCTCCTGGGGTGGGTGGCAGCAGGAACAGAGCAGCCTTGTTGCCCACACTCCTCTCTCCATTCTTCTGCTGCACAAAAGAGCAAATCCAGGGTGGCACAGCTCCTTCAGCTCGGGGAGAGATGAACCTTTGTGTGCTCCCATCAGCTGCTGCTGCTCCTCCCTGCTCATCTCTCAGGGACAGCTCTGGGCAGAGGCCACCAGAGCTGCTGTGACACTCAGGGATGTCCCCAGACCCCCTGGAATCCTCCTGAGCTCCCTGTCCTGGTCCCTGGTGAAGGTGTCCCCACCCCAGCCAGCCTGGGGCAGGGTCAGGAGGGGATTCCATGGCACACCTGGGTTTGGGACAGACAATCTCAGATGTTTGGTCCTGCTCCCAGCCCTGGGCACTTCCAGCAGGGTTTCTCTCAGGGGTTTCTTGGTTCCTGCTGTAACACTCCCTCAGAGTCAGGCTGAAACCAGCAATTTGGAGATGAGGGTGTCAGCAAGAGTCAGGAGTGACAGAGAGGGGTTTGGTTTGGTTTGGAGCTGCCTCCCCTTTGATTGCAGCCCTCCCACCCTAATGTGCAGGTGCAGAGAGGGGCTGGCGCTGTGACAGAGCTGGCAGGAGGTGTCACCACCCTGAGCTGCTGGGCTGTGCACACACCAAATCCTCACAGCTGCCCCTGCAGCTCCCTCCTGCTCTGAGCACACAGGAGGGAAATGTTCCCCTGGCACAGAGTCACAAACTGGGGCTCTCTGGGTGCCCTCTGGCCTGGCCAGGGCAGGGCTGACACAGCTCTGGGGCTGCAGGAGAGGAGTCCCTGAGCACCTGCAGCTCCTCAAAGCTGCTGCAGAAAAAAGGGAACACGGCCCAGCCCCTGGTACAGAACACACAGCCCCAGGTTCCTCTGATGATGCACGGGGCGAGGGAACATTTAAAACAAATGTTTAATGTGACACAAAGGCAAAGCAGCAGGGAGTGAGGTTTGCCCTGCACTCTGTCAAGCACAGGCAGCAGAGCTGAGCCACTCCAAGCAGAGCTCCCAGTCCCCAGAGTTAAAGGCCTGACTTGCTAAAAACATAAAAGGCCCTGTCAATCCCAGCAATGTTCCTCACTTCAGTTAATCATCCCAGAAAATGGTGAGTTTGTTGTCTCTTTGTCTCCGTTTAGCTTGAGCAAATCCGACTTTCCTCGTTGTCTCTCTGCAGATTATGGGAAGCTTTTGTTGATTATATCATCAAATTGAGGCGAGCCCAGCAGTGTGATTTTCCTCTCAGAGTATCACAGCAGCAGCTGTGCCTCAGGTGCCTCTGCCCTTCCTTCCCTGCTCGGATGCTCTCCCTGCCTCCCTGTCACGTCTCTCCCTGCTAACGGGAAAGTGTATAAAAACCACATAATCATTAATATTGAAGAGTCATTAGGGCTGATGAAAGCAGCCCCGCCTGCCACGCTGTTGTTTTCCATGCTCAGTGCTTTTGGCAAACAGGCCAGGCCCACTTCAGCCCCGCTGATTTGCAGAGCCCACCAGTTGATCCAGTGCCTGTTTGACTCCGTCCACCCCGTGCTCCTGGAGGTGGCTGCAGGGACATGGCCATTTCCCAGCCTGCAGGAATAAATGCATTTCTGGAGGCTGTTTGTGCCTCCCTGCTCTCCCCCAGCCCTGCTTTTGATGCAGACAGCATCCCAAAGGCAGCAATCCGTGCTGGAGCAGCAAAGTTCCTGCCTGGGTTTTTATTAAAGCCATGATGTGCTGCCTGGCTGAGGAGTGTCAAAACTGCAATCTTGGAGCATCAACAAGATAAGGCAGGATCCTTCCCTAGGGGAGAGGAAGGCTGAGAGGGGGAAGGAGCCCGGGATGGGTGATCTGAGCCTTGTCTGGGTCACATCAGAGTCAGACCCAGTCCCTGTGTGCCTTGGAGAGAGCACAAACTCTGCTGGGCCAGGGCTGCACTTGGGGCTGGGGGCTTCAGGTGTGGGCCCTGAGCTGTTCCCTGGGGAGTTCTTGTAGCCATGATGTCTTCTGAAAAATCCTTTCCTTAGCATTCTTTCTCCTGAGAAGCTGAGAGGCCTCAGGAACAAAATGCAAACATTGATTATCTGCTGCTGTGGAATGCAACAGGTGCATCTGGGATTGGTCTCATGTGGTTGTTTCTAATTAATGGCCAGTCACAGTGAGCTGGCTCAGACTCTGTCTTTGTTATAATTATTTCTTTTTCTATTCTTAGCCAGCCTTCTGATGAAATCCTTGCTTCTATTCTTTTAGTATAGTTTTAATATAATATATATAATAAAAATAATATTTTATATATAATAAAATAATATATATAATAAAATATATAATAAAATAATATAATATATAATAAAATAATAATTATATTATATATTTTATTTTATATTGATGTAATATTTATCATAAAATATATAATATAATGATAATATATATAGTATATATCACAAATATAATATATATATCTTAAAAATATATATCATAATAAATCATAATAAATCTTCCCTCATCCTGGGACCCCTGCAAACACCCCCACAAGTTGTTGCAGAGCTCAGCATCCTTCAGCCCTGTGGACATGGTGTGTGCAGGGCTGAGCAGCCCGGGTGGAAGGGGCCCCCCAGGCACCCCAGCACAGGCTGTGGGAGCTGCTGTGCCCGTGCCAGCCCCCAGGCTGACTCAGAGCTGTGCTTTCATCCCTTGCTGTGTTTGTGCCACACAGGAGGCCTTCGAGGAGCAACTGTGATCGACGCCTTGGACACCCTGTACATCATGGAGCTCGAGGAGGAATTCCAGGAAGCCAAGCAGTGGGTGGAGAAGAGCTTTGACTTGAACGTGGTGAGTCAGCTGCTGGGAATGCCTGCCTGTGCCACCTCAGCTGCCAGCCCTGAGCACAGGGGGGGAGGAAACCACTCAGCTGGTTGTGTTCCTAAGGCCAGAGGGGCAGTGCAGGGATTACCCCAGTTTGCAGCAGATCAGCCTCACCTGGCTGGCAAGGCTCAGTGTTTGATGGTTCTTGTGTTCTGCTCTGGGTTATGGAAACAGACACTCACTGTCACACACTCCAAGGAAGCGTTGCTCACTAAAGAACAAGTTCTGTTTCATCTCAGGTAAATGTCTGCCTGTCATAAAACCAGATTTCCATATTAAATTTCCTTATTAAATTAGATTAGGGTTGTAAACCCAGCTCCCCTTCTCTGGGCCCTTTGTTGGTGTCACTGCTGGGACCTGGTGACACCTCAGCAGCGCAAGGGGAGCCAGGGTTTGGAAGGAAGGGCATCACCACCTGTGGAAACAGCCAGGGCTGCTTCTCGTGGGGCTGCTGGAGCTGTGCTGGGCTCTGGTGCAGGGCTGGCAGCTGAGGATGCTGTCCCTCCTGTGTCCCTGCATCCCTCACCCCCAGCTGATGCCATCTCATCAGTGGCACACAGAGAATGTTAAAAGCAAAGTGCAGCCTAAACTTGTATTTGTTTAGTGCCAGCCTAGTTGTTGTGAGGAATGGTTCTCCCACGGGAACAATGCCTGCAGCTGCCTTTTCAGAGAAGCATCGTTTGGGAGGGCACCACTGGCAGTCATGGATTCATAAAAGGCAGCCCACATCTGATAAATCTGGTGAATGGTCTCAGTCTGTTACTGAATCGATAAACAAGGGACAAAATCAACTGGGAGATAATTTATCTGGATTTCATAAAAGCTTTTAATCTTGGCCTGCAGAATAGATTGATCTGTAAAGACAGAATGCTATGGATTGATCAGTGGAGTCTGGGAGCACAGCAAGGGAGGCAGGGGGAAATCAATTCAATATTGCCTCTCCACAAGGAGCTCTCACAGTGCAGAAGGGCAGGACAGGGACTGCAGGACCCACGAGCTCTGCTGGACACTGAGTGCAGTGATCTGCCTGAAGTTGTGTTGGGGAAGTTCAGGCTGGATTAGAGCTCCAGGAGCCCTTGGACAGTGCCCAGGGATGCCCAGGGTGGGATTGTTGGGGGTCTGGGCAGGGCTGGTGGGTCCCTTCCAGCTCAGGAGGGTCTGTGATGGTGAGATCTGCCCTGCCTGCCCCAGGTGCTGCCTCTGGTGGTAAATGGGGCGGTTTGGGTGTTTCCCTGTCCCTGCAGAGCAAACAGAGAGCTGGGAGATGGGCACAGGGCTGGGGCTGTGCCGCACTCAGGGCTGTCCTTTGTCTTTGCAGAATGGAGAAGCTTCTCTGTTCGAGGTGAACATCCGCTACATCGGGGGGCTGCTGGCCACCTACTACCTGACTGGAGAGGAGGTGTGTCCCCACAGTGTCCCCACAGCTCCTGCAGTGTCCCCACAGTGTCCCCACAGCTCCTGCAGTGTCCCCACAGTGTCCCCACAGCACCTGGAGTGTCCCCACAGTGTCCCCACAGTGTCCCCACAGCTCCTGCAGTGTCCCCACAGTGTCCTCACTGCACCTGGAGTGTCCCCACAGTGTCCCCACAGTGTCCCCACAGCTCCTGCAGTGTCCCCACAGTGTCCCCACAGTGTCCCCACAGTGTCCCCTCAGCTCCTGGAATGTCCCCCCAGCTCCTGCAGTGTCCCCCCAGCTCCTGGAGTGTCCCCACAGTGTCCCCACAGCTCCTGGAATGTCCCCTCAGCTCCTGCAGTGTCCCCACAGCACCTGGAGTGTCCCCACAGCTCCCACAGTGTCCCACAGTGTCCCCCCAGCTCCTGCAGTGTCCCCCCAGCTCCTGGAGTGTCCCCACAGTGTCCCCACAGCTCCTGGAGTGTCCCCACAGCTCCTGCAGTGTCCCCACAGTGTCCCCACAGCCCCAGGAACCAGCTGAGAGCCCTGCCCTGAGCATCAGATAATCCCCCCCTTAACAACAGGCTAAACCCATCCTTTTTGTGAATATGGAAATGCCACTAATGTTCCCTTAATTAAGCCTCGAATAATTACCTTGCACACACCGTGCACGGCTCATTTGCCAGGGATCTTCCCTCCCTCCTGTGGGCAATTGTAGCCAGACACGTTTGCAGTCGGACACATTGCTCCCCGGGGAAATGCCATTTGCAGAGGAGCTTTGTCTCTGTGCTTGTTCCTCTCTCTGCAAGTCGGGTGAGATTCCACCAGACACCATCCCAGGTCCTGCCTCGGGCTAAGGAGGGCACTGGGAGGGCAGGGGCTCCCCACATCCCCCTGCAGCAGGAGTTGCTGAGCTGGGGGGCCCTGGGGGCAGGGCTGGGGTCTCAGCCCCTGGGGTGGATGTGGAGCCCTGGCTGAAGCAGAGATCTCATCTCCACTGCCCTCCCTGGGATGGAATTTTACATCTCTAGGGAGGTGAGGAGATTATTAATTATTATTAATTCTGCCCTGGGAGTCTGAAACTCTGGTTCAGGGGCAGTTGTGTGAGGACTGGCCCTAAATGAGAGCTCATTAGCCCCAGCACAGAGGTGGGAGGGCTGCTGCCCAGTGACACCACTGATCAGGGGCAGCTCTCTTCCTTCAGCTGTTTCTCAAATGTGTTCCAGGAATGACTTCCCTCAGGGATTTCCCTCCAGGGAAAACCCTCAAAGACTCAGTACCCCAACTCAGAGCCTGCCTCAGTGGCAACTTCAACAGGTTTCAGCTCCACAGAGCAAAGAGAAACCACATTAAAGCATCAAACTCCAGCAGTGACCCCTTGGAGTCCCATCAGCAGCTGGGGCAGTGCCTGTCACTTACCCAGTGCCACTGAAAGGCAGAGCCCAGTCCCTGCTTTCCCCTCTGAACCAGCCCCCTGTTTCCCTGTGAGAGTATCAAAGGGCTGAGAGCCCACAGGAGGGCTCAGCTTTCCTCAGTGCTGTATTTTTAGAGCAATGAATTCCTGCTTTCTGAGAGCCACCACCACAGGGCTAGAGGTAAAAGGCTTGTGCTTTATCTCCTAAGTCACTTAGAGGCTTCTCTTGATCAGGACTAATCTCTGCAGCGAAGATTAGTGCTGTTATCACTCTGTCCCAAAATAATTGTGTGTGCTTGCTTTGTGCTGCAAGGCACCATAAGCTGCAATTTGAGTGGAAAGCCCAAAACTGAGGCATTACCAGTGCAAAAGGAGCAGCTTAGCCATGAAACCACCAATCCTTCTTGGCCAGGAGCTGCAAGGAGAGGATGGCTGGTTGCAAATCATGTTTTTTACACCAGGAGATGAAAACAAACTCTGGGCAAGCCCACGTTGTAAATCCAGCAGTGCTTCAGCCCAGGAGGATTTCAGATTTCAGCTCCTTGTGTTCTCTGCCATGCTGGGAGTGGGAAGGATTTGGGGAGCACTCTGTGGATCAGCTCAGACCACAGGTGCTGCTGTGAGCTGCTCTGGTGCAGGCTGAGCCTTTGGGTGCTGCTTTAGTGCAGATTTGAGAGGAAATTCAGAGATGCCCAAGTTGAGTGAGATTTTTGATTCAGATTTTTTGTGCAGGGCACAGCACACCTGGAGCAGGGGCTCTGCAGCACCTCCAGTGTTTTATAACTGTGTGTTTGGATAAAGGGGATCTGGGAGAATCCTCTGTGATTCATTCCATCAAATATTTATCCTCCTTTTTAACAGGTGTTCAAGAGCAAAGCCCTGGAACTTGGAGAGAAACTTCTGCCAGCCTTCAACACCCCCACTGGAATCCCGCGTGGAGTCATCAACCTGGGCAGGCAAGCACGGCCTCAATATTTCCTTTATTCTGGGGCTGGGAAGGAGCAGGGGCAGCAGCAGCAGCTCCTCAGAGCTGTCCCCTCCAGGGCAGATTCCTCCAGGTCACTTGCTCTGCCAGCTCAGACCCTGGCACACATTGCAGTGACTCAGGGCAAACCCAGCTGTGTTTTATTCATCCATTTGGGGCTGGCCACATTTCTTCCTCTGCCTCCTGACAGGGCTCCCTGCTGCAAGAGCATTTTCCTCCCTCTCAGGTTCTGTGAAAGGTGATTTTCTACTCTGCTCACAGCATGGATTTTCAATGTGCCCAGCTAGATGCATGTGAATTCATCCAGGAAAAATGGATTTAAAAATTGGGAAAACTGGGCAAGGGAGTGGATGGGGCTGGCTGACAGCTTTGGTGCTGGGAAACAGAGCACAGCACTCAGCCCTCAGCCAGGCTCTGTCGTTGCTCAGAGCCAGGATCCAGGCTGGTGATGTTCTCATGGCCAGGGAGGCAGCTGAGTTCACAAAGGTCTGGCAGCAGAGAGAGCACTGCCCTGCTGCTCCTGCCTCTCCTGGCTGACAATTCCCTGCCAGCCAGGCAGGATTTGGATTTGCTGCTTCTGATGCATCCAAACAAATCCACGGGTGAGGGCTGCAGGAAATGTGGGTTAACAAAGCCTGTCATCCTCACCTCTTGCGAAACCCTCAGAGTTATTTTCCAGCCCTTAGCCCAAATCTCCTCCTTGGCTCTGCAGGCAAAAGACTTGCAAACATTTGGCTCACGCTGCTGCGTTGCTCAAATATCACTGTCAGCCCTCAGCTGTCTGATGTGCTCCTGATCCCGGGGAAAATTGGAGCCACCAGCAGCTCTGTAATTGTCCTTTTTTACAGCACAGACATCCTGCTTGCTCTGGGCCTGATAAAGGCTCTGCATAGACTAACCTTTCACAGAAATGCCAAACCCTCCCCTGCCCTTTGTGAAGACAATTGAAGCAGCCTCGGTCTGCCCAGACATTCCCAAAATGTTTTGCTGATGACCTTGAGTGAGAGCAGAGGGAATGGACAGAACACCCAGGCCATGGCAGAGCCCCCACTGCTCTGGGGCTGATTGAGGAGCAGGCGTGGAGGGAGCTGCACCCAGAGCCTGTGAGCCCCCAGGGAATGGGAATCACTCAGTGTGCAAGGGGAGGGCGAGGTGAGGCTGTGACACCACACTGACCCAAACACCAGGGCCAGAACAAAGCCCTGAAGGGTTTGGCCACGAGGAATTCTCTCTCCAGTTCTGCTTTTGCAAGGATGTGCTAATGCCAGAGAGACCTCAGCATCCCAGAAGGAGGAGGAGGAGGGTCCTGCAGTGTGTGTGGGCCTCGCTTGGGGGGTGGGTTAAAAGGGACGCTCAGAAATTTGAAACCAAAATCCCCCTGGCTTTGAGTCAGTTCTGCACGTTAATGTTCCAGGGCCCAGCACAGCCAGCCCCCAGCTCTGCCATAACCAGCTGCCTTTATCTCTTGCTGTCACCTTTCCTCTGGGGTCCCCTCTCTGCTGAAAAGTTTCCTGTGGCTGCCTCTGTCCCCTGTGTCCCATCTCACACTCCTGCTCTCCATCCTGCTGCTCCATCCTGCTGCTCCATCCTGCCCCAGCTTCAGCTGCTGCCCTGTGCTCTGCTCTGTGAGCTCTCCCTGTGCTCCCTTCGCATCTCCCCAAACCCTCTGTATTCCACATTTTCCCTCAGCATCCTCTCCTGGCCTCTCCCCTGACCTGCCACTGGTTTTGCTGCTTTGGATCCCCACGGGGGGAGGCAACGATTCGACATTCCAGAGCCACTTATCAGGGAGATAAAGGAGGTTCTGGGCATGTTCCTTCCCCTTGGAGGCCAAGGTCCTTTAAACAGTGGCTTCCTCTGAGCTGCTGGAGAGCAGAGCAGCTCTGCAGGGCTGGGCACTGTGACCACGCTGCCTGTCGTGACCAAACAGCCAGATCGGGACCTGCCACGTTTTCCTCTCCATCACAGCGAGGGAAACTTCTTTTTTTCCTCTATTTTCGTGCTCAGAATCATTAGCTTTAACCTCTGAAAACAACAAACCCTTCTCTCTCCAGCCAAGCTTCCCGGCGCCATCTAGTGTCACCCCCACCTGTCCCTGTCCCCTCCCCGGGACTCACTGGAGCCACCACAGCTCCGGGGCAGCAGCCACAGCCAACCCTGCATCCTCCAGGATTGTCCTGGGGTGTTTTATCCCAAATGTCTCTGTGGGGCAGGGTGGCAGTGCTCCTCCAAAGCTGTTTGTCAGCTGAGCTGTTCAAGGATTCCTCTCCCACACAGAAATGCAGTTTGTGAAGTCTGTGTGTTAGTCCAGTCCTAAAGAATCTCTGGAAAATCACAGCTCAGTGCCACTGGAACTGCTGCTGAAAATCTGTGTGTCTGTCCTAAAATCTGTGTATGTCCCCTAAATCAGTGTGTCTGTCCTAAATATGTGTGTGTGTCCTAAATCTGTGTGTGTGTCCTAAATCTGTGTGTGTGTCTGTCCTAAAATCTGTGTGTCTGTCCTCAAATCTGTGTGTGTATCCTAAATCTCTGTGTGTCCTAAAATCTATGTGTCTGTCCCCAAATCTGTGTGTGTCTCTTAAATCTGTGTGTGTGTCTGTCCTAAACCTGTGTGTCCGTCCCAAATCTGTGTGTGTCTCTTAAATCTGTGTGTGTGTGTCCTAAATCTGTGTCTGTCCTAAACCTGTGTGTCTGTCCCAAATCTGTGTGTGTGTCTGTCCTAAATCTGTGTGTCTGTCCTAAACCTGTGTGTCTGTCCCAAATCTGTGTGTGTGTGTCCTAAATCTGTGTGTGTGTCTGTCCTAAATCTGTGTGTCTGTCCTCAAATCTGTGTGTGTATCCTAAATCTCTGTGTGTCCTAAAATCTATGTGTCTGTCCCAAATCTGTGTGTGTGTCCTAAATCATTGTGTGTGTCTGTCCTAAATCTGTGTGTCTGTCCCAAATCTGTGTGTGTGTCCTAAATCTGTGTGTGTGTCCCAGATCTGTGTGTGAGTCCTTTCCATGCCCCAGTGGCCCCTGGCCAAGGCAGGGCTGCCCTGGGCAGGCTCACCCCAGGCTCTGGCTGTTTCCTGGCACTGAGGGCTCCCTTTTGTCTCCTTGCAGTGGCATGAGCTGGAGCTGGGGCTGGGCATCTGCTGGCAGCAGCATCCTGGCAGAGTTTGGGACGCTGCACCTGGAGTTCCTGCACCTCTCCGAGCTCTCTGGCAACCCAGTGTTTGCAGAAAAGGCAAGTGAGCCCAGCCTGGCTCTCTGGGGTGGCCTCTTCATCCTCCTGGGGCTTTTCCCCGTGTGGGTTTTACCCAGAGAAGGGCACTTGCAGATCCCTCAGGAGCCTCTTTGAGGGACACAGACTGTTCCAGGCAAAACCCAGAGGGAAATGGGGCTGGTCCAGAGTGCCACAGTGGGGTACAAACAGACAGGATTGCCAAAAAAACCCCAAAAATTCTGCTTTTCCAAGATGTGCCCAGTGCAGGTCTGTCAGCCGAGAAACAAGGAGGGGATTTGAAAGAGAGACAGGAAAAAATAAAAAAAAGAGGAGGGAGAAGCTGGGAGAGCAAAGTGGAGCTGGGATGGAGGGGATGGAAAGCAGTGAGGGTGGGGCGAACCATGAGTGTCAGAGGAGGGAAAGCAGAGGGTGAAGGGAAACAGGAAAGCCAGAAAACTCTGTGGGGAGATCAGGAGAGGCTGGTGATGTGAAACAGAGACAAGGCTGAGGTTCCTGAGGACAGGGACAATGACAAATTGGCTGCCAGGGAGGGGCAGCTGAGGAGAGGCCAGGAAAGGGAGCAGGGTGAGGAAATGAAGGGAGGGGAGAGAGGAGGAAACGCTGGGGATGCTCTGCTAAAAACCAGAACTGCATCCTCATTCTGGGTTCAAACCGTGGCATTCTGAGCCAGGGGCAAACCTCTGTCCCCAGCCTAAGAGATTTTCCTCTTCTCCTCCTAAGCCTGTGGAGGAAAAAGGCAAAACCTTTCTGAGGGACTCTCCTGGGCTGGTGTGTGCACAGGAAATGGAGCACAGCCACCCTGAGAGGGAAATGTGGGGTGGTGTGAGCTGTTAGGGCCCACAGCAACTTCCCAGCAATTTCTGTGGGAAATTCCTGCAGGGGAGCAGATCAACTCATGAGCTCCCAGCTTGGGACCGGGGTGATTTTAGCAGGAATTAAAGCCCATCTGTGTCTTTTATTCAAACCTGTCATGAATATGCCAAGCTTCCAAACTCCAGTAAATATTATGGAGCCTGACAACTTCCTTGGAAGCACTGGCTGAAGGCTGTAGCCAGCTTTTGGCGTGCAAATTGTCTGATTTTGTAAAAGGGTTAGGGCAAATTAGCTGCTCTGTAGGTTATAATAGAATATTTATGCTGCATGGAATTTAACTGGGTCCCTTAAGGGAAAGGCCTGTTGGATTTAATGGGGGTGAAACCCAGGGAGGCTTTAGAGAGTTAAGTGCTGGCTGTTCTGGGGTATTAAGGGAACTGTCTCTTGTTGAAATTAAAGGCCCCAATTCATCACATTAAGTGACCACATGGTGAATTTAAGTGCTGTGTGAGTCACTCATCCCTGCCACTCCTTTCCCTTTGGATCATGGAAAAAATCACCCCTGGCATGGCTCACATCTCCCATTTCCACCCAGATCCCCAAGCACAGAATCAGATTTGGGTTTGGAAGGGACCTCAGAGCCCCTCCAGTGCCAGCCCTGCCATGGCAGGGACGCTTCCCACTGTGCCAGGTGCTCCAAACCCCAATGTCCAGCCTGGCCTTGGGCACTGCCAGGGACCCAGGGGCACCCACAGCTGCTCTGGGCACAGGGAGAAATCCCTTCCCAATATCCCACCTAACCCTGGCCTCCTTTACCTTGGGGCCATTCCCCCTCGTCCTGTCACTCCACACCCTTGGGGAAAGTCTCTCTCCAATTCCCTGTAACCCCCTGAGGTGCTGGAAGGACAAAATCTCCCAGGATTGCACCTGGACCATGGCAGTGAGCTGAGCTGGGGCTCTGCAGGGCTTCCAGAGCCATTTCTGAGATAAGGGTTGAAATAAGAGCCTGTCCCTCCCTGAGCTGTGTCCCTGGGCTGGAGCAGGGCAGGGATGGAGGGAGGGCAGCAGAGCATTAACCCCAGGCTGTGTGTGCTCTCTCACAGGTCAGGAACATCCGCAGGGTGCTCAGCAGAGTGGAGAAGCCCCAGGGCCTGTACCCCAACTTCCTGAGCCCGGTGACGGGGAGCTGGGTGCAGCGTACGTATCCCTGCCTGCAGCATGCCAGCCTCTCCTTCCCTCCTTCCCTCCTTGCCCAGGGGCTCCTGGCACAGCAGCCAGGCTGGGGGGCAGGAGATAAGCCAGGCTTTGCAGGGAGCAGGGCAGGAATTGTGCCATTACCCTCCCAGATGTGTGTCCAGCTGTGTGTGCCAGCTGCAGAGAGAGAATCAGAGCCTTGCTGAGTCTCCCAGCTCCAGAGAAAGCATTAGGGCCTTACTGAGTGTCCCACAGAGAGAACTGGGACCTTGCTGAGTGTCCCAGCTGCAGAGAGAGAATCAGAGCCTTGCTGAGTCTCCCAGCTCCAGAGAGAACTGGGACCTTACTGAGTGTCCCAGCTCCATTGGGACCTTGCTGAGTGTCCCAGCTGCAGAGAGAGAGAATTGGGGCCTTGCTGAGTGTCCCACAGAGAGAATTGGGACCTTACTGAGTGTCCCAGCTCCATTGGGACCTTATTGAGTGTCCCAGCTCCAGACAAAATTGAGACCTTGCTGTGTGTCCCAGCTCCACTGGGACCTTGCTGAGTGTCCCACAGAGAGAACTGGGGCCTTGCTGAGTGTCCCAGCTGCAGAGAGAGAATCAGGACCTTGCTGAGTGTCCCAGCTGCATTGGAACCTTACTGAGTGTCCCAGCTCCAGACAAAATTGGGATCTTGCTGAGTGTCCCAGCTGCAGAGAGAGAGAATTGGGACCTTGCTGAGTGTCCCACAGAGAGAACTGGGACCTTACTGAGTGTCCCAGCTCCACTGGGACCTTGCTGAGTGTCCCACAGAGAGAACTGGGGCCTTGCTGAGTGTCCCAGCTGCATTGGGACCTTGCTGAGTGTCCCACCTCCAGACAAAATTGGGATCTTGCTGAGTGTCCCAGCTGCAGAGAGAGAGAATTGGGACCTTGCTGAGTGTCCCACAGAGAGAACTGGGACCTTGCTGAGTGTCCCACAGAGAGAACTGGGACCTTGCTGAGTGTCCCAGCTGCTTTGGGACCTTGCTGAGTGTCCCAGCTGCAGAGTGTCCCTCTGAGTGTTCCCACAGAGAGAATCAGGGCCTTCCCTGCACAGGGGCTCATCCCACAGGAGTTGGGAGCCAGCCCAGGCTGGGATGCTGCAGCCAGCACAGGAGCTGCATGGGGAGCACAGTGAGGTTCCCCTCCAGAGCCTTGGAGGAGCCCTGGATCCCCCTCGGATCCCCCTCGGATCCCCCTGGGATGCAGGCAGGAATTCTCCCGTGCATTCCTGTTGCTGTTTCCATGGCAGCTCTGCAGAGCCATTTGGGAAGGCAGGATGAGATAAGGATGTTTGCTTCTCTCCTGTTGGGAGCCCAGCACTGGAGCAGCAATCAGGGAAGGTCCTGGAGAGGGCAGGGAGTTGTGGTGGCGCCCAGGGAGGAGGCTGTGCCCCCTCTCAGGAGTTTGCCCTGTGCCAGGAGCAGGAGGTGCCACTTCTGCAGCATCTGTGACCTCCCCTCTCTGCTCTGGCATTGATCTGCTTGTTCTGGCTGCTGGATTAGATGTTGCCAGAGAAAAGTCTCTTTCAGAGGCCGGCGGGAAGCTGTCAGTGGGTGACATTTGTTATCCAGGCAGGTTGCTCTGAGTCCTGCAGCTCCTGGTGTCCCTCCCCGTGCTCTGTTGCACTGTTTGCTGGGCTGGCTCACTCCAGAGCTCTCCCAGTGCTGCTTTTGTGGCTCTGGTGGCACAGGCAGGGACAGAGCCCTGGCTCTGAGCAGTCCCTGACCTTCAGCTGGCAGGGCTGCTCCCAGCAGAGTGCCTGGGATGGTCACAGCTGCCCCACTGAACCAGGGCTGCCCTTTGGTGCTGGGAGGAGGCCCTCATCTCTTCTGCCACCAATTTAATTCTATTTTCTGTCTCTTCTGCCACCAATTTAATTTCTATTCTCAGAGAGGGGCCTGGTGGTGCTTTCCAGAGCACATTAAAAGCAGTTTTTGATTGCTTGGGACAGGAGATGCCTGGAGATTTCCTGGTTCCAGACAGACTCTCACTGGCTGTTTGTGACCTTGGGATCTCACCCCATATTGCAGGGAGGGGAAGAGTGATGAGCCCCTCCTGCACCCCCAGTGCTGCTGGGGACAAACAGATGGGGACAGAGCAGGGAGGCGCCTGCAGCCTCTCCCCAGAGAGGCCAGGCTCTCATTTTCTCCCTTGCCATTAAAGCTCTCTGCAGGAAGCTGTTTTTCCTTGCAATTGCTGTGATTTTCTTAAAAGGTGTATCTTTGACCTGGCTGAATGAGCAGATCTCATCAGTGGGGAGGCTGAGGGAGGGCAGCAGTTACCTGGGGGCGGTGGATTTATTGATGCAGGGTGCCCGGGAGGCAAAGCTGCCACATGGAGAGCGGTTCTGCAGCAGGGCTGCAGCTTTGGTGAGTCCCTGAATGGCACACTGAGGATCACAGAGCTGCTCTTTAAAGGCAGCCCGTGTTTGCAAATCCCCTGCCCTCTCAGCCGGGTGTTTAATCTCATTGTTTTGCTGGGGATTATTCCCTGGATCGCTGGACACACTGTGGCAGGGATGTTTGCTCTCCAGGTCAGGAAGATGATGCGTGGCTCTTGGGGAGGATTCAGCATTTGGAATAAGCCTCGGGACTTTATCTGTGTACAAGGAGAGGGGAAACAAAAATCTGAGCAGTTCTGAACACCTGCTGCATGGGAAATGAGGATGGGGCAGAGCCGGGGGGACACTGGTAATTTGTTAATTAACAGGATGGCTCAGCCCAGGGAGGGCCATTTGTCTTGCTTTCCTAAAAACGGGAGTGCTTGAGTGCTGTAAAGAGCTGCTGTTCCCCCGTGGCAGGGTTTGGAGCTGTGAATGCATCCAGCAGCTCCCCCAGGCACAAACCTGCAGCTGCCAGGCCCATTTCCCTCTGCAGTCCCTCAGAGCAGGGCTGCTGTGAGCACACAGCCTGGGAAATCTCCATTCTGCAGAGGAAAACATGCACTGCACATCCCTGTACCTGACTTTATCATTTTAATGTGCCAGCAAGCCCCAGCCTCCCCCAGGGCTCAGAGTCCCTCAGTGAGGCAGGAATACAAATGGCAGAGCCCAGCAGTGTGTGCCCAGCCCCTGTGGCATCCAAACACCTCTCCTTCCTCTCCTGAGGGCTGAGACAGCTCCCAGGGGCTCCATCCAGATGGAAATCCCTCAGTACCCACCGCTGCTTTTGCTTTATGAGGCTGGATTTATGATGATGGCTCCATAAACAGGAAGCATCTTCACGTTGCAGGATAAATAACTTGTAAAATAAGGCCTCTGAATGGTTCTGCTAAGGGACACTAATGCTCTGGAAAATGACAGAACATTTTTCTCCTGATTGCACTTTCCACCTTTCTTCCTCTCTGGAAAGCAGTGCTGCAAGCTCTCCCCAGGAAGCTGGGCAGGGGAAGGAGAGAGCAAGGGCATTAAATGGGACGAGATTGTTTCCCCTGTGTGAGGCAGCTGCTCGCTGCCTGCCGTGCACCTGAAGCTCTGTCCTGCCTTTCCCACCACAGACCACGTCTCCATCGGGGGGCTCGGGGACAGCTTTTATGAATATCTCATCAAATCCTGGCTCATGTCAGACAAGAAGGACTCTGAAGCTAAGAAGATGTACGACGATGCCCTGGAGGTGAGGAGCGAGCTGCTGCTCCCTGGTTTTTGGGGGGGACACGGTTCATGAGAAGGGTTCAGACCTTCAGAATGAGCCTCTGGGTTTCCCTGGTACTCACTCCTGGCACTAACTAACACTGAGTAAGTTTTACTCGCTGTCCACTCTCTTGAGATGCTGATTTTCATCCCTCTAGGCAATAGAAAAGCATTTGGTGAAAAAGTCTGCAGGAGGCTTGACCTACATTGCTGAGTGGAGGGGCGGCATCCTGGACCACAAGATGGGGCACCTGGCCTGCTTCTCCGGGGGCATGATTGCCCTGGGGGCCCAGCACAGCACCGGGGACAGGAGGCAGAGGCACATGGAGCTGGCAGCAGAGATCACCAGCACCTGCCACGAGTCCTACACACGCTCAGGTACCTGGCCTGCAGCGGGGCATTGCCAGGGGGGCTCTGTGCCTCAGGGCTTTGGGCTGGAAGGGACCTTACATTCCATCCCATGGGCAGGGACACCTCCCACTGTGCCAGGTGCTCCCAGCCCCAGTGTCCAGCCTGGCCTGGTGTAGTAAACCCTCAGGTTTAGCCAGGGCCCCTTGCAGAATAGAATGCTGACACAGCGGCAAAGAGTTCCCGTCTCCGGGACATCCGCCTTGTACCTTATCCCTATAGCCATGGAAGGCAATGTTGTGTTAAACCCTACCATTGTCACTTATGGTCACTCTAACACCTTTGCCATGGTCAGGATTGGATCCAGGCCAAAGGTATAAAATAGCATACTGTACCCTACTAACTCGGAAGAGAAGAGCTGAGACTCTTTACGACCCTCCAATAAAGCCATACTGGTGGAACAGCCAGTGTCTTCTGCTTCTCCTCTCTCTACCGTCTGCTGAGCCTTAGGCCAAGGAAAGCTACCAGCAAGCAAAGCTGAATCACAAGAGTGCCTGATCACTAAGAGCTGAATATTCCCTGCTTGCTAGGGCTGACCCGCGGCCTTGGTCTGAGAGCGGCTGGGTTCGGCACCCAGTGCCCTTGGGCTGAGCTTGCATAGGATACGACCAAGCAAGGCTCATTTACCCGGCACTGCCAGGGATCCAGGGGCAGCCACAGCTGCTCTGGGCACCCTCATGAACCGATTTTTGGTGTTGAAAGCAGGGATCTGAGTGCTGGACAGTGCTTGCAGGAGACTGGGATTCCTCACCACAGACCAACATACCCCTGAATTTCTGTTTATAAAACCAGTGCCGTTGGTTTTATCACCATCCTGATCCCTTCTCTCCAAGGCACTGCAGAAAAAAAGGCTCAGCAAAGCCTTGGGCAAAGCCTGGCGTGCTGAGCAGCCCGAGGGCACCTGGCTGGTGTCCTGCTGGTGCTGGCAGGCAGTGACAGCGCTGTGCTTGTCCCCAGACACCAAGCTGGGCCCCGAGGCGTTCCGCTTCGACGCGGGCAGCGAGGCCACGGCCACGCGGCTCAGCGAGCGCTACTACATCCTGCGGCCCGAGGTGGTGGAGAGCTACATGTACCTCTGGAGGCTCACCCACCAGCCCAAGTACCGGCACTGGGGCTGGGAGGTGGTCCAGGTAAGGCTGCAGAGGGCTCAGGGCTCTGGGGGTTCCTGTGGAGGAAGGAGAGGGAATTATTGAAATCGTGTTAAACGCTGGGATGGGTCAGGAACGCTCCAGGCTGGGTTGGATGGGGCTCTGGGGAGCTTGGTTTAGAGGGAGGTGATCCTGTCTGTGGCAGGGGGGTGGAACTGGGTGATTTTTAAGGTTTCTTTCAAGCCAGATTGTTCTCAAACCTGTGGGCAGTGGGGCAGGATCTCAAACCTGTGGGCAATGGGGCAGGATTCAAACCCACGGGCAATGGGGCAGGATCTCAAACCCACAGGCAATGGGGTAGGATCTCAAACCCACAGGCAATGGGGCAGGGTCTTAAACCCATGGGCAATGGGGCAGGAACTCACACCCACAGGCAATGGGGCAGGGTCTCAAACCCACAGGCAATGGGGCAGGAACTCAAACCCACGGGCAATGGGGCAGGATCTCAAACCCACAGGCAATGGGGCAGGAATTCAAACCCATGAGCAATGGGGCAGGATCTCAAACCCACGGGCAATGGGGCAGAAATACACAAAGTGCCTCAGTTCAGGGTCATCTCCACTGTGGATTTTTGCTTCTCCCCACACTGCTGGGGTGGCTGAGGGCTCTCTCTCCCCCCAGGCCCTGGAGAAGTACTGCAGGGTGGAGGCTGGCTTCTCTGGCATCCGGGACGTGTACACCACCACGCCCACCCACGACAACATGCAGCAGAGCTTCTTCCTCGCAGAGACCCTCAAGTAAGTCTGGGCTCCCAGGGGCCGTCCCAAGCAGCACAGCTCCTGCAGCAGCTGCCCAAGGAGCCTCAGATGATGAGAGGGAGGTCTTCTCTTCATAGGGGAGGTGTCCTTGCCCAGGGCAGGGGGCTGGCACCAGGGGAGCTTCCAGTTCTGGGGGGAAACTGGGAAGGGCTGGAAATCTTTGGGAGCAGAATCTCTGCTGCCCTTGGCCCCCTGAAGGCTCCTGCCCAGGGCTGGGGCTGCAGGGCTCTGCTGTGATCCAGGGCTGGGTTACCTGGCAAGGGTGGGGATGTGCAGGGAGGTGGGAGTGTGTGCCGTGCTGCTGCCTGGGCCTGCCTGGAGCCCTGCTGAGCTCCTCCAAGCTCTCCTGTGTGTCCCTGTGCTGCAGGTACCTCTATCTTCTGTTCTGTGAAGATGACGTGCTGTCCCTGGAGGATTGGGTGTTCAACACCGAGGCTCACCCCCTGCCCATCAACCACACGGACTTGAGGGCAGCAGGGCAGCCCTGAGGCCCTGCCCAGCTCCTGCTGGCCCAGCCTGGGCAGACTCTGCTTTTCCTTTCCATTGAAGGAATTCCTGCTGTTCCTGAAATGGTGTTTTGGGGCACTAGTCCAATTGCGGACAGGATTTTCTCGGGAAGATGAACCATGACTAAGCACCTTCTTTTCCTCTGTGAGGAGCTCTATTAGGCTGATGATGAGATGTTTATTCTGGGCCATACTGTACACAGTTCATAGACATTCCTTTATACAGAGAATTTATATGAAATCCACTGATTTTGCTTTATAGTGGCCAAAGGACTGGAAGTTTGCCATAAAATAGACTTTACACCCACACAAACACACACACACATCCTCCTTTCCTTTCTCTGGTTCATTTCTGCCTTTTGTCTGCTCTTGGATTTATCACCTTTCCAGTGAACAGCTCTCAGTGTTCTGGGATTTCTGGTGCTCTGGGGGCTCTGCAGGAGAATGAGGAAGGGGAGTTGTCCTTGGTTTGGGAGAGCAGCTGGAATTGTTGGGGATGGTGAGGAGGTGCTGGGAGCTCAGGAGTGAGGGGAGGACAGGGACAGGTGATGTTTCGCTGGGAAATGAGAGCATCAGACCCTGCACACACAGGAGCAGCCTCAGGCTGGAATTTACAGATTTCAGGGGGGAACTTGAACCACCCTGATCCCCGCTGGAGAGGTAACTCAGGAGCAATCCTGGAGGCTCCTGGAGTGAGAAATTCCTCCTGCAAGGGACACAGGAGCCAACAGAGAGAGCCCAGAACGAGATCCAAGGCTGTGGATGGTGAGTTCAGGATCCTGAGGGCACCAGGGAAGGGGGAAAGCTCCAGCCTGGACCTCTCAGAGGGACAGGTGACACTGGGGTTCAGGTGGCCCTGCCTGAGCACTGTCCCCTCCAGCCTCAGCCATTCTGTGACTCTGCCGTGTCACAACTGTAACTAAACCAAAATCCTTGCTCCTGATGTATTTTTATATACTTTTTTTTTTCTGTGCTCTTAAAACACATTTACCACCCATCACATCTCATTTAACTTTCCTTTTATTGTTGGGGTTTTTTTGGTGTTTTTCTACTTTTATTTGGAACTAAATGTTACGAGTCACTTGTAATAATTTTACTGCTGTAATAGTCAGATCTGTGAAACAGAATAAAAGTCTTGTAAAATAAAAAGCCTGTTGGGGTTGATCCTGTAAAAGACCGGTCACTCCATGCTTGGAATGAGACAACACTGGATTTAAAGAGTGGATTTGAAGAGTTTTGTGCAGTAGAAGTTGATTTCTAGGGGAATCCAGGCGGTGTTTGACAGCAATTCCAGCTCTGTTAAATGCTGGATCTGGGATCAGATTCCCTCTGATCACTGCACAGCTCTGTGGCCCCGGGGGATGGAACATTTTTATTTTTGTTCATTCTTGTGACAGCCTCGTGACAATCGGTTCATTCAGCAACTCGGGGGAAAATAAAGTTGCTTTGAGCAAGTTGTGAAAACAGAAAATGTTGTTTCTAAATTCCTGCCTTTGTAATTCCCCGAGAGAAATAAGATTGTCAGATGGGGACTTAGCATTATCCCAGGGATAAAGCTGCTGCCTGCTAAGCCTGGCCTGGAGGAATGGGTGTTGGTAAATAAACATCCTGGGAGTGAGCTGTGTTATCCGGGAGATTTGGGCATGGGGAGCTCTTGGAGCTCAAAGGATTCCGATAATGGATTAAGGGAATTTCTTAAATAAGAATGACCTGCTCTTGGAGTAACATGGAGCAGAATTTAAACCCTCAGAACAAACAGTGTGGCTCTGGTTTCCTTCAGGAACAGCTCCATGGCTGGTTTCCATTTCTCACAGGTGAGTGGCACCATCCCACGCCTCCCAAGGAAGTTTCCTGCAGCTCAGCACAAACCAGGAGCTGTTCTGGCCAAGGGGAAACCTGGGATCGTTTCTCCTGCTGGGTGGAAATCTTCCCTGTTATTATTATTTTTAGGATTCCCTTTGATCCAGGTGTGCCTGGGTGGGCCCCACAGCAGATGTGTGGATATTTAACATTTTTCATGAGTGCTGTAATCCCAGCGCCCAGAGCAAACCCAGAGAGGTTTGTTCTCTTTCAAGGAGCAGCAGGCACCCTGAATTATTCCACCTTTTCTCTTTCATTCGGGTTTTTCATGGAGCAGAGTTCCAGGGGAGTTTTCTGCTGTGCTGCAGAAGGAATTTTCACCGCATGAATCACAAAAATCCCCCCTGGTTCCACTGCTGGGCTCCTTTGCTGGTCCCATCCTCATCCTCCCTCCCTTAATGGCTTGGTCATGCTCTCGCTCATCTCCATCTCCAGAGTTCTTTAAAGCTAAAACAAAAACGATTAGGCAGGCTTAGGATACAGCAGAGCTTCAAAGGATTAAAGGCTGGCGCTGGCTGCTTCCCTCGGAGAGATCAAACATTCAGTGCTGGCCCTGCAGCAGAAATCTTCCCTGGCTGTGGGGGATTGGAGGATGAGGTGTGGGGAGGGGTTAAAATAATAATAAATTTGTGTGTCTAAATAATAATTTTGTGTGTCTTGGCCCAGCCACTGCTAAGGGACAATGTGCCAGCAATGCCACGGCTGTGGGAGGGACGCTGATAACATGGGAGGTTGAAAAGCTTGGGGTGGAAATGACCCAAAATGTGACCCATGGTGGTAAAAATGACCCAAAATGTGGGGATGATACTGGAGACAGAACGCTGAGCACCATCACCCCAGGGCTGCCAAGTCGTTCCCATCCCCTAATTCCCATTTACAGAGCTCAAACCTCAGCAGAATCACTGCAAGTGAACCCACCGATACCTGTTTTATTAAAAAAATATCCATTTTGGTCAGCTATAGCCAAGTAGAAGTGCAGGATACGGCTTTGGGGAGTGCAGAACAAGTCCAGGGTTTTGTTCTTTCTGGGAAAAGTTGATTTAAGGGCAAAATGGGAATGTGGGGATGGACACACACCCGTGTCTCCCATGGATAATAAAGAAAAAGTCCTTGGAGAGAGAGGATGGGGTTCATCCCCCCAGAGCCCTCACAGCAGAGACATTTCAGCCTAAAAAGCGCTTTTTCCTGAACAACTGTCGCTCATTCACCATTTAGAGTGGTTTTATCTTCACAAGTGCCGTTCATTTAACACTAAAATGAACTTTTCCCTAACTGGGATTTAACACTAAAACACATTTTTTCCTTAGCGGGTGCCGGTCATTTACCACTAACACGATCTTTTCCCAGACGCACCGACTCTCATTTACCACTAAAACACATTTTTCCCTGACCGGGTGCCGATATTTAACACCACACAGCCCCTTCCCGTGAGGGAGCGGAGGTGATTTAACACAAAAAGGGTTTTTTATTCCCCGCGGGGCCCGCGGCCCCTCCTCGGCCGCCTGACGCCTCCCCCGGCCGGGCGGCCATGGCGGCTCCGCGGCGCGGGCCCGGCGCGATGGCGGGGCCGGGGCCCGGAGCGGCCCCTCCGCGCCTGGCGCTGGCCCTGGCGCTGCTGGCCGCGCTGCTGGCCGCCAAGTACTACCGGGACGCGGAGGCGGCGCGGCAGCAGGTACCGAGCACCGGGCACCGGGTACAGGGGCGGGGACGGGCCGGGCGGAGCGAGCGGGAATGGCGGGCGCGGCCCAGCCGGGCTGCGTGAGGGGAGGCGGCGGCACCGGGGCTGGGGGGGCCATAACCGGGCTGAGGGGACACCGGGGCTGAGGGGGCCGGAGCGGGGCTGAGGGAGCTGAAGACGGGCTGAGGGGGCCGTAGCCGGGCTAGAGTGACCACCGGGCATCGGTGAGGGCTGAAGTGGCCATAGCCAGGCTCAGGGGGCACCAGAACCGGTGGGCACCGGGGCTGAGGTGGCTGTGGCCAGGCTGGAGTGACCACCAGGTATCGGTGATGGCTGAGGTGGCCATAGTAAGGCTGAAGTCACCTCCAGGAATCGATGGGGGCTGAGGGGGTCTAGCTGGGCTGGAGTGACCATCAGGAATCCATTGGCAGGGTGGCTTAGGTGGTCACCACCGGACTAAGAGGAGTATTGGCATTGTGGCTAATGGGGCTGAGGTGGCTGTAGCCAGGCTGAAGTCACCGCCAGACTTGGGATGACCCCTGGGTTTGAGGTGACCAGCAGACATCTGTGCCCATGAGGGTTAAGGTGTCGCAGGTGTTGGGGCACTGCCAGGCATCGGTGCCTGCTGGGGCTGAGGTGGCCGTGGCCAGGCTGAGGTGACCACCAGGCATTGAGGGGCTTAAGGTGGACACTGGGTTGAGGTGGCCAGGCTGAGGTGACCACCAGGCGTCACTGGGGGTTCAGGTGGGCACTGGGTTGAGGGAGATGTGTCAGCACCTGCAGCCAGGTGCTCAGCAGAGCTGTTACCTCTTTGCAGAGCCCAGGATGCTCATCCCCATTCATTCAGGGAATAGAAGCAGGTTAACTGTGGTCAGTCCATAGTGCATTGTCCCTGTGCACAAAAAACACGTCTCCTTTCATTTTTTTGTGTCCTTGGCCATGTCCTCATCCACATCTTCGTTTTGAGCTCCAGTTTATTTCAGTCTCGGCCCTGGAAGTGCCCTGGAAGGCTCTTAAGTGCTTTTGTAGCTGCAGTTGATGGGAGCAAAGCCTTCCAGGCTGCATTAGTGCTGCTTCAGGCTGGCAGGCAACAGATGGAAAATAAACGGGCTCAGGAGCTCTGGGGATGGTGCTGCAGGCAATGGAGAGCAGCAGAATGCAGAGCGTTTGTGCTCCCAGCTCCAGCCTTCTCCAGGGTGGCAGGGCAAGCTGCTGGATCCTGGGGCATGTGCCAAGGGCTGGCTGGCACTGAGGGCTTTGCCCAGCCTGCTCTGTGTCCCTCCCTCCTCTCACACCAACCTGGAGCTCTTGCTCTGCCTCCAAGTTGTCCCTTTCCCTTCAGACTGTGGAGTGGAAATGTGTGGAAGCTTCCAGAGCCCTTCTGGGGCTGCTCTGAGGGAGCCACCACCTTGGTGAGCCCTGTGGGGGCTTGGCAGAGGGAGAAACTGAGGCACAGAGCAGCTGGGGTCCTGTGGAAGTTTCTGGAGAAGGCCGTGGGTTCTGTGACTCCCTGATGGGTGGATGGCTGAGGGAGCAGGGAGCCAGAATATTCCATCTGCAAGTCTGGAGCTTTAGAGGGGCACTGACCAGAGCAGGGCAGTGATGCTGGAGTGGAAGTTTCTTCTACAAGTGGAGGTTTCTAATTCCAAGGGCTCAGCTCACTCCCTCTGTGCTTTAGGAATGTGGTACTCACATATTTGACTGCCTTTATTTGCACATCAGCTTATCCCAGCAATTACCACCTCCAGGTGCTCCCAGATCTGCAGGTTTAGGACTCACTAGCTGGAAAAAGTGAGGACTTTTTCTGGCAAAAGGCTCTGAACGTGAGCAAATGGTTCAGCTGGAATTACTCAGGCAGATGTAGGTTCAGTGTCCTCGTGCCAGCAGTTCCTGGACACGTTGCAAACAGCACCAAACCCTGCCAAGGGCCGTTCATCTTCCCCTGGATGTGCTGGGAAGGATGGGATCAACTCCAGAGGGGCCACAGTGGGCTCCTGCAGGAGGTTCCAATGAAATCTCTGTTGCCTCTTCTTCCCAAACCAGGAGCTGGCTCTCAAGTCCTTGGGGAATGAGGGGCTGTTCCTCTTCTCCTCCCTGGACACCAACAAGGACCTGTACCTGAGCCCAGAGGAGTTCAAACCCATTGCTGAGAAGCTCACAGGTGGGTTCCTGTCTGATTCCCTGCACAGAGCCAAACATCATGAACCCCACAGCTTGAACTCACTGAATGTTTTATTCACTTTATTGTTTTCTGGGTCTTATTTACACGAAGAGAGGCTGTGAAGCTTTCCATGTTGTTGGAAAGGCTTAAGCAGCAGACATCACTGTGACAAAGTGCAGTTTTTACAAGGTGGAGGATCCCACTGCTGGACTAGCAAAGTACATAAGTGACTTTGTGTGGAGCTTAAGGGGGATTTGGGATGGGTGAATGGCACAAATGCAGCTCAGGCCAGGCCAGAGGCACCAGAGAGGGCTCCATTCAGCTGGGGCAGCTCTCCTGGCTGGCAGCTGGGGGAGATCATCTCTGCAGGCTGTGTCAGCACAGAGCAAGTGGCTCTGCTGGTGCCAGCCAGGGAGAGTGTGGGCATGACAAAGGACATGGGGACACAGACAGGGATTGCTCTGCTCTCCTGGACTGGCTGCAGCACGTGCTGGGATGGGGCTGTGAGTGTGCCTGGGCTTTGCAGCCAGGGAAACAGGGAATCATGGAATGGTTTGGGCTGGGAGGGACCTCAAAGCCCCTCCAGTGCCCCCCCTGCCATGGCAGGGACACCTCCCACTGTCCCAGGCTGCTCCAAGCTCCATCCAGCCTGGCCCTGGGCACTGCCAGGGATCCACAGCTGCTCTGGGCACCTGTGGGAACAATTCCTCCCCAATATCCAACCTAAACCCATCCCCTCCCACTTTAAAGCCATCGAGTTCATCCCCTTCCCTTCAGTTTGTGCAGCCAGAGCTGGGTCTGAGTTCTGCTCTGTGGGATCAGCTGAGAGACCCCCAGTGCTCCTGGATTTGCAGGATAAACGTGTGATCACTTCACAATTACATAAAAGGGGAGGGAGGGGAAGCAGCTGCCTGAGTTCCTGTCCTTGTGCCCAGGGGTTGCTCCAGTGTCAGAGTCTGAAGAGGAGGAGACACCAGATCCAGATGGGGAGACTCTGTCCGTCGTGGCCAAGTTCCAGCCCCTGCTCATGGAAACAATGACGAAGAGCAAGGATGGCTTCTTGGGAGTAGGTGTCCTGCAGGGCCCAGACTGTGGGATAAACAATCTGGGGGCTGGGAACAGCACCAGGAATGTGCTGGGAGGGGACAGGGTCCTTGCTGTGACAGGGACCCCCTCAGCATTGCAGGCTTTCAGCACACTCAGCTGTGCCCTGCCCCAGTTGGAGCACCCTCCCTTCCTGGGGAGCTGGGAGCAGGAGCAGAGCTGCCTCTGCTCATGGCAGGTTCCCTCTGCTCTGTTACTCACATTCTTGGAGGCTGACAGAATGTTTGGTGGGGTAAGAAGAATTTGGGATGTGATGCATTTTCCCCCCCTTTTCCAAAGCCTCCCTGCATCCATGACATCACTGCACACTGGGACACTCCTGTGGGCTCTGACAGCATCTTCTGTTCCAGATTTCCCACGTGGCTCTGTCTGGGCTCAGGAACTGGACAGCCCCAGCAGCCCCCATGAGTGTCCTGCTTGCCAGGCAGTTCAAAGCCTTCCTCCCTCCAAAGGACAACCTGGATCTTGGGGAGCCCTGGTGGATCATTCCCAGTGAGCTGAACATCTTCACTGGGTATCTGTCCAACAACAGGTTTTACCCTCCACCTCCCAAGGGCAAAGAGGTGAGATATGACACTCAGATTTTATATGTGTATCCCTATTTTCTAGGGAAGCAGGGATTCTGCAGTGTATAGCCAGGAGCACCTAAACTGGGGGCAAAACTGAGAGCAGGCAGAAGCTCTGTGTGTGTCTGTGACGAGTAACTTCATCTTGTTTGTTAATTGTGTGGGACTGGAGGATAGTTATCCCAGAAGGGATTATTCAGAAAGGCCCTGGGATCATTCCTGGTGGAACCCTTAGGTGCCAGGTGGGACCTGTGTGTGCCCAGCAGGTAAAGCCTGGCTGTGCATCCCCTCCCCTGGCTGCATCCCACCCCTTCAAGGCTGAAGCATTGGCACAGGCAGCCTTGCACATCAGTTTGCTGTTTGCCTGGGCTGATGGAAGGCTGCAGCCCATGGCAATGGCACACAGACATGGAAGATGGATTTATTTGTGACAGCAGTGCCTTGCTTTGTCTCCTTGCTGTGTGATTAGGTCGGTCTCTGAGCTGGCTGTTAAATCACGGCCGTTCCCTGACCTTCCTGCTCAGGTGGGGGCTGCTTTGGAGCTGTGTGGAGGAGCAGTTCTCCCTGCTGTCCTCAGCCCTCCTGCCGTGTGAGGAGCAGTTCTCATGGTGCTCCTGCCCTCCCTCAGGTGCTCATCCACAGGCTGCTGAGCATGTTCCACCCGCGCCCCTTCGTCAGGACGCGCTTCGCCCCGCAGGGAGCCGTGGCCTGCCTCCAGGCCAGCAGCAGCTTCTACTACAGCGTGGCATTCCGGTGAGCCCGGGGGGCTGGGGGCACCCCCGGGGCATGGGGACACCCCCAGCCTGTGCCCTGGCACAGCTGGCATGGCACTGCAGCGGGTTCCCAAGGGACACTGGGTGGTGGGGCTGGGAGGGCGGTGCAAGCCAAGGGTCACCTGTGCTGCCAGTGTCACCGTGCCCTCATGCAACCCAAAGGTCACCTGTGCTGCCAGTGTCACCGTGTCCTCATGCAGCCAAAGGTCACCTGTGCTGCCAGTGTCACCGTGCCCTCATGCAGCCAAGATCCTGTGCTGCCAGTGTCACCGTGTCCTCATGCAGCCAAGGGTCACCTGTGCTGCCAGTGTCACCATGTCCTCATGCAACCCAAAGGTCACCTGTGCTGCCAGTGTCACCGTGTCCTCATGCAACCCAAAGGTCCCCTGTGCTGCCAGTGTCACTGTGTCCTCATGCAACCCAAAGGTCACCTGTGCTGCCAGTGTCACCGTGCCCTCATGCCAACCCAAAGGTCCCCTGTGCTGCCAGTGTCACCGTGTCCTCATGCCAACCCAAAGGTCCCCTGTGCTGCCAGTGTCACCGTGCCCTCATGCAACCCAAGGGTCACCTGTGCTGCCAGTGTCACCGTGCCCTCATGCAACCCAAAGGTCACCTGTGCTGCCAGTGTCACCGTGCCCTCATGCAACCCAAAGGTCCCCTGTGCTGCCAGTGTCACCATGTCCTCATGCAAGCCAAGGGTCACCTGTGCTGCCAGTGTCACCGTGCCCTCATGCAAGCCAAGAGTCACCTGTGCTGCCAGTGTCACCATGCCCTCATGCAACCCAAAGGTCACCTGTGCTGCCAGTGTCACCGTGCCCTCATGCAGGGCATCACCCCTGGCTGAAAGGGGAGAATCTGGCTAGCAAGAATTCTGTTAGATTTAGGTTTGTCAGAGTGTCTTTCCAAGGGGGAGAGTCCACAGAATTGTTGCTCACAGCTTTGATGTGTCTGAGCAAGCTAAAGGGGCCTTGTTCTGTCCCTGTGTTTCAAGGAATGATAAATTACTTCATCCTCCCTGGCTGCCCAGTTCCAGAAGGCATGGGTACAGGAGGTGCTCCTGACCCAGGGCATCTGTTCCAGCCTCACCCTCCTCACTGTGTGACATGAAAAGCTGTTTAAGCTCCACCTCTCCTGCCCAGTTGAGGTTCATAGTTTCAGGTGCCTGGAGACAGCTTTTCCCTGCTGTCCCTGCAGTGCAGGATCCCAGCTGATGGCTCCTCTCTCCTTGCAGGATCCACGCTGAATTCCAGCTGAACGAGCCACCAAACTTCCCCTTCTGGTTCTCCCCGGGGCAGTTCACAGGTTACATTGTCCTGTCCAAGGACTCCTCCCACGTCAGGGACTTCAGGCTCTTTGTTCCCAACAACAGGTACGGCTGTTTCCCTCTCATTTCTGGGAAAATCTGAGAGATCTGAGCTCTGCAGTTGCTTTAAATGCATTTCTGCACCATTGGGGATCCCTGAGCCATCCAGGGCCTGATTCACACCCAGTAACTGTCCCTTGGTGCAGGGCTGGCAGTCCCAGTGGAGTTCAGCAAGGCCTGCTGCTCCTCCTCCAACACATTATTTTGCTTAGAGTCTCACAGGTTAAGGTTTTGTGTGCAGAGCTGTGCAGCAGCTCGTTCCTGCTCTCTGGCAAGGAGCTGGAAGTGTTTCAGGGGGAAGGAGCTTCAAATCTCTTTGCCCATGACAAGAGTGAAAATTCTATTACAACGTTACCCTGGCGACTCAACCCCAGTGGCTCTGTCAGCACATTTCTTACAGCCAGCAGCCACTCTGGGCTCTGCCAGCAGCCTTTTGCTTCCAGAAAAACACTTTTAAAAGTTCAGCAGGATCAGAATGTGCGAGCGAAGTGCTGGGAAGGATGAGGGAGCAAAGACATCTCTCTTTCCTGTCATTTGACAGAGCTCAGAGGTGTTGAGTGTGATTTCCAGAGTGCTGAGTGGGTGCCTGGGCCCTGGGCCAGCAGGATTGGTGTTCCTGGGCTGCTGCAGGGAGCACAGAGATCTCCAGAGGCTCTGGGTCTGGTGCTGGCCCTGCAGGAGGATGTTCCCTTAGTTTGGGGTTCCCAGACTCAGAGCCCTGGGTCACTCCTGGGCTCCAGTTTGGGGTTCCCTTGCACAGTTTGGGGTTCCCTTGCACAGTTTGGGGTTCCCTTGCACAGCTGCAGCCCTGGGTCACTCCTGGGTTCCCTGCAGGAGGATGTTTCCATAGTTTGGGGTTCCCTTGCACAGTTTGGGGTTCCCCTGCATAGTTTTGGCCCTGAGTGACTCCTGGGTTCCAGTTTGGGGTTCCCTTGCACAGTTTGGGGGTTCCCTTGCACAGTTTGGGGTTCCCTTGCCCAGCTGCAGCCCTGGGTCACTCCTGGGCTCCAGTTTGGGGTTCCCTTGCACAGTTTGGGGTTCCCTTGCACAGTTTGGGGTTCCCTTGCCCAGCTGCAGCCCTGCTGTTCCCCTGCAGGTCCCTGAACGTGGACATGGAGTGGCTCTACGGGGCAAGCGAGAGCAGCAACATGGAGGTGGACATTGGATACCTGCCCCAGGTCAGTGCCCTGTCCTGTGCCCCACACCTGGGCAGCTCCTCAGGGGTTTGTGCTGCCACAAACCTCTGGAACCTCTGTACCCCATTCCTTGGAGCTCTCCCTGGATCATTTCAGTACAGCAGTGCAATTTCCATTTGTCTCTGTCTGTCCTCTGCAGCCCCACTGGCAGCTCTTCTGATTTTCCTTTTTCCCTCAGTGTGCGTTGAATCCTAAGCTTTTGGAGACTTTTCCCTTTTTTAAAACATTGCCTGACAGGCAGGAGGGAAGATGAGGAGCTGAACCCGGGCCCTGAGCAGGGTATGAACAACTGTGGGTCTGGATTTAGAAAGTGCACGAGGTTGTTCCCCTTTTTTGTGGTAATCCCAGCTCTTGGGACAGGAAACATAAGGCAGAATTCTGAATGCCTGAATTCACCAGGCCCACGTTCTCCTAAACTAGAGCTGTGATTATTTTTAATTGGCAGAAGTCAGATTTAGCAGAATCATTCCAGCTGTAGCAGAGCCACAGGGAAGCTCCTGGGCAGCTTTTCCTGCTGCTCCCTCTCGTGGCTTCCCAGGGCTGAGCTGGTGACAGAGCAAGGGCTGCCAGTGAGCCCTGCAGATCCTGGTGGCTGAAAGCATCTGGTGTCCCACAGCACTGGGAAGGTGGGAACGTGGACTCTGTGCATTCCCAACCCAGAGAGTGCAGCCACACTGAGGGAAATGAACTTCCTCTCCTGGTGTCTCACTGGCACAGTGCAGCTCCAGGAGATGGGAGATCAGGCTGTGCCTTCCTGAGGGGCTGCACGGTGTTATTTGGGATCTGTGCCCTGTCCTGGAGCACCAGGAGAGGGCTGGGAGCAGCTCCAAGCCAGGCTGTTCCCTGCAGATGGAGCTGGAGGCCACAGGGCCCTCGGTGCCCTCCGTGATCCACGATGAGGACGGGAAGGTCCTGGCCAGCAGGGACCCCTCGGGGGAGCCCATCCAGTTTGTGTTTGAGGAGATCACCTGGCAGCAGCAGATCCCCTGGCAGGAGGCGGCCCACAGGCTGGAGGTGGCCATGTACCCATTTAAGAAGGTGAGCAAGGGGCTGGGCTCTCCTTGGCACGTTGATTTGGGGCAGATCATCCTCACTGAGCCACCCAGTGACCTGGAGGGCCAGCAGGGTCCAGAGAGCACAGCCTGAGCAGCATCCAGGGCACTGGGAGGGTGTCCCAGGGGGTTTGGGGTCACACAGCAGCACAGGCAGCAGCAAATTCTCCATGTCAGGATTGTACTGTAGGTGTAGGCTCATCCTTCCTGCCTCTTATCACTGGCTGTGCTGTGAGTGTGGAGCAGGCAGGTAATTGTGCTGCTTACAAATGCTTTTTGCTCTGGCTCCACTGGCACAGCAGCCAGGTGCCTCTGGACCAAGCTCTCCTTATCAGCAGAGAACACACGAGCTGCCTGTGCCTCTGCAGCCTGCAGCCAGACACAAATGTACAGCTCTGGGTGACCCAAACCATTTAACATGCCAGCAGGCTGTGGAGCAGATGGCCACTGCCTGTCACTGCTGCCTTGGCTGGAGGGACACGTTTTGGTGGCTGCCTCCTCGTGCCCGAGCTTACAAATGTCCCTTCAGGCTGCCAAGATGTTCATATCAGTTCCTTTCACTGGAGTGATTGCAGCAGCTCTGTGCAGGCTCCTCAGCCAGCTCTCAGGCTGTTTCAGGAGGTTTTGTAATAAATATCTCAAGGCCAGGTTTCCCTGCAGCTGAGGTGGGGCTGCAGACAGCCTGGGCACCCTGGTGCAGGTGTTCTCTGCAGTGTGTGAGGTCAGGGCTCTGCAGGGACAGGGACAGGGGGCCACAGCCTCCCCAGGAGATAAAGTTGCCCCTGGGGACACCACCACAGTTATCAGTGTATCACAGTTACCACTTTATCACAGTTATCACTTTATCACAGTTATCAGTGTATCACAGTTATCACTTTATCACAGTTACCACTTTAAATCTGCAGGTGCTGCTGCAGACTGAGCTCTGTGTGTGTCCCCCCTGGGTCTGGTTCCCTCAGAGCTGCTCCTGCTGGAGCTGGGCTGTTGTGTCCCTGTCCCTCACACTGTCCCTCTGCCCCCAGGTCTCCTACCTGCCCTTCACAGAAGCCTTTGAGAGAGCACGAGCAGAGAAGAAGCTGGTGCACTCCATCCTGCTCTGGGGGGCCCTGGATGACCAGTCCTGCTGAGGTGAGGGCATTGCCAGCCTGGCTGCAGGGATGGGGGTCAGGGGGCTGCAGGAAACCTTGAGCCACTTGTTTGGGCTCTGGGGGTGCTGGACAGACAAAGCTGGGAGTGGGAGTCACTGGTGGGAGCTGGGAGTGGGAATCACTGGTGGGAGCTGAGGTGGGAATTACTGATGAGATCTCAGCTACCCAGTGGCAGCACCAGCTCTGTCTGAGTCAGGTGCCTTTGTCAAAGTGGACTCATGGCTCTGGTCTCTCCCCTTCCTCTCTCCTGCTGGGGAAGAGGAGAGGCAGCGTTGGCAGGAAAAGGGCACTGCTCTGTGTGCCTTGTCCTGGCACCTGCACAGCACAGGTCAGAGCCAGGCCTGGCCTTGGGGCTGTCCTGGTGTGCAGCTTTTCCCCCTCAGTGCCTCAGAGCTTCTGTGCCACCTTGGGCAGGAGGGGAAGGGTCTCCTCAGTCCTGTGTGCCCTGAAGGACCCTCATGCTTGGCATGAGCAGCAGGTGGCACTGGGGGTGGCTGCCATGGCTCTCCTGTTCTGTGCCCGCCTTGGGCTCTGCTCTGCCAGCAGCACCTGTGGGCAACAAAAGCCGTGGAAAACTGCCAGAAATGGAGCAAAAAGGCAGTGGGGAGGGCTGGGGGAGCCAGAGCCAGCTGGCACTCAGCAGCTGGCATCGAGCACGGTGACAGTGCCCTGAGGAAGCCCAGCAAAGCCTCCTGTGCCTCTTCCCGTGCCAGGTTCGGGGCGAACTCTCCGGGAAACCGTCCTGGAAAGTTCGCCCATCCTCGCCCTGCTCAACGAGAGCTTCATCAGCAGCTGGTCCCTGGTCAAGGAGCTGGAGGAGCTGCAGGTGAGGCTCACGCTCTGCTGGGCTGCCAGGGGGATCTCTGTTCCCAGCCCTCCCTGTGCTTGGCTGCTGCAGGGGCCAGGCAGACAGCAGATGGAGCAGGCTGACACGGGGCACTGTGACCCCCTTGGCTCTGTCCTGGTGCCAGGTTTAAAGCTAAAACAGATGATTCCCTGTGAGACAGCCCTGCCCAAGGCCTCTGGTGCCATCAGCCAGCTGACTGCCCTGCAGCCCAGGGGACAAGCAAATAACCAAATAACTGTGTGAGCCCTGGGGCTCCTGGCTGAGCCTTTCCCCCTTGTGAGCCTGTGCTGTCAGCTGGGATCAGTCACAGAGCTGGGGACTGGGAAGGGCTGGGATCACACTTTGGTGTGCCTGTGATGGGGTGATTTCTTGTCTGGGGAGAAAATCTGCAGCTGAAATGGGAGAGGGAGCCTGAGAGGGAAAGGGAAAGCAGCCTGTGAGAGTGGTACCTGTTACCACTGCACTGCAAAGCTGCTCTGCTCCCTCCTGCTCTCCTGTGGGCTCCCCTGTGCCATTCTGCCACTTGTGGGGTGTGCCAGTGTGTGGTTTTGGTGTCTCCCTGCAGAGCAACAGAGAGAATGAGCTCCACAGCAAACTGGCCAAGCTGCACCTGGAGAAATACAACTTCCCTGTGGAGATGATGATCTGCCTCCCCAACGGCACGGTGGTAAGGCTGGGCTCCTCCATGGCATCTGTTCTCTGCAGGGTCTGCCAGAGCTGGGGCTGGCCCTGAGCCTTGCTCCCTGCCCCTGGAAATCAGAACAAATGTGTTTTAGTTCTTCATCCTGTTCTTAACCCAAGCAAAGGGTCAGCACCCTTGGGGGAGGATCACACATTGTTCTCTGACTGAAATTCAGACCCAAATTCTGGTTCCTGAATTAGCACAAGAATCAGATATTCTGTGGGAGCTGTTAGAGCCTTGACTTCTCTGTGCTGGCTGCAGGCCAGGCAGGGATGGGGAATTGTTCTGACCCTTAGAAGTCTCCTCTCATCTGTTTTCTGACCAGGTTCACCACATCAATGCCAACTATTTCCTGGACATTACTTCCATGAAGCCTGAAGATGTTGAAAGCAGCATCTTTAGTTTCTCAACCAATTTTGAAGACCCTTCAACTGCAACTTACCTCCAGTTCCTGAAGGAAGGGCTGCACAGAGCAAAACCTTACCTGCAGCCCTAAAAGCAGGCACTGAATGCCCCTCTGAGATGGCCAAAGACTCCAGAGATCTATTTTGGTTACAGCAAATCCTCCTGATCCCCGTGGCAGGTGTTGAACTGCAGCAGTCCCAGCTCTGGGTCCTGGTGTGAGCTGAATTCCAGTTCCACAGCCTGCCCCTCTCACTGCAGGCACATTTCTGCAGGAGTGCAAATACCTGAACACATCCCAGTGCCCCTGCCTGGGTGTGCACCCACCCTCATTGCCCTGGAACTGGCCTGCAGGACTTGCTGGGTGCAGGGACAGCACTGCCATCGTGACCAAACACTCGTGCTGAGCACAGAGCCAGCAGCCCTGGGCAGTCCCTGTCCCCTGGGGCCAGCTCTGGATCTGGCTGTGACAGTCTGTGTGACAGGACTGGGGCTGCCCTGAGCTCCTGTGGCACCTGCTGGCCTGGGTCAGGCAGGGTCTGACCCTGAGGGTGGCACAGGGACAGCAGGATGGGCATTAGGGACAGTGACAGTCTGTGTGACAGGACTGGGGCTGCCCTGAGCTCCTGTGGCACCTGCTGGCCTGGGTCAGGCAGGGTCTGACCCTGAGGGTGGCACAGGGACAGCAGGATGGGCATTAGGGACAGTGACAGTCTGTGTGACAGGACTGGGGCTGCCCTGAGCTCCTGTGGCACTGGTGGCCTTGCCCTGAGAGTGGCACAGGGACACCAGGAGTGGGCACCAGGGCATCAGAGGGGTGAGCTGAGGATCAGTGTGAGCTCCCCAGTGAGCCCAGGCTGAAGGACACAGCAGTGAGCAGTGTCCCAGCCACCCATCCATCCCTCCCAGCAGCTCTGGCACCTTGGAGCTGCTGCTCTGTCCCTGTGTGCTTTGAACCATGAAGTTCCTTCTGGGAACTTCCCTCCTGCCTGGGGACTGGGCAGCTCTAAAAGCCAGCAGTGCAAAAAGGTATTTTCAGGAATTTTTTCCAAAGAGATTGTTCAGACACAAAGCCATTATCCCTCACCTGAAGCCACCCTGAGCAGTTGTTCCTGCTCTGTGCCAATGCCTGGATCAGAATGAGCATCATTTTGTGATTTGGAGAAGGAGAGGTTGAGTGAAATGGGATTTAAGGCAAATTCCTACAGACATGTGAGGGGACAAAGCATCCTCAGTAGCTGCCTGCAGCCAGCCCTGGCTGCTGATGCTTTTTCTGCTCTCTGAAGCACAATTGTGTTGGACCAAATCAAATTAAGGGAAAAGCCTTTTTTTTTGTTTTTAATTTTCAGTGCTGGGAGGAGCCTGGTGGTGGCAATTCCCCTGTCCCCACCCTGGTCCATACCTGAGCCTGGAGACTGAGCTTAGCTCTGGGCTGAACCGGTGCCACTTCACTAATTGCTCTAGTGAGACTAATTAATGACCCTGGGATGGTTGGCTTTGTAACTATGCATTAACTCTGCACTTTCCACACCCCGGTGGGACAGGCTGGGGTCAGGGCAGCCCTTGGGGCCCTTCCATCCCCGCAGGGCTCAGCCTTTGGGATCCCACCGAGTTCATTTTTATTTCATTCTCTCCTGAGCTCCCCCAGCCACCTGTGCAGGGGGAGCCCCAAAGCCACCCCCGAGCCTGGGGGACCCCGAGGGGTCACAGCCCGTGTCCCTTTTCCCGTGCCAGGCTGCGGGGCTCCATCAGTGCGTGCCAAGTGTTGTCCCCTTTCCCTCGGTGTGTTCTCCCCATTCCCTCTCTGTGTCCCCCCGTTCTCGGTCCGTTCTCTCTGTATGGGCTCCGCCGCCGCCCCTGCCGTGCCTGGTGACGCCCCGGCCCGAAACCCGCGGCGGGCCCGGGCCGATGTCGGCCGGGAGGGGCGGCGGAGCGGCCCCGGTAAAACCAAAACCATCCGTGCATCATCCTCGGCTCGGCTCTGCTTCCTGCGCCGGGGCTGCGGGGGCGAGGGGCGAGACGGGGCGTGCCCGGGCTGTCCCCAATGTCCCCTCTACACCAGGGTGTCCCCTCGGCACCGGGGTGTTCCAAATGTCCCCTTTACACCTGGGTGTCCCCAGTGTGCCTTTACACAGGAGTGTCCCTTTACACCGGGTGTTTCCAGTGTCCCCTCTACACCTGGGTGTCCCCAGTGTCCCTTTACACAGGGGTGTCCCCAGTGTCCCTTTGTATCGGGGTGTCCCCTCGGCACCGGGGTGTTCCAAATGTCCCCTTTACACCTGAGTGTCCCCAGTGTGCCTTTACTCAGGGGTGCCCCAATGTCCCTTTACACAGGGATGTCCCCAGTCTCCCCCTGCACCGGGGTGTCCCCAATGTCCCTTTACACCTGGGTGTCCCTATGTACCACGGTGTCCCCGGATGTCCCCCCTGCAAAGGGGTGTCCCCAGTGTGCCTTTACACCGGGATGTCCCCCTGCCCCGGGCTGTCCCGTTGTCCCCGGGCTGTCCCCTCGCTGTTCCCGGCGCAGGCGCTGCGGCCCCGGAAGGCGCGGGGCGGGCCCGGTTCTGGTTCCGGGGATGGCGGCGGAGCGGGCGCTGGCAGCGGGGCCGAGCTGCGCCGCCGGCCCGCAGGTACCGGGGCCGGGCCGGGCCGTGAGGGGCCGGGGAGCCGGACCGGGCCGTGAGGGGCCGGGGAGCCGGGCCGGGCCGGGCCGGGCCGTGCTGAGCCCCCGCTGTTGTTGCAGTGAGCGGCGGAGCGGGTGCGATGAGCGGCCGGCGCTGAGCAGGCGGACATGGACGCGGAGGCCGTGAGTGACACGGGCGGGACAGCGGGCACTGCCCCGACACTGCCCCCGGCACCTCCAGGGCTGCCCCAGAACCTTCCCCTGCCGCGGTTCCCCAGCAGCAGCTCCCGGGCACTGCCCCCGCCCCTGTCCCCGGGCAGAGATGGCAGAGATCTGTCCCCAGGCAGAGATCTGTCCCCTCCCAGCCCCAGTCCCTGTCCCCAGGCAGAGAGAGCTCTGTCCCCTCCCTGCCCCAGCCCAAGGGTTCAGGGCTCCTCAGGAGTTTCAGGTGTGTCAGCATGGAGAGTGCTCAGAGCACAGAGGAGCTCCAGCAATAAATGGATTGTTGGGTGAGCTGTGGGCTGAGCTTTGGCACCGTGCTGTTCCCTGTGCAGGGCCTGGTGCTGTTCCTGCCCCAGGAGCTCTCATGGGCAGAGCACTTCACCCTTTGGCTGCAGCCCAGAAGTGTCCTGGGAGCTCCAAACCAGCTGCTAACCTCAGTTACCGCCAGGTTCTCAGTGACAAGTGAACAGATAACAAGTCAGAGATAGCCCCTGACAGCTGAGGAGAATTTCCAGCTGAATGAATTCCAGGGAGGGCCTGGGTGCGGTGCTGAGCGTGCTGTGTCCCTGCAGACCATCCCCATCTGGCAGAACAAGCCCCATGGCTCAGCTCGCAGCGTGGTCAGGATGATCGGCTCCAACCTGCCCCTGAAGCCCTGTCCCAGGGCCACCTTCGAGGTGAGTGTCCCCTGCCTGGGCACCTGGGGCAGCACAGGGCACTGCCAGCAGGGCTGCTCTGCCCCCACACGTCTGCAGAGCTGCAGCCACAAAACCTACACCAGTATGGTGAAGTTTAGGAATTCTTTTTGTAATTTATTTTTCTTGAATTCCGTTCTTGTAAAGTGACCTCTGGCAGCGTGAGGAATGTTGCTTTCTGATACAAGGCAGGCGGCCTGGTTTCGGGAAACAGCACGGCGATCCCCTTCCCCAGGGTCGCTCGGGCCTAAGAAACACGCGGACACCAATATGGTGGAGGATCAAAGGCCTTTATTCTCTCTTCCCGTGGGGTTTTATAGTCTAGGGGGCTTCTACGTCAGGTGGGGGTCTGTCTTTACCATCTATGGTTAGTAGGGATGGAAAGTTACTGGGCAAATGGAAAGTTACTGGCATCTGATTCAGGGGGCTACATTCCTATGTTAATTTTCTTATCTAAGGGGGCAGGGGCCCTGTCTTCCCGTAACATCACGAGATCTTCCGAACGCCAGGCCCTACCTGCTACATCGGAAATCCCTGCTCAGGCAGTGCCTGAGCTGAGGGAGATGGAAAGGTGGAGCTGCTGCCCCAGGGTTTTGCTGTGTGACCTCCAAGGGGCCAGGTGCCCTCTGGGGCTGTTCCAGGACTGTGGAGTCCCTGATGTCACCCTTGGAGTGGCAGAGGGTGGCACGTGGCCTTGGCAGCGCCTGGCCTGGATCAGGTGTCCCCTCCTGCCTCACTCACACAGCAGGAAGGAGCAGCAGCTGGCCCAGGGAAGGATTTATTTCCCTGGTCCAAAACCTCAAACAATTGTGCAAATTTAAGGAAACTGCTGGAATTGCTGCTGTGTGTGTGCCTGACCCAGCTGCCCACAGCACAGGGGCTCTGGCAGCACACCTGGGGCAGCTCCAGGAGAACAAACACCCTCTCCTCAGCAGCATTTCCCCCTGCCAGGTGCTGCCCAGTGTGTCAGATCTGTACCTGGGGGATGTGCCCCCCGTGCCCACCCTGGCTGACATCGTGTGGATCGCCGCTGACGATGAGGAGACCTACGCCAGGGTCAGGTTGGTTTCCTCTGCTCTTCTGGCACAGAGCCACACTCTGCTCTCATGGCCACAGCTTCCAGTCCCCTCAGGGTCCCATGTGGTGCCTCTTGAGAGACATTTTTACCCAGAGAGGGGGAAAAATGACAAAGTACCTGGAGAGGAATTCCTGTGGGAAGTGCCAGGAGCCTGCTCTGTGCTCAGTGTCCTGCTCTGTGCACTGTAACTGCTGCTCCAAGGGGTTTTCTGGCGAGGAAGGGTTGAGCTCTCCCAGGACTGAAATGCCCCTGGAGACACTTGCAGGGATGCAGGGGCAGCCACAGTTTCCTGTGTTCCTGGTGCTCTGTGCTCTCTGAGGGGACACAGAGGCTTCGTTTGTTTCCTTGGAGGCTCTGCTGCCCTCAGGCTGTGCCAGGCTTTGTCATGGCCAGGTTTGGCCCCAGTTCCTGACAGGGTTTTGTCCCAGCTCTGCTGCCCGCAGGGGAGGTGTGGCCTCAGTTCTGACAGTTTTGTGTCCCCAGAAGTGACACTCGCCCTCTGAAGCACAAGTGGAAGCCGAGTCCCTTCACGGTGATCCAGAGGAACGCCTCGGTGCCCAACCTGAGGAAGCAGGAGGAGAAGCTGCTGGCCCTGAAGAAGCCTGGCTTGCCAGCCCTGAGCAGGACCACGGAGCTGCAGGATGAGCTGAGCCACCTGCGGAGCCAGATCGCCAAAATCGTGGCTGCACAGTCAGGTAGGGCCGGGTTCCTGCTGGGGCTGAGCCCTGGCTCCCTCTGGGCTGTTTTCCCAACATTTACCCTGCCTTTTACATTCTTTCCTCACTCCTCCACCACTGCTGACCAGCATGGATCAGTATCTGTATGAACCAGATAAATTAGATAAATTCCAAAGCAGCAGCTGCATTCAGGGTGCCAAATCTTCAGTCTCACTACAAGACTCAAATGTATAAACAAGACACAATTGATTTTTGTGAAAAGTATTTTGTAATACAATACAATACAAAAAAGTTTTTCTGTAAAAAGGTATTTTGTTTAATGGTTCACCTGATTTACTTTTGGGGGCTGAGCCCTGGGTTCCTCAGGCTCACTCTGGGCTGATTCTCAGCATCTCCCTGGGTTCCTCCAGGTTCATTCAGGGCTGGTTCCCAGCAGTTCCCTCGGTGGGCGCTGGCCCTGGGGGCAGCTCAGGTTTTATATTTTGTTTGGTTTTACACTCTGTTGCTGTGAGCTCACCCTCCCACCTCCCGCTCTCTGTCCCAGCCTCGGCCCAGCTGACCCCGGACCTGTTGTCTCCGGGCAGCTCCAACGCCTCCTCTCCCGTGCACTGCTTCGGGCCCTCCTTCCAGTCCACCACGTCCTTCGTCATCAGCGACATCACGGAGGAGGAGGCGGAGCTGGAGAGCCCCGAGGCGCCCTCGGTGGCCGAGCTGGAGCTGCCGCCGCTCTGCGGCGCCGCCGAGGGCCGGCCCGAGCCCCGCGAGCCCGACGAGGAGGACTCGGTGTCCCTGTCCAAGGCCAGCAGCTTCGCTGACATGATGGGGATTCTCAAGGACATTCATAGGATGAAGCAGAGCAAGGACTTGTGAGTGCTTCCTGAAATTCTCCTTAATTCTGAGTGGAATCCGTGCAGAGCCTGGGCAGGCACTGGGCTGGAGCTGCTCCATTCCTGGGGAAATGAGATGTTGGTAACTCGTTCCTGGGGTTTTGGCCTTTCTGGGATAGGAAATAATGGAGAATTTTCATGGGGGAGATACCTCCTTGGAGCAGAATTGGTAACTCATTGCTGGGTTTTGTTGTTCATTGCTGGGTTTTGTTGTTCAGGGCTGACTGCAGTGAGTTCTGTGCCCCTCAGGATCCAGGCAGGGCTGTCAGGCAGGAGTTTGGGCCCTGTCAGTGAAGAATTTGGGTCCTGTCAGGGCTGACTGCAGTGAGGATTCTGTCCTGTGTCCCAGTGAGGAATTTGGGCTGATTGCAGTGAATTCTGTGCTCTGTGCTCCTCAGGATCCAGGCAGGGCTGTCAATGAGGAATTTGGGTCCTGTCAGGACTGAGTGCAGTGAGTTTTGGGCTGTCTGCAGTGAGTTCTGTGCTGTCTGCATTGAGTTTTGGGCTCACTGCAGTGAATTCTGTCCCTCAGGAGCCAGGCAGAGCTGTCAGCGAGGAATTTGGGCTGTCTGCAGTGAGTTTTGGGCTGATTGCAGTGAGTTTTGGGCTGATTGCAGTGAGTTTTGGGCTGATTGCAGTGAGTTTTGGGCTGAGTTTTGTGCTGAGTTTTGGGCTGATTGCAGTGAGTTTTGGGCTGATTGCAGTGAGTTTTGGGCTGAGTTTTGGGCTGATTGCAGTGAGTTTTGGGCTGAGTTTTGGGCTGATTGCAGTGAGTTTTGGGCTGATTGCAGTGAGTTTTGGGCTGAGTTTTGGGCTGATTGCAGTGAGTTTTGGGCTGAGTTTTGGGCTGATTGCAGTGAGTTTTGGGCTGAGTTTTGGGCTGATTGCAGTGAGTTTTGTCCCCTCAGGAGCCGCCCGTCCCTGAAGCAGGAGGACCCGGCCGTGCTCATTGCAGAGGTGCTCAGGAGGAAGTTTGCCCTCAAGGACGAGGACCTGGCCCTGAAGGAGAAGTGATGCTGCTGCCCTCAGCTCCGCTCCCACAAGCTCCTCCACAGTAGCTGCCTTCTCCCCAGGACTGAGCCTTCTGCCTCTTTTATTGATCAATGGTTTGTGCACGGACACCTGGTCAGGAGTTGGATTTGATGTGTTTGCCACGTGTTGTTCTATTTAAGAAAATCCTTTTTAAGAAGATGGGAGCTGTTTCCCAGCTGTGTTTGGTGTTGGTGAGGATCTCCTGGAGTGCTGCTGGATGAGTTCTTTGTTCCTGCACTTTTCCTTAGGTTCCAGTTCAGCACTGGGCTGCAAGGACAGAACCAGTTCCCTGCCCAGTTTGAACAGGACAAACCCCAGTTTTTATTTACCCTGAGAACGAGCTCCTGGGTGCTCCCAGCCCTCTGGGACTGTTGGATCATGGTGGGAAAAGGGATTTTATTTCCCCAAAACCCCCCTGGCTCCGGTCTGAGGGGTTTCCTGTGCCCTGGGTGTTCATTCCCTCACAGATCAGCCACAGTTGCATGACAGAATGGCCTTAATTTCCTGCCACTAATTTAACTGAAGCCCCTGTGCCCCCAGCCTGTGTTTTACTGCGCCTCCCCAGGGTCTGTGTGTGGCAGAACAGGGCAGGGGCTTGGCCTGGCTGTGGCTGCAGCTCCCCCTCACCCAGAGCTCTCCCCAGCTCCACCTTCCCTGCAGTGCCCCCATGGCTGTATTTAAAATGGCATTTTTGTTTCCTTTCTATAAAATGGAGCCTTAATAAGACACTGATGGTCTGTGGGGTTATTGATGGGCTCGGGGTGGGGCTGGAATCACAAATATTCGGGTGCCAGGGGCTTTCTCCATCCTCCTTGAAAAATGAGATCATCCCCACCTCAAAAACCAGAGAAGAAGAGACTGGTGTAGCAGAGAGAAGATGTGAGAATTCCCATTTTTAGGGAGCTCTGCTCCAGGATTTGGGGGGGTTTGGTGGAGATGGAGCTCTCAGCACTCCCTGCCCTGGGAACGAGCTCCAGGGACACAGCCAGAGCCAAAAAGAAACAAACTGCAACTTTTATTTGGATTAAAGCAGCATCCATGAGAACAAACAGGAGCTGGGGGCTGCACCAGGGGGTTCCCTCCCCTCTGTGAGCACTGCAGGGCCAGGCTGGGCTCTCACCAGTGCTTGATGACCCTGTTCCCTTCTGAGTCCTGCGTGAACAGGGGCTCAGAGCCCAGCTCGGGGGGCTCCGGGGGGCTGGGGGTGACCCTGAGGGGGAACCTGGGGCTGTCCCTGTCCCTGGAGGGGCTGGGGGAGGTCCAGGTGGGGCTGGGGGTGTCCCTGGGGCTGGCCCTGTCCTTGGCCCTGTCCCTGTCGGGGCTCTGGGTGTCCCTGTCCCTGTGGGCACTGTCCCTGTCCCTGCTCCCCTGGCACAGGACCTGCCTGGGGCTGTCCCTGTGGGCACTGTTCCTGTCCCTGTCCCTGGAGAGGCAGGGGGTGGCCCTGGGGCTGTCCCTGTCCCTGTGGGCACTGTCCCTGTCCCTGTCCCTGTTGGGGCTGTCCCTGTCCCTGTGGGCACTGTCCCAGTCCCTGTCCCAGTCCCTGCCCCTGTCCCTGTTGGGGCTCTGGGTGTCCCTGTCCCTGTTGGGGCTGTCCCTGTCCCTGTGGGCACTGTCCCAGTCCCTGTCCCTGTCCCTGTCCCTGCAGCCCTGGCTCTCCCTGCAGGGCCCCACCCGGACCTGGCCCCGCTCCCGCAGGGGCTGTGCTGTGCCCGGGCTCTGTGTGGAGCAGCAGCCCCGGCCGGGAGCAGCCCCCAGGGCCGGGTTTGTGCCCCCAGCCCCGGCTCTGGGGCAGGGCAGAGCTGTCCTGGCCCCTGGGGCCGTTCCTGCAGGGGACACCCAGGGTTTGTCCCAGGAATGCCCCCCAGCGCCGGGGGAGGCTCTGCTGAGCCCCTGGGAGCCCACCCTGAGCTCCAGCGCTGTTTGTGCTGCCCGGGCTGGGCCCTGCAGGCCCTGCCCAGCCCCGGGGGGCTCCTGCTGGGCTCCCTCCAGCTGGGGCAGGGGCAGGATCTTCACCCTGGGTTCCTCACAGCGAGCAGCGGGCCTGATGTTCTCTTTGTCATCTGCAAACAACAGGGAATCAGTGAAAACAGAGCCATTCCCCAGGGTTAACCACCCCAGAGCATCCCTGAGTGTCCCCAGGGCTGTCCCCAGAGCTGCAGCTCCTGCCCAGAATCACCAAAAACCCCCAGAACTCCCCAGCTCTGCCCTGGCCTCACTCAGAAATAATCTCATAGAAAATCCAAGTTATACTCTGAAATCATTCCATAGAAAATCCAAGTTATGCCCTGAAATAATATCTAGAAATCCAAGTAAACCAAGTAAACCTGGAATAATTTCATAGAAAATCCAAATTAGACCCTGAAATAATTCCATAGAAAAATCCAAGTTTTACCCTGAAATAATTCCATAGAAAATCCAAGTTATACCCTGAAATAATATCATAGAAAATCCAAGTTATACCCTGAAATAATTTCATAGAAAATCCAAGTTATACCCTGAAATAATTCCATATAAAATCCAAGTTTTACCTCTGAAATAATTCCATATAAAATCCAAGTGCCCAGGGCCATCCAGCTCCTCCTTCCTGGGAGTTCCAACCTTTGCTCTGTGCCCCTCAAAATGCCCAGGATTTTCTGCCCAGCCAGGAGAGCAGAGCTGGGGTTGTGAGGCTGAGTCCCTGCCCAGGTACCTGGCTGGGGGCTGAAGAAGCTGAGGATGGAGCTCTGCCAGGAGCTGGAGCTGTGCCTGGGGCCGATGCTGTCCCCGCTGCCGGGCTGTGGGAGCAGCCCCAGGCTCTGCTTCCTCCCTGCACTTCTGGGTGCTCTGAGCGTGAGGGGCTGTGGGGAAAAACACGGGAAAAATATTAAAATAAAAATTGAAATTAAAATAAAACCGACTGTGCCCCTCTCCCAGCGATGGGGCACAGCTCCCGCCTTCATTGTACAGCATCACAATGCTGGATAAGCCGTTATCATTTGATATTAATTAGTAATTATTAATAATTAGCAAAGCATCAGCCTCCCCTCCCCAGGCCCCGAACGAGCCCCAGGGTTCGATGGCAGCGCCTCAGCCCGGCCCGGGGGATCTCTGGGGGTTCCCGGTGCTCCCGGTGCCGGCCCGACCCCCCCGGTTCCCTCAGGGCCTCACCCGCGCCCGGCCCCGCTTCAGCTCCGCCGTGTCCAGCCACACCCCGCAGGCCTCGGCCGGGGCCGCGCCGCCCCCGCGCCGCCGCCTCATCCCGGGGCTGCCGGGGGCTCCCCGGGACCGGTTCCCAGTTCCAGTTTTTCCCGGTCCGTTCCCTGTTCCGGTTCCGGATTTTCCCGTTCCCCGGTTCCGGTTTTTCCCGCTCCGTTCCCGTTCCGAGGTTCCGGTTCCGGTTTTTCCCGTTTCCCGGTTCCGGTTCCGGATTTTCCCGTTCCCCGGTTCCGGTTTTTCCCGCTCCGTTCCCGTTCCGCGGTTCCGGTTCCGGTTTTTCCCGTTTCCCGGTTCGCGTTTTCCCGCTCGCGCCGGCCCCGCCCTCAACGCGCACTGCGCACGCGCCGCCCGCAGGAACGGACCAATGGGAGATGAGGGGCGGAGCTATATATGCCCCACCCTTTGAGAACCACTGCGCACGCGCTGCCTGAGGAAATGGACCAATGGGAGATGAGGGGCGGTGCCATGTGTGCCCCGCCCAGAAGCCGCAATGCGCACGCTCTGTCTGAGGGAACAGTCCAATGGGAGATGAGAGGCGGGGCCATATGTGTAATGAGACCACGCCCATGCCTATATAAGGGACGGTGGCGGCTGGGCCTCCCCAGAGCGGCCGGAGCGGGGCCCGAAGGCGGATTGGGGGCGACAGAACGGCCCCGGCTTTGCCCCGGATCCACAGCGGGATCCCCACACCCGCCTGTTCCCAGCCTGACCCGGTCCTGCGGCTCCTATAGCACCAGGGCCGTGCCCGTGCTGCTCCCAGCGGGTAAAGGACAGCGCCTGGCACTGCATGGACAGCTCTGAACAACTCCCTCAGCCCTGCAGGAGGGGCCTGACGTGATATTAAATTAATTTGTCACCTCAGTGGTTTAACCAGCCTCGCCCTGGTCTGTTTCCATGGTTTGGAGTCTGACAGGGGCCAGATGGCCTCTCCTTATCTCGTGCTGGGAGCCCTGGCAGTCTCCCAGCGCCTCCCCAGCCCATCAGGGCACACGGACACTTTGTTCCAACTGTTTATTCAGAGCTGAACTGAACCCTGCACATTCTGTGAGCAAGTTGGAACTTAGGCTGGATTAAAAAAGCATTAAAGCATCTCTCATTCTTACAGAAAGCACTTGCTGAATAACAGTTCCTGAAGCAGCATCTGGGGGCTTGGGGCTGGGTTTGGGCTGAGCTCATTTTCCCTTTACTCCTCCTTGAGGCCCAGCTTGTGCCTCACCCTGCGGGCCATGTAGGCGGCTGTGAGGACGGAGCAGGCGACGGTGAGCAGGAACAGGGCAGAGAAGTCGTGAGCCAGGCCCCGCTGCAGGGAGGAGTAGATCTCCCTCCTGGACTCGTAGTCCAGCACCACGGCCTCGATCTGCGCCAGCGTGCACAGCACCAGGAACACGTGGAAGATCTGGTGGCTCTGCCCCACGAAGTGGCACCGGCCCGGGAACCACTTCTCGGGGTAGGGGTGGGAGAAGAAGAAGGCGGCCAGGAGGAAGAAGAGCACCTGGCACTTGTGGTAGAGCAGGGCAGGGTCGGGGCGCGCGGCCGTGGCGAGGCGGTGCAGCACGGGGCTGATGTCCAGCAGGTAGGCCAGCCCCGAGGGCAGCTCCTGGCACAGGCGCCCGGGCAGCGGGCAGCGCGGGTGGAAGCGGAACTTGGCGTAGCAGGAGCCGGCGCACGACAGCCAGGCCAGCGCCGCCGCCAGCGGCAGGAAGAAGCCGCGGACACGGCGGTGCCAGCCCGGCTCGATGGCGTAGTAGAAGTGGCCCAGGGCACTGCCGTACTGGTACACGGCCACCCCCACGTAGTCCATGAAGAAGAAGCTGTAGTGCCAGAACTCGGACTTGGCCTGCAGCAGGTGCGCCAGGCTGCTGAAGGTCAGGTAGGTGATGGCGGCGGCCAGGATGATGAGCAGGGGCCGGGCGTGCGCGTCCTGCCCGAAGTCCACGCGCTGCCAGAGGCGCAGCAGGCGCAGCAGCAGCGCCAGCGCGGCCGCCAGGTGCGACCACACGTTCACGGCCTCGTTGTGCTGCTGGAACAGCGTGGAGAAGTAATAGCGCCAGGTCTGGCGCACGGGCCGGTAGCCGCGGTGGATGTAGGGCTTCCAGAACACGGCGGGCACCTCGGCGCTGCTCACCGTGCCCGGCGACAGCGGCCCCGGCAGCCCCGGCAGCTGCCTCACGCTGAGCAGGAGCTGGCTCAGCTTCCCCGGCACCACCGTGGCCATGGCGAGGCCAAACTCCGCGTCCTCGTTACCTCTGGGAGGGAGAGAGAGTTCTGCTGTGGGGATTTAATGTAATTATTATCACAGGCATCTTTATGGAAAATCCTTTCCTTAGGGTTTTTCCTCCTGAGAAGCCTCAGGAATGAAATGCAAACATTGATTATCTGCTGCTGTGGAATGCAACAGGTGCATCTGGGATTGGTCTCATGTGCTTGTTTCTAATTAATGGCCAAGCACAGTCAGCTGGATCAGACTCTCTGTCCGAGCCACAAGCCTTTCTTATTCATTCTTTCCTATTCTATCCTTAGCCAGCCTTCTGATTAAATCCTTTCTTCTATTCTTTAAGTATAGTTTTAATATAATATATATAATAAAATAATAAATCAAGCCTTCCAAAACATGGAGTCAGATCCTCGTCTCTTCCCTCATCCTGGGACCCCTGCGAACACGGTCACAAATAATCAACAAGCAGGGGGTGTTTAAATGCTCTGGTTGGGGTTTTCCTGTGGAATCCCCAATAACAGTGACAAAAAGGAGGCCGGAGGGAGATTCAAGAGCCCCCGAGGTGCCTCTGCTGTGTGGGCAGCCCCAAGGACACGAGGCTGGGGTTAAATGACAATAATGAACACACCAGGACACACCAGTGCCTGGCTCACCCCCTCCCTGTGGTTTGGGAACAGCTAAACAAGCCAAGCATCCCAAACAAACCTCCCACTGCAGATTCCCCCTCCTGTAAACTGTTTGCAGAGTTTGTCCTTACAAATACCAACACGTAACAGAGGCTGCAGTTCCTGTGTTTGGAGTTTTACCTCCTTTTCTCAGCTCCTGATTCCCCAAGCAGCTTCCCACATCGTGGCCCTGTTGCACACTGAGGTCCAGCAGTGCAATCTTTGTGAGCAGGAATTTCCATATTTACCTTTTGGAATCTGCTGTCCTTACCCAGTGCAAGGCAGCCCTGCCAGCTTCTTCGGCCTTTTCATAAAAACTTTCTGAGATTCTTTACCTGCTCTTGCTCAGACAAGTCCTGAAGAAAACCTGGTTCAGGTCCAGCTCCAGTGCTGCTCTGTGCCTCAGCCCCAGACAAGTGCCCTCATTTCAGGGACAGGAAAAAGCTCTTCAAAGTTTGGGAACAGGAGGAGGTGGGGATGGGACTGTTTGTTTTAAAAAACTCTGTAATTTCCCCATCAAAGTTCGGCTGTAACTCATTCCTGCCTGAATCCAAGGGGCACCGATGCAGAAAGGAAAACAAAGCGGGCTCTCTGCTGCTCCATTTCCCTCCCAGTGCCCTTTGCCCACCTGGCCGGGTCGGAGAGGCCCGGCTGGGGCAGGACCTCACCCCGGCCACCCCCGAACCCTCCCGAAGAGCCGCCGCCCTCTGGGGCTGCCAGGGGAAATTCAGCCCCGAACTCCCTCCTGCTCTGAACGCAGCACCCGAGAGGGCCAAGGCAGAACCTGCCAAATTCAGCTGTTGTGACCCAAATCCCGCGGGCAGCTCGGAGCAAACCGTGCCCGGAGAACTTGCCTGGTGCGGGGCGCAGGGCGGGGGGCTCGGGGCTCGGCTCTCACTCGGTTCTCAGCTCTCGGCTCTCTCAGCTCGACCCCTGCGCGGCTCCCAGGAGGGAAATTCCTGCGGGAAAGGCGGCCCCGGGAGATGCCGTGCCAGCAGCAGCAGGGGAAGGGAGCGGTGTTTACTTCGGCTGCTCCAGAACTTGTCGGAGCAGGATTTCAACCGAGCTCTTCCCAACTACGGAGCCTTGAGCAACGCTCCGTTATGACGGGAGCGCATCCTGGAAATTCCCGCATGTGCCCGGCGCTCCAAACACCAGCCCGCGCCTCCGCAGGGCTGCGCTAACGCTGCCTCAGCCGCCGGCGTTTCCTCCGCAGCGCTTCCTCTGCCCGCCAGCATCCACCCCACCCGCTGGATTTTTGTGCGATGATAAAGGCTCGCCCCCGGCTGTTTCCAGCGCTGGTTGCTCCCGCCGCGCAGCGGCACAGCCTCCCCGAGCCTCCCAAAGCGCTCACGGCTCTCATTTTCCATCCATCCACCGCGGGTTTGATCAGCCCCCGTTCCACCTGAGCCCCGCAGAGCCTGGGATGGTTCTCCCTGCCCCGGCGGGTTTTGGTTCCCCTCCCATCGCGGGGACCCCCGGCCCCGCCCCGGCACCTGCAGAGCGGTCCCTCCCGGCCGGGGGTCCCGGGGGTCGCAGCCCCTTGGAGCTGCTCCTCCCTTTGCAGCCCCAGCACGGCTCTGCATCCCTCCCTCCCTCCCTCGGCAGCTGGAAGAAGCTTTAAAAATTATTGTTTAAATTATTATTACTATTATTATTATAAATATTATCAATTATATTATTATTATTATTATGGAACCTGTTTCCAGCCCAGCTCTCCCCAGAGGGATCCCCAGTTCTGTTTTCCTGCCCTGATCATTCCCCTCCCATTCCCTGCCCAGGTCGCTGCTGTCCTCTCCCTCCAAGCACCCCCAGTCTCCCTCCCACCCCCCAAATTCCCCCCAGGGGCACCCAGAGACCCCCGGGGGGCCCCGCAGCCCCGCTGAGCCCCCCTCGGCACACACACACGTGCAGCAGAAGGAGGAGGAGGGAACAGAAGGCCCCGAGCGAGCTCTGACAGCTCTGGCAAGCCTAAACCTCGCTTTTAGCATCCATTCGGGCTCCAGCAGCATTTGGGGCTTGGCAGAGCTGCCACTCTCCTCCCCCACGTTTGGAGAGAGGAGAAAAAACCCCACATGGCATTGGGGACACTCTTTCCTCAGCAGGTAACTGCATTAAGATGAAGATCTGGGGGGGTTTGATTGCTGATTGTGCCTCATTTTGTACTCGGGAGCTGCTCCAGCCTCCATTACACTGTGCCAAGGTGCTCAGCCTCGCTCCTGGCTGCACTCACAAGCTTTGAGACAAAGTTCAGCCCTGTTTGCCTGCCCTCATCTTGTGGGGCAGACCCTGACCCCAGCCCCAGGCAAACCCTGGCCCTATTTCGGGACAGAGTCTGACCCCATCCCCAGACAATTCTGACCCCATCCCCAGACAGACCTGGCACCATCTCTGGGCAGGTTCTGCCCCCATTCCCAGGCAGACCCTCCGGTTCCTCCCTCGCTGCCGGGCCGTGCCGAGGAGCCCCGAGCCCAGCAGGGAGCAGCACAGCCTCTCCCGTCCCTCCAAACCTGCAGCAAATCCCTCGGAGCTCCGGGGCTGTGTCCTGCTGGAAATCCCTCAGGGCAGGGCCGGGCGCGCTCCGGGGCTCTGTCCTGCTGCTGCTCCTCTGGGGTAAGAGCAGCTGAGCTCAGCAGAGCCCAGGGGGACACGGGAAAAATGTCCTGAGCTGAGGCTCCTTCTCCACCACACCCCAGACCAGAGTCCAGTGGGCCAGGACTCCCCGAGTTCCTTAAGAAAATCAATTCTCTACGGATTTTCCACCTTCAGGTGCTCTGGGTGTGGAGTTAAACTGAGAACAAACCTGGGAGCCAAGGACAGAGAAGGACAGAGAGCAGTGCCAGCAGTGCCACCTCCATGGGCTGTGGCACCCCAGGGTGGTTTTGGGGAGGGTGATGGTGCCTGCTCACACCCCAGGGACCTGTGGGTACCCTCAGGGGAAGAGTTTGGGGTACAACACAAAGATTTTGTTCCAAATCCACCTAAAAATTATCATTCCTCAGAGCCCTCCCCTTTCTCCCAGCCCCAAGGAACAAACAGAGCAGGCTGTGGGCAAGGGCTGCTCCATCCCAGCACAGAAATGATTCTTGTGCCCCGGTGCCCTTGCAGGTCCTGCTGTCCCCCGTGTCCCCCCAGCGCCACAAGGGCCGTTTGTTGTGTCCCAAAGCCCGGGACACAAACAGCCCCAGCTGAGGTGTGACACAAAGCCCCGATTGTCACAGCCCAGGACAATGGCCTGGCCCTGGCCCTGCACCCAGCCCTGGCTCCTGAGGAGGCAGCAGATAACAGCACTGTGCAGCTTTATTGAGTCACTTGTTACAGCAGGATTTTAGCAGACTGGACAGTCAGAGAATTTTGTTTGAAGTGTAACAGATATTGAGCATGGAACAGTTACCAGAGATTCCTTGCACAAAGGTCTTACAGAGCTGATACAGTACTCGCCATCAACCCAGGAGCGAGTGCACTGGCGTAGAAAAGGATGCAACAAGAAGAAAAAGCTACACTGGAAAGACAACACTTTAGAAAAGTGACACATGGAAGGTCTCCCCTCTAGCCCCCAAAGCAAGTGTACAGTTTGGATCTAATTTTACAGTTCTACATCAGTTTCTAAGAAACGTAAAAAAAAAGAAATATATATATAACCGAACCAAAACCAAAGATAAAACCACTGGCCAGTACAGTCTTTGGATATTTGGAGGAGGGGGAGAGTCAGTTGCCAGAGCGCAGTCAGTCGGTCTCGGCCTCGCCGGGGTCTTTGCCTTCTTTGTTCTTTCGGACCTCTTCCACGTGCTTGTCCTGGAAAACAGCACAGGGGCTGAAAAACAGCACAGGAGAGAAAAACAGCACAGGAGAGAAAAACGGCACGGGAGAGAAAAACGGCACGGGAGAGAAAAACACCAGCACAGGGGCTGAAAAACAGCAGCACAGAGAGAAACGCAGACAGGCAAAACAGCACAGGAAGAAAAACGGCACACAGGCCTGAAAACGCGCACAGGGGCTGAAAACACACAGAAAACAGCACAGGAGAGAAAAACGGCAGCACAGGGGCTGTGAGCTCTGAGGACAGGGGGCTCCACACCACTGAGGGGCACAGAGGCTGCCCCAGCTCCATCCAGCCCCACACAGCTGGAATTCTGCAGATTCCCCAACCACACCATGCCCTCCCCACCTTTTTTTTGGGGTTTTTTACCCCCTTTTCCCAGCAGGGGCAGCTCCCCTGGCAGGGCTCCACACCCACCTTCTCCCGCAAGCGCTCCAGCTTGGCAGCCATTTGTGCCTCACGGTTCTCTTTGTTGGCTTCCATTTTGTGGGTCAGCTTCTCCTCTGCCATTTTGCTGAAGTTGTTGTTCTCCTCGATGGCTTTCTGCAGCACCTCCTTCTCGTGCTCCCTCTTCTCGGCCAGCTGCTTCAGCACTTCTGCCTCGTGGGACTGGGGAGACAGGGCCAGGCTGAGGGGAGCCCTGGGGTGCACACTCAGCTCCTGGGGCTCCCACCCTCCCTCAGGACCTGCCCCTCACCTGCCATTGCACATCTTGTTAAATGGGATTGTTCTGGAGAGGGAACATGGATTTTTTTTTTTTTTTTTTGATGTTAATATTGAAAGAATTTTCCTTGAAGATCCTCCCCTCTCACTGAGATTCAGGTCAGGCTCACTTCAATCAAAGCCTTGCCACCCTCGGGGCTCCAGGCTGCACCCCCAGCCACATCTTTCATCACTCAGACAATTTATTCCCCAACTGCTCATTACAGATTCACTGCTGCGTTTTCTGGGAGAAAATTCATCTGTTCTGGTGTTAAAAGACAAGAAAAACAGCTTCTTCCTGAAAGAGCTGCCCCTCTCAGCTACGTTCACTCCCAGTTTTTCTTCAGAATCTCTTTGGGATCAAAATCATGGCCATAAAGCTTCACACGAGCCCCAAGGATTTCATTAATAAATTCCATTAATATGCAGTTTGACATAAAAAACCCCACTTATCCCAAGAAACAAATGAAAAGAGAGCCCCAGAAGTGGTGGAGCAGAGCTCACTCCAGCTGCTCCAGCCTTACCTTGCGTCTCTCCTCAGCTGCTTCCAACTTCTTCTGGATCTCCTCCAGGGACACATCCTTCTTCTTGGGGGGGGACAGAGGGAACTCTGCCACGGCCTCTTTGGAGCGGGGGCTGAGGATCAGCTCAAAGGCCTGCCCGGAGGCTCGCTTCTCCAGCTCCTTCACCTGGATGTCTGGAACACGGGCAAAGCCAGAAAAACCAGTGTTTAGTGCAGGAGCTGCCTCAGGTGGATTAACAACACCCTTCCAAAATTCAGCACCTGAGGGAGGGCAGCCAGGACAGGAGTTCTGTTTGCAGCACAGCAATACTGTTAAAATGAGGAAATTTCCTTTGCAACCCTTCCTCGATCCTGCATCACCCAAGCAACCTGCTGTTTTAATTTAGCCCTCAACATCCCAATGGTGCAAACAAATCCTTTAGTTCAATCCAAAATCATTGAACCAGTGACAAACCTGAGGATGAATTTGCAGGCTGCAACCTGAGCGAGCCGAGAAGGACGAAAAGGGATTTGGGAGGAATGTGCAGGGTGTCAGCTGCACCCGCGTGCTCCCCGAGATGTCTCGGTGACAGCCAGCTCTGCCGAGGAGCAGATGGCAGCAGGGAGCTGCAGCCCATCTGCTGCCAGACTCCTCTTTTGGGGTGTTTTCACAACCACCCAGCTCCAGCAGCCTCGCCCAAGACGGGAGAAAAGCCTGCTGACAGCAGCTCGTTTCACTACATTTGGGGTTTAAGTTATTCCTGAGGAAATGGGGAGGCAACAAAAAAAAAAGACACAAGAGCGTTTAGCACAGGATTCTACCTACCAGAAGTAGCCATGGCTAAGAAAATCAGAATCCAGAAGCCAAGCCTGGGAGAAGGTCAGTCAGGTGGGTTCCTAGGTAACAAAGAGATGTGCCTTTCAACAGCCAGCACAGGGATCCTGCTCCTTCTAATAAAAACTGAACAGAATCAGAGCTGCTGAACAAAAGGCAGACAAGGTAGGTCACTGCAGTCAGTGATTCCAGGCATTTTGTGCAGCTGATGGGCAGTGCTGGGAATACTGGAGAGGTTATGGAATTACTGGCGTTGCAGGATCTGTGTGATATTCGAGCATCTTCAATCTGTTTTATTCCACCTTAAGGGACTCGAACAAAGACCCCTGTTTTAGCAAGGGGCTGTGGGGATTTCACTGCTCTCACACACATAAAAGAGCTCGCAGAATACAAAAATGACGCACCACAGGACAGCACGGCTAGGATCCCTGCCACTCCCGAAGGATCTGAAATGTGCGCAATCGAGCTCATTTAAAATTCGGTTTTAATTGCGCAGCTCAAGTCAGATGCTTCACACCGCGGCAGACAGCGAGGGCGTACACCGCCCAGCACACCTCGTGAAAACGGAGCGCCGTAAAAAAGCGCCAGAAAAAGGTCTAGAAGCCGTTTAAAATAAAATCGACAAAAAAGGGTTTTTTTGGGGGGGGTTTGAGGGGCTCGGATCGGGGTCCGGGCGGGGCCGGGGCGCGGAGCGGGGACCGCGCGGCTCTGGCCCCGCCCCCCGCGGCCGCAGCCAATCGCCGCCGAGGCGCCATCGGAGGCCCCGCCCCCGGCCCGCCCCCGCCCCTCCAACCGCACCGAATTCAAACGGCCGGGGAGAGCGCGCGCGCGCGCCCGCGCGAGGGGGCTCGAGGGAGGGGGCGGGGCCAGCGCCAACATCCGGGCACCTGCCGCCCCCCGCCTCAGGTGCGGGGCCGCTCCCCCCCCCCTCCGCCTCAGCCCCTCAGGGGCGAAGGGGACGGGGAGCGCTGGGCAGCGACACCGGGACAGGGCGCTCCGGCAGGGTCCCCTACGGCTCGATGGCGTCGGGGCGCGGCCGCCCGGATACCGCCCCTTCCCCACTAACAATGGCGGGGAGGGGAGGGGGCGCCGCTGCCGCGGGTAGGGCGTCGCCCCTCGCTGAGGGACAATAGCCACCCCGTTCCCCTCCGCGATCGGGGCGCGGGGGGAACACGGACGCATACGAGGAATCCCCCCCATTGTCTCCCCTCCCTTTGTCACCGCAACGCTCCAAAACCGGCGGCGACGCGATGTCCGCGAGCGGGGACAAAAGCGACCGCCGCCCCGAGCGCCCGAGAAGCGCTCCGCAGCCCCCCCTCACCTTGACACCCACCCTGGGGACCCCTCCGCCGCCCGTATCAACGGCGCGCCGGACCCCCGAGAAGCACCGACACTTCCCCCCTCTCCTTCCTCCAGCCCTCTCGAGACGCGGAAGGTGCGGCAGGGGGGCCCCGCGGCCGTGGCCCGCCCGTGCCCGCTCCCCCGCGGCAGCCCCGCCGCGCACCCACCTGCCCGCGCCGCCGCTCCGGCCACACTCCGCTCGCGCCCGCCCCGCCGCGCACAAAAGCGCCAAACAAAGGCACGTGACCCGCCCCGCCCCGCCCCGATTGGCCGAGCCCGCCGGCACGTGCCGCCCGCCGGGGGAGGGGGGGCTGTGGGGGGCTCGCGCCCACCCCCTCTCGAACGCGCCCCCGGCCGCGAGGGGCATGCCGGGAATTGTAGTTCGCCCACGGCGGGGGGCGGCGGCCCCCGAGCTCGGCCCGGGCCGCACCGGGGCTGCGGGGCCCCCCAGAGCCCCACACTGCGATCCCGCCCCTGCCCCCCGAGCGGCTGGGATTCCCTTTGTGTCTGGGGGGGCGGACGGGGGTGTCAGGGCCTGTGCTGCGGTCAGGGGTGTCTGGCCCGATGGGGGGAATGGTCAGAGTGGAGCTGTGGCTGGGTTGACCACAGCTGCGGCCATCTCATGGACATGGTCAAGTCAGATCCATGGTTCCCTCAGATCCGGTCATGTTAGATCCATGGTCACGTCACAGCCACGGTCATGTCAGATCCATGGTCACCCCACGGCCATGGCCACCCAGAGCTACGGTCACCTCACAGCCATGGCCATGTTAGATCCATGTTCACCTCATGGCCACGGTCATGTTACATCCATGGTCACCTCACGGCCATGGTAACCCCAGATCCACGGTCACCTCATGGCCATGGTCATGATCCATGGTCACCCAGAGCCATGGTCACCACAAGATCATGGTCACGTCATGACCATGGTCACATCATGGCCAGGGTCTCCTCAAAGCCATGGTCACCTCATGGCCATGGTCTACGGCCGTGGTCACCTCAGAGCCATGGTCACCTAGGTAAGGGCACGGCCACCTCAGGGCCACCATAACCTCAGGGCTGGGCTCTTGGTCATCACCAAGACGACCACTGAGTCCCTTTGGTCGTCTCGGGGTCACAGCCACCACAGAGCCACCACACCCACAGTATTTGGGGCCACCCAGAGCAAACCCCAATTGTGCAGATCCCATGGAACAGGCACGGTAGCTCCATAGGGACCTTCCCCTCCCAGGGCACCCCTCTGGAAGCTCCTCACTCCCAAAACTGCTCCCAACAAACTCACTCCATCCCTCACCAATCAGTCCCGTGGTGGTTTCCACACCAAGAGTCAATCACACAAAAGGCAGATGGACACACAGCGCAATCCTCCACTGCAGCCTCCACACCCTCTATCCCAAAAACCCTGATTTTCTGGGTCCCCCCCCGTCACCGAGCACCCTCCTAATCCCAACGATTCTGCACCAAAAAGAGAGGGCTCCTACCTTTGAAGGTTAATATTGTGACAGAAAGGCAGGGAGCTTTCAAAACAGAGATTATTTTAAAGGCTGGCCCTGGTTCTTGCTGATCTGACGTCTATTTCCATGGAAACCACATCCAGCCGCCGAGCTGCTGGAACTGGGAGAGGCACGGTGGCCAAGCAAGAGCCATTTTCCAGCAGGGGGATGGAAGATTTTTGGGATCCCAGACCCCAGACCTGAACCCTGGAACCTGCTGGGCCTTTTGGGGCCAATGATCCCTTTTTGGGGATCACTGCTGGCAGATCCAGCCCAGGGAAATCCCATCCACGACACCCCCAGAACACGTGGAAAACAGTGAGGGCTTGGATGGAACACTGGGGGGACAAAGCAGTTGGACTTTATTTTAATTTATTAACCATTTATTAATCTATTAAACACTGTGGGGGACAAAGCAGCCCCTGTCACCAGGCTGTGTTGGACTTTATTATCATTTATTAATTTATTAAACACTATGGGGGACAAAGCAGCCCTTTCCAACAGGCTGTGCTGGACTTTATTTTAATTTATTAATTATCACCCGTGCAGCCCAACAGTGGGGTGGAGGCTTTAATATTAATGCTTTTGAGGCAATCAATGAGCTTATCCTGGGATGATCCCAGGATTTCCCTGAGGAAATGGGGATTCCTGGGCTCGGGGCTTTTGGGATGTACCTGTGTGAGGGCTTTGATCAGTGGAGGGGAGGAGGAAATTTCCTTTTCAGCCTTTGAAAAGGAGGGATGCAGGCTGAGAGAAAGGTAGGAGTCATGGCAGCACTTCCTGGGTGATTTTCTGGGGGGAAAAAGGAAGGCATAAAGAAAGAAAAGGAAAAAAAACATAAGAAAAAAGAAAAAAGAAAAAAGAAAAAAGAAAAAAATAAAGGAAAAAAAATAAGAAAAATAAGAAAAAAAAGGAAAAATAAGAAAAATAAGGGGAAAAAGGGGGAAAAATAAGAAAAAAAGGGAAGAAAAAAGAAATAACAAAAGGAAAAAAAATTACAAAAAATACCCACCTGTCTGCAGCTTACCTTACTTTGCAGACTGGCTTAAAAGCCAAAAATATTTCCTTGGGGTGAGAACTCTCTTATGTAAGAGGAAACTCATTGGCAGAGAGGATTTGGGAGCTGCTCTCGGCTCTGGGATTTTTCCATGCCCTATCTTTTGGGACGAGGCTCTTCCCCAGCCCCTGCCACTGCTGGTTCTGATCTGAACCACAAAATCCCCTGAGCTCTGCTCTGACACCCAGAGAGGAACAAGAGCCCCCAGCAGGTGCAAAGACACGGAGAAAATCTCGTTTTTTGGCCCTGTTGCAAGAGTGGTTTTATTTTTGGAGCGTTTCATAAACCCCGTTTGTTTGTGTGGCATTTATTTCTGTCTGATCTCGAGGAGAATGGAGTGCATGAAAAGCTTTTATTTAATTTGCATTTGATTTGTGTTTATTGACACATTTTACTGCGGTTCCAAACAGGCTCTCCCCTCCTCAGCGTGTGGCTGGGGCGGTTTTTATCTGCTGGATTCCTTATCACCAACAAAAAAGCTTTTTAATTTCTGCTTTAATTCCAGTTTTACCACTGAGAGAGCAGGCAGCAGTGGCAGGAGCTTCCCCCAACACGTCACGTTTAGCCCCAAAATGGGTTGGAGCAGAGAAACACCATTTCAACACCAAATTTAACATCAGGACGAATTTCTGATGGATGAATTTCTGCCTTTTGAGGAAAATAAAGGATCCCAGCAGGAGAAATTCACAGAGAAAAAGGACAAAGGCTCTGTAAATCAGGAATATGAGCAGTGGCCATGGAGAACCCAGCCCAAATGTGTTCTTGGGGGTTCAACCCCACCAAAATCCCAACCTGAGCCCCCTCAGCTCCATCCCAGCCCCTTCTGCTCAGGGTGGGACACCAAAATCCAGAGGGATCCTGCTGGGTGTGAATTTGGGACGTGACGTGAGCCCAAAGATGAAAGCCTGAGCTCTGATGTGCTTATCAAAACACCCCACAAAGAGACTGACACAATTAGGTGACGACTCAGCCCACGGCAGCTCTTTTAACTTGCAAAAATATTTAATCTCCAGTAGGAAAATGTGGTTTCTGGGTGTTAAATTGCCAGCCCAAAGCGCTGGGGCTGGTGGAGGCAGTGACAGCTTATTTGTTCATCAGAGGATGTTTGAGAGCACCTGGCTTGGTGATGCTGGCAGCAGCCCTGAATTAGCAAAGTTTATTTTAAAACTAGAAATCCAATGTATTATCCGACCTGAGTGGGTCATCTGGAGAGATTTAATAACCAGGAGTTATTGAATTTTAATAATTTTCAAAGGAACTCAGAGATGGGGAAGGGCTATGAGATCTCTTCCAATCCGCTCAATGACCTCACAGGTTTTTTTTCAAACCTCAAAAATCCTTGATTTTCTGATAAAAATTCATTTTAATGCAAACACAGCCCAGGAGCCCACGGAACTGAAGAGCAGACCAAGATTTTTAGGGAGTGCCTCCCTCACAATGAAAGCTTTTCCACAGGCAGGAAACGTTTAAGGTAATTGATATTTGTTTACTGGAGGTGTTTAGGCTGCTACTATATTTATGCTGAAAAACACCATTAAGAAAACGCTCCCTTCGGAATAAATTTGCACTTCCCAACGCGCTGTTGGAAATAATTGAATTTCTGCGGCTCAGACAGGTTGTGGTTTTTTTGAGAAATTCACTCGAAATCTGTTAATTCCTCCCTTAAATGAGAGGAGGAGAAGCGCTGAGCACAGATGGCGACCGCGCCTGCAGCGACAGGGACGGAAATATCAATTAATTGCTTTGATATTGGGGCAACAGAGCCCTGAAATGGCACCTTCAGCAATGGGGCTGCAGTGCCTGGTTCCCAAATCCTGAGGGTGTGGGGGTGACAGGGCTCTGGGGTACAAGGAGAATGTCAGATATTGATGGAATAAAGACAAAGCTCCAGGGACGCTGCTTCCCTCCTAAAAAAATACCCAAACACTCAGAAAGAGTGACCCTGAAATAAGGGATTGTCACCACGAGCAGCTCCATCCCCTGGACCTTGGAGCCAGCCTGGGCAGAATTCCCTTCCAGCTGCCCCTGGGTGTTTTCCATCCTTTAATTCCCAGGAAAATGGGATTATACAGCCCCAACACCATGTGTTCCCAACATCTCCATCCCTGCAGGTGTGTTCCCCTGCTGAAACCATCACAGCTCCCTGTGGGTGCTGCCCCGACCCTCCCCGTGCCCCCAGACCCATTTTGGGAGCCCTCCTGGCCATCTCCTCACTCCCAACCACGCCCTGAGCCATTTCTGTGCTCTCCCCACTCCTCTCCCAAGCCGAGCCCGTAAATTCCCGTTTCCATATGGAGCACGGAGCCTTCCTGCTATTCCAGGCAGCCCGTGAGCATCTCAGCACAAAAATACCCGAGCTGGGAGCCCAGCAAGCACCAGGGGCTGGGTGGGAGAGCAGGAGAGGGGCAGGGCTCGGGGTTTGGGGTTTATCCATGCCCTGATCCCATCCCCAGAGTGCCAGGGCCATCCCCTGGGATGCTGCAGAGGATTTGGGGTTTATCCATGCCCTGATCCCATCCCAGCCCCATCCCCTGGGATGCTGCAGAGGTTTTTCCATGCCCTGATCCCATCCCAGCCCCTGGGATGCTGCAGAGCCCACAGGGGCATCCTGACAAACCCATGGAATAGCCACGCACACAGGAGCTATGAAATATTCAACAGCCACAGAACATTCCAGCACAGTGGGGCTTTGAAAATAAAGAGGAGGGGAGGGGGGGGGGGAAGCTGAAGAAAAGCTGGGTATGGCACTAATTATCCCCCAGCTCCTAATTAGTTGCTTGAATTTAAAATACGGGTTGGGCTGCGGCAGCAGCTCGGCGAGCCCATTGTGCTATTAATACATCCCTGGCGTGACATGGTTAAAAATACTCCCACCCTGTCAAGGCAAAATGAGCCTTGGAAGTGTCACGAGGGGAGGAGTTGAGGGATGGAAATCCTCTTAAAGGAGCACGACTTGCCCAGCACCAAATAAACAAAATGAACGGGTTTGTTCCAGCCCCCACACCCCAAATAATTCTCGGTGCAGAGCTCGTGGGACACCCAAAATCGGAGCAGTTTCTCTGGCACAGCCAAAAGGGAGGAGTTTTTATTTTCCAGGGGCTCTCCTGCCTGGGGAACAGGTGGATTTGCAGCTCTCGGGGGCCTGGGTGCTGAAATTGTGGGCAAAAGGGGGAATTTTATAGTGGCCACCCCTCCTCACAGCCAGGGGATGCAGGAGAGCACAGAGCAGCTGCCAGAGATGATTTTTCCACGGAATATCTATATTATATATAGGTAAATATATATATATATATAAAAATATATAGATATTCCATATATATAAAATATAGATAATCCATATATATATAATATAGATATTCCATATATATACACACACACCTATATAAAAGATAGATATTCCATATAGATATACACACCTCTATATAATATAGATATTCCATATACGTATATACACCCATATATAATATAGATATTCCATATTTATATACACCTATATAAAATATAGATATTCCATTTATATATACACACCCATATATAATATATTCCATATATATTTATACCTATATATAATATAGATATTTCATATATATACACACCTATATATAATACAGATATTCCACATATATATATATACACCTATATATAATATAGATATTCCATATATATATATACACACCTATATATTATATAGATATTCCACATATATATATATATATATATATATATAAAATATAGGTATTTTTGGGTGGGATCCATCAGACACCAGGGGCCTTCTTCCCACAGGATTTGTGAGCCAAGGAAACCACTCTGGGGTGGGGTTTTATGGATCAATCCAGGTCTGAATTCCCACATTTCAGATCCTGTCAGGATGAGGAGCAGCTGCCCTCCTGTCTGCACTGACAATAATTCCACATCCAAAGGGGTTCACTGCTGCTCCCTGCCCCTGGAATCTCAGCCATACCAGCACAGAAACAATTCCTGCACTTCACATTTGCCCCCTGCCTTCTCATCCCTTTTTTTCCCCCTCCAATCTGAGCCCCTGATAGATCAATACATAAATTAAAAGACAAAAGAACCTGACACATCCGCTGTGGCCGGGAGAGCAGGCCAAGCCAGGCTTTCTGCTGGAAAAACATCCATCTTTTATACAATAAACCAGCAATCTGCTGCTCCACGCCAAAACCAGCGCCCTCAGAGGCACCCTCGTGTGATGGGCAACACACGGGCTTTGTTTTAATGAAATTATAAATAAATCATGCCCCAAAAGCAGCGCCCAGCCAAGGCTTTGTGTGGTGAATGGTGGCAGGAGGGGTGAGAACCTGAATGGGTCTGGGGGCTCTGGTGCCCCCCAGGGAGGGCTGGTGGCGGTCTCAGCACCAATTCTGGGGTGAAAATATGAGCTAAAGGGTTAAAAAGGAGGATTTGGGGTCACCCAGCTCCCCAGTTTCCTCTGGGGGGAAGGCAGGAGCACCCACAGGCTGAGCTCACTTCCCAACACGGGGAAAAGCTGGATTCCACCCAAAATGCTCCATTTCCATCTGTCCCAGGGGCTTTTCCAGAGCGCACACACCTCACACAGCCCCTCCCCTGCCTCAGTTTCCCTCCTCAGCCCTTTTTTCCTCCCTGTTCATTCAGGAACCATCCCTGGGTTTGCACGAGGTGGCTCCAGCCCAAAACAGGGCTGAGAGAAAACTGCTGGAAAAGCGAATTGTGCCCCAAAACCCCTTCGGGTGCTGCTGTGGGGTGAATTTTGGGGGGCAGTGAGTGGGAAGAGCCCTGAGCCCGCAGCTCTGAGCTGCTGCAGCCCCCGAGGGTCCGTCCTGCCCCAGCTCCAGCGTGGGAGGAACTTGGGAAGCTTTAAATGTGATTTCCATGTGATTTAAATGTGGAGCTGCATCCCTCGTGACTGGCAGCAGGCAGGCTCCTCAGCTCAGGGATGAGAGGATAAAAATTTCACTTCAGAGAGCGAGAAAACTTGGTTTTCCTCACCCAGGGCAATGCTGGGATTTTGTTTTCCAGTGGAAAAAACCCAGCGTGAGAGGGAGTGGATCCCCAGCAGCCAAAGGGATTTGGGGAATTCTGCTCAAGGAGGGGAATTGGGGCTGGACACAGCCCCAGAGCTCCCACTGGGCTGTGGGGAATCCAGGCTCTGCTATTTTCCTTAAAAACACGAGAAAAAGTGAAAATAAAAATAAAAAAAGTGAAAATAAATACCCAACAAAAACCACGAGAGCCGTACGGTAATCACAGGGAGCTTTAACACCAGCCTGGATTTGCATTAATTAAATCAACAGGGAAGCACCAACTGAAGAAATGAGGTTTTCTATGGATGGCAGCGAGAGCTGGAATTTGGGGTTTGCTGCAGGGATGAGCCCTGGAAGGGGGAGAAGGAGGAGGAGGAGGAGAAGGAGAAGGAGAAGGAGAAGGAGAAGGAGAAGGAGAAGGAGAAGGAGAAGGAGAAGGAGAAGGAGAAGGAGAAGGAGAAGGAGAAGGAGAAGGAGAAGGAGAAGGAGAAGGAGAAGGAGAAGGAGAAGGAGAAGGAGAAGGAGAAGGAGAAGGAGAAGGAGAAGGAGGAGGCTCTGGGCTGTGCTGACACCGTGGGATTGCACATTCCAGGGGGAAGCTGTGGTGGGAGAGCTCACAGAGGCCGTGGGGAACAGGAATGTGCCCATTCACAGCCCAGCCCGGCTGCAGGCACAGCTGTGAGGGGAATATCAATGGGCAGCAGCGCTTGTTGCATTTGGGGCTGGGGTTTTTTCATTTTTAAAGTCATAGGTTTGAGTATAGTTTTTTTAAATTTATTTTTAAAGCCATGGGTTTGAGTATGGCGGAGGGGTTTAATTTTGAAAGTCATGGATTTGAGTATGGGTTTTTTTTTTTTTAATTTTTAAAGCCATGGGTTTGAGTATAGGTTTTTTTATTTATTTTTAAAGCCATGGGTTTGAGTATGGGTTTTTTATTTTATTATTTTTAAAGCCATGGGTTTGAGTATGTTTTATTATTATTATTATTTTTAAAGGCATGGGTTTGAGTAGCCTCTTCCTCACCCATCCCAGAGCCAGAGAACAATCCCAGCCCTTTCCTCACCCATCTCCAAACCATCCCAGGCCCAGCAGAGCGGTTTGAGCTGGCTCTGGGCTGGGCAGGGTTAACCCCAGTGCAAAGGCCGGGCTGGGGCAGGGTTTGGGTTTGTGCTGAACGCAGGGTTGGTAACACAAAGATGTTTTGTTGTGTCTCTGAGCAGCCTTTGGGCAGTGCCAGGGCCTTTCCTGCTCCTGTGTCACCCCCGGGGAGCAGGGAGGGGACACAGCTGGGACAGGTGAGCCCAGGGGTGTCCCAGACCATGCTCAGGATGGAAACCAGGATTAAGGGGAACACTGGGAGTGATGGGTTTGTCTTCTCAGCTCACCTTAGGGAGTGGCTGAGCCCCTTGGAATGGATTCCTGTCCATGTGAAGTGGGGAATGAATTCCTGCCCATAGAAAGGGGGAAATGAATTCCTGGGAATGAATTCCTGGGAATGAATCCCTGTCCATGGGAAAGAGGGAACGAATTCCTGGGAATGAATTCCTGGGAATGAATCCCTGTCCATGGGAAAGAGGGAACGAATTCCTGGGAATGAATTTTTGGGAATTAATTCCTGCCCATGGGAAGAGGGGAATGAATTCCCTGGGAGTGAATCCCTGTCCATGGGAAAGAGGGAATGAATTCCTGGGAATGAATTCCTGCCCATGGGAAGAGGGGAATGAATCCCTGGGAATGAATCGCTGTCCGTGAGAAGGAGGGAATGAATTCCTGGGAATGAATTTTTGGGAATGAATTCCTGCCCATGGGAAGGGGGGAATGAATTCATAGAAATGAACCCCTGGGAATGAAATCCCTGGGAATGAATCCCTGCCCATGGAAGTGGGAATGAATTCCTGGGAATGAATCCCTGCCCATAAGAAGGGGGGAATGGAATTCTGGGCATGAAATCCTGGGAATGAATCCCTGGGAATGAATCCCTGCCCATAAGAAGGAGGGAATGAATTCCTGGCTTCCCCCTGCTCGCACACACAGCTTTTCCTTTCCCTTCCCTATCAAACCTCCCTTATCTCAGCCCACAGGTTTCCCTCAGCCGCGCCGTTCTCTCCCCATCCCAGCGGCTGCGTGGGGCCGGGGTTGGAGCATTCCGGGGAATCCTTCCCGGGGTTGGTGCCGCATCCTCCCATCCCGGCTGGAACGGAGCGCGGGGAGCTCGGGAGGGGCCGCTCCGGGCTGGGATTGAGTGATTCAGGGATTCGGGGTTGGTTCAGCATCCTCCCGGCTATAACGGAGCACCGGGAGCTCCGGAGGAGCCGGCTCCGGGCTGGGATTCAGGATTCGGGATTGTTCAGCATCCTCCCGCTATAACGGAGCAGGGTGAGGGCCGCTCCGGCTGGGATTCAGGGATTCGGGGTTGGTTCAGCATCCTCCCGGCTATAACTGAGCACCGGGAGCTCGGGAGGAGCCGGCTCCGGGCTGGGATTCAGGGATTCGGGATTCGGGATTGGTTCAGCATCCTCCCGGCTATAACGGAGCACGGCAGGAGCCGCTCCGGGCTGGGTTTCCGAGCCGCTCAATGAGGAGGATGCTCAGCACCGCACACCCCACAGAACACAAACTGCAGGGTTCCTGCCCTGCCCCAGAGCCCCCGGGGGCTTTTTTTGCCTCTTTTCTGTCAGGATTTTTCTCCAGAGGCACAAACCCGCTTTTTTTGGGTGGTGGCAGCGCTGCAGGAGGAGCAGAGGGATGCGGGGATGGAGAGGAGGGTCCTGCCTGCTCCCCACGGGCACCGGGGAGGGGAATGAGCCCGCGGGAGGGGAAGGGTTAATGCCAGAGCCCCCCGGGAGCCCAAGGGTTAATGCCGGAGCCCCCCGGGAGCCCAAGGGTTAATGCCGGAGCCCCTCGGGAGAGGAAGGGTTAATGCCGGAGCCTCCGGCAGCCCAAGGGTTAAAGCCGGAGCCCCCCCCGAGCAGAGCCGGTGACCGCCGCCCCCTCCCGAACCCTTTACATAAGCGCCCCGCAGAACTCCAGCCTGTGCCGGCACAAAATGGGATCGGATTGGATCGGATTGGATTCTGCACCAGCGCTGCCTCTCCCTGCCCAGCGGGACCTGCCGGGCTCTGAGTGTCACCCCCGGCTCCATTTGTCACATCCAGCGACCCGGAATGTCCCCCCAGCACAGCCCTGTCCCTGGGAACAGGGCTAGGAACGCTGCTCTGGGTGTAAAACATGGGAAAAAAATCACGTCTGGAAGGGTTAAAAGCGGCAGAATCCTGTGGGTTTGTTCACATCAGTCCTTTGTGTGTCACTGGGGGGCGGAGGGGACATTGAATGGTGTCGTGCCAGGATGTCACCTGTGCTGAGGGATCCATCCCCATCCCCATCCCACAGCTCTGAGGGGTGCTCAGAGACTCCCCTTTCCTTTCCTTTCCTTTCCTTTCCTTTCCTTTCCTTTCCTTTCTCCTTTCCTTTCTCCTTTCCTTTCCTTTTTCCTTTTCCCCTTTTCCTTTCCTTTCCTTTTTCCTTTTTCCCCTTTCCTTTCCTTTTTCCTTTTTCCCCTTTCCTTTCCTTTTTCCTTTCCTTTCCTTTCCTTTCCTTTCCTTTCCTTTCCTTTCCTTTCCTTTCCTTTCCTTTCCTTTTCCTTTTCCTTTCCTTTTCCTTTTTCCTTTCCTTTTCCTTTCCTTTCCTTTTCCTTTCCTTTTCCTTTCCTTTCCTTTCCTTTCCTTTCCTTTCCTTTCCTTTCCTTTCCTTTTCCTTTCTTCCTTTCCTTTCCTTTCCTTTCCTTTCCTTTCCTTTCCTTTCCTTTCCTTTCCTTTCCTTTCCTTTCCTTTCCTTTCCTTTCCTTTCCTTTCCTTTTTTTTTTTTTTTTTTTTTTTTTTTTTTTTTTTTTTTTTTTTTTTTTTTTTTTTTTTTTTTTTTTTTTTTTTTTTTTTTTTTTTTTTTTTTTTTTTTTTTTTTTTTTTTTTTTTTTCTTGCTCTGGGTGTAACATGGAAATCCCTGGAAGGTTAACGCTAGAATCCTGTGTTTGTTCACATATCCTTTGCTGTCCTGGGGCGAGGACTTTGAATGTTCGTGCCGATGTACCTTTGCTAGTTCCATCCATCCCCATCCCCACTCTGAGGTTCAGCTCCTTTCCTTTCCTTTCCTTTCCTTTCCTTTCCTTTCCTTTCCTTTCCTTTCCTTTCCTTTTCCTTTCCTTTCCTTTCCTTTCCTTTCCTTTCCTTTCCTTTCCTTTCCTTTCCTTTCCTTTCCTTTCCTTTCCTTTTTCCTTTCCTTTTCCTTTCCTTTTTCCTTTCCTTTTTCCTTTCCTTTTTCTTCTTTTCCTTTTTCCTTTCCTTTTTCCTTTCCTTTTCCTTTCCTTTTTCCTTTCCTTTTTCCTTCCTTTTTCCTTTCCTTTTTCCTTTCCTTTTCCTTTCCTTTTTCCTTTCCTTTTTCCTTCCTTTTTCCTTTCCTTCTTCCTTCCCTTCCCTTCCCTTCCCTTCCCTTCCCTTCCCTTCCCTTCCCTTCCCTTCCCTTCCCTTCCCTTCCCTTCCCTTCCCTTCCCTTCCCTTCCCTTCCCTTCCCTTCCCTTCCCTTTCCCCTTTCTTTCCTTCCTCCTGCAGGAAAATCCCATAATTGTCCTTCCATCTGCACAGCTTTGCGGGACAATTATGGGATTTTCCTTACCTGGGGATGGTTTAAAGCCCTTCCCAACCCACCCCTGTTGTTTATACTCTGCACACCCAACTCCGTTTTCATCCCTGGGGGTTTTATTCCCTCAGCGCAGGCACAGGGGCAGGGAGGGCTCTGCTGGCACCTTCCCTGGCACTGCCCCAGCTCCTGCTCCCCTCAGGGCTCCTCTGCCCCTCCTGGCTCTCCATTCCGGGTTACAGAGGCCACTTTGCAGTGCCCGGGAGCAGCTACAGGTGAGAGCGGCCAAAGGGCACACCTGGAACCAGCGAGTCCCCAACGCCTTCCAGGAGCTCGTCCCACTGTCCAAACTGCTCCTGCAGCTCTGCACGGGGCACAGGGGGTGGCAGGGTTACCACGGTGTCCCTGTCCAGGTGACAGGGCCACCACAGCCTCCTCTTCACTGACAGAGCCACCAGAACCTCCCCTCCAGGTGACACAGCCACCAGAGCCTCCCCTCCACTGACAGGGCCACCACAGTGTCCCCTCCACTGACAGGGCCACCAGAACCTCCTCTCCAGCTCACAGGGCCATCACAGTGTCCCCTGCAGATGACAGAGCCACCACAGCCCCTCCAGGTGCCCCCAAGGGGCACCCACTGATCCCCCTGTGCTTGGGGCAGCCCCATCCCCAGATTCCCCCATCCCAGGTGCCCCCCATCCCCAGATTCCGCCATCCCAGGTGCCCCCCAGCCCAGAGCCCCCCATCCCAGAGCACCCCATCCCCAGAGCCCCCCGTTCCCCCTGCTCCCCATCCCCAGAGCCCCCCAGAGCCCCCCAATCCCCAGAGCCCCCCATCCCCAGAGCCCCCATCCCAGAGCCCCCGTTTTCCCTGCTCCCATCCCCATCCCAGAGCCCCCCAGAGCCCCCCATCCCCAGAGCCCCCCGTTTTCCCCTGCTCCCCATCCCCAGAGCCCCCAGAGCCCCCCATCCCCAGAGCCCCCCGTTCCCCCTGCTCCCCATCCCCATCCCAGAGCCCCCCATCCCCAGAGCCCCCTGTTTTCCCCTGCTCCCCATCCTGCCCATACCCAGGTGTCTCTGCAGGAAGGCCAGAGCAGCCCGGCTGGTGATGGCCAGAGCCCTGTGAGGGTCCAGGCTGCCCCTCCTGCCGAAGATGAGGCTGAAGAGCCTCCCAGGGAGGAAGGCAAGGTCGGTCTGGCCCTCGTGCACGGTCCCCCTGGGCAGGGCAGGGCAGGATGGGCATCAGGGCACGCGCAGCAGCACCCAGAGAGGTCCCTGCTGGGCACCCACGGGTGCTGCCTGCAGCAGGAGGGGTGGGTGATGCCCTGGCTCACAGCACGGTCACAATCCTCGTCTGGCTGTTCCTGGAGCTCAAACTCCTCATCTTGGCAGCGCTCTCCGGGGTCTGGAAGTGCTCAGTGTTGATGAAGAGCACGGGGCTGGGCACCTCTGGGTACAGCAGGTTCTCCAGAGGGAACATCCAGGCATCCAGAGCCACAGCACACCTAGAGCAGACATCTTTTATGGAAAAGCTTTTCTTTAGGATTTTTATTTCCTGAGAAGCTGAGAGGCCTCAGGGACAAAATGCAAACATGGATTATCTGCTGCTGTGGAATGTAACAGGTGCATCTGGGATTGGTCTCATGTGGTTGTTTCTGATTAATGGCCAATCACAGTCAGCTGGCTCAGACACAGAGCCTGAGACACAAACCTTTGTTATCATTCCTTTCTATTCTATTCTTAGCCAGCCTTCTGATGAAATCCTTTCTTCTATTCTTTTAGCATACTTTTAATATATCATAAAATAATAAATCAAGCCTTCTGAAACATGGATCAGATCCTCATCTCTTCCCTCATCCTCAGACCCCTGTCACAGCCCACCAGGGCTCCCCTTCCCTCCAGGATGAGCCCAGAGTCCCCAGAGCCCCTGCAGCCCCTGGCACGCCTCACCTGAGGCTGGGCACACCTGAGGCTGGGCACACCTGAGGCTGGGCACACCTGGAGCTGGACACACCTGGAGCTGGGCACACCTGAGGCTGGGCACACCTGAGGCTGGGCACACCTGGAGCTGGGCACACCTGGAGCTGGGCACACCTGAGGCTGGGCACACCTGAGGCTGGGCACACCTAAGGCTGGGCACCCTCACCTGAGGCTGGGCACCCTCACCTGAAGCTGGGCTCCTTCACCAAGGCCAGCACTGCTGTCACTCCCCCGAAGGAATGGCCCATGACGGCCACCTTGGTCAGATCAAGGTTGTCCTGCAAAAGGGAGAGGGCTGAGGGCTCTGAGCCCAAACCTCACAGCTGGATCAGGGATTGGGGGAGAAAAAGCCAAGGGAAGGTGAGCAGAGTGCCCCTAGATGGGGAAATGCCATGTTCCACTGCTGGGGTTAGGGGCTGGGGACACTCAGGTGTCACAGACATCTTTTATGGAAAATCCTTTCCTCAGGATTTTTCCTCCTGAGAAGCTGAGAGGCCTCAGGGACAAAATGCAAACAATGGTTATCTGCTGCTGTGGAATGCAACAGGTGCATCTGGGATTGGTCTCATGTGGTTGTTTCTGATTAATGGCCAATCACAGTCAGCTGGCTCGGACTCTCTGTCCAAGCCACAAGCTTTTGTTATCATTCCTTCTTTTTCTATTCTTAGCCAGCCTTCTGATGGAATCCTTTCTTCTATTCTTTTAGTGTAGATATAATGTAATGTAATGAATATAATATAACACGATATAATACGATATAATAATATAATATAATATAATATAATATAATATAATATAATATAATATAATATAATATAATATAATATATATCACAAAATAATAAATCAGCCTTCTGAAACATGGAATCAACATTCTCATCCCCTCCCTCACCCTTGGCCCCTGTGAGCACTGTCACACTGTGTCACTCTGCACAGACCCCTCTTGTGCCAGCAGGACAAGCCTGAGGCAGCCAGGAGCGATCCTGGGGCACCCAGAGCCCCCCCAGAGCCCCCCCAGAGCCCCCAGTACCTTCAGCACGGAGAGATCCCAGTCCTGGGGGAGGATGGCAGGGACAGCCCTGCCACCAGCGATGCCCTGGAAGAGCCGCAGTGCCCGCACGCACTCCTGGGCCCTCTGGTGAACCTGGAACCAGCAGGGTGAGCCCAGCTCCTGCCAGCCCCAAACGGGGGCCACAGCTTCCCCACAGGACCCCCCTGGCCCTTTCCTGCAGTGCTTCTCTCCCTGAACTGAGCAAACACCACCAAACCTCTGCAGGGGATACAGCGCGTGTATTGGGGTGGATCTTTGTGGGGTTTGCTTTAATTCGGCCAATCTGGCAGCAGGCAGCTGGAAATGACCAAAGGTCTCTGCTCTGGGGAGGAAACAGAGCAGGGAGAGCCCAGGATCCTCACCAGCTGTCCCCAAGCTGAGCCATCCCCTGCTCAAACCCCCCCAGAACCCCCAGCCCAGGACACACCTGGGTGTCCCCCTAAACCCACCCAGGAGCACCCCGAAACCCCAAATGGTTCAGGGAGAGGCTGCCCAGGACACACCTGGGTGTCCCCCAAAACCCACCCAGGAGCATCCCAAAACCCCAAACGGTTCAAGGAGAGGCTGCCCTGACTCAGAGCCACTTTGAGGCCACGTCCTCAGCTGCCCTAAGGACACCAGCGCTGCTGTCTGTGCACATTAAAGGTGACAAGTGACAAAAAACTCCAATGAAAACCTCCCTCCTGCTCTCTGCAACACAGAATGGAGACTGACCTGGCAACTATTACCATTTATTTCTCTCCCTCCCTCACCATTTGTGCTCGTGGGCTCAGGAGAGCTGTTTCCCTTTTGTGCGCAGCGTGCCATGAGGCAGAGCACACTCACAAATAACAGTTTGGGAGGTGATTCGAGGCTGCCAAAAGCACCTCCGTTCCTAGAGAGCTTTCCCACACTAATCTGCACTCGCTGCTGTCCTTTTAAACGAGGCAGGAACAGACAGGGGGTGGGGGGAACGTGGCTCAGCAGGAACCCTCCCTGCTCCCCAGCCAGCAGCTGTGCAGGATAATCCCAGAGAGACAAAAATCCCACTGGGAACAAACCCAGCAGCTGCTGCGGGGCTGGGCACAGAGCCCTGCTGTCCCCAGGGCGTGGGGACATTGTCCAGGGCCAGGTCAGCTGGAGCTGGACAGACAGACAGACCCCAGGAGACAAACAGGCTGAACCACGTTTTGCTCATCTCTCAGGAGAAAGCTCAGCCCCAGCAGCATGGGAAGAGCATCCCCAGGGATGCAGGGCCAGCCTGGCTCACAGGAGGAATTCCCAGGGCATCCCCAGGGATGCAGGAAGAATTCCCAGCCCTCCCCTGTGCCCACCCTGGATCCCAGCCCTGGTACCTGCTTGTTTCTGAAATAAAACTCCTTCTGCCCCTGCGGCACCCTCTGGAAGGGGATCCACTCCTCCGTGCCAGCCTCTGCCGGGCAGAAATAGGTGGTGGCAGCAGAGTGGTCCCTGTGGGGCAGGAGGGAAGGGGACACTGGCCACAATGTCCCACCAGCCCCAGGATAAACCCTGTGGGCACCTGGGCACCCACCTGTGCTCCAGAGCTGCCACCACGAAGCCCCAGGACGCCAGCTCCGTGCAGATGGAGGAGTACGAGGTCCTGGAAGGGAGATGGGAGCAGAGGGGGCTCAGGGTGGGGCCAGGGAGGGTCCCCACAGCCCCAGCCCTGCTCAGGGCTCACGTTACCGAAAGGCTCCCAGGCCGTGGGAGAAGATGATCAGGGGGTACCCACGGCTGCAGGGCTTGAGGGGCCCATTCCAGCTCACCGGGACTCTGCAGGAGCCTGCAGGGGGAGAAGCACCAGGAACGGGCGGGGACAGGGACAGGGGGTGTGAGAGGTCTGAATGGGGAGGGGGACACGGGCAGGGGGACGGGACTGAACCCCACCGGGGGTCCCTAAGGGTGGGCACGGGGTGTCCCCTCACCGATGGCCATGCCGAGCAGCGCGGAGCACCAGCGCCGACCCAGGGCGACATCGGCCAGGCCCCCGCAGTACTCGGGCCGGGGCATCCAGAGCGGCTCCGCGGCCCCGGCCCGGGCCAGGCACGGGTAGAACAGGCGCAGGAAGAGCCCCTGAGGGGGACAGGGAAGGGGACACCGTGGGGACGGCACACAGGGGGGTGGCAGTGTCCAAAACCAGCTGGCTGCAGCCACCTTGCTCTGCAGAGAAGCTGTCCCTGTCCTCATTCTTACCGCTGTCCCCATCCTCATCCCTGTCCCCATCCCCATCCCTGTGCCATCCCCATCCCTGTGCCATCTTCATCCTCATCCCTGTGCCCATCCTCATCCCTGTGCCCATCCCATCCCCATCCCTGTGCCATCCTCATCCTCACCCCTGTGCCATCCCCATCCCTGTCCCATCCATCCTGCCATCCCCATCCTTGTGCCATCTTCATCCTCATCCCTGTGCCCATCCATCCCATCCCTGTGCCATCTTCCCTGTATCTTCATCCTCATCCCTGTGCCATCCTCATCCCTGTGCCATCCTCATCCTCACCCTGTGCCATCCCATCCTGTCCCATCCCATCCCTGTGCCATCCCCATCCCTGTGCCATCCATCCCATCCCTGGCCATCTCATCGCACCTTGCATCCCATCCTGTGCCACTCTGTCCCCATCCCATCCCGTCCCCACCCCGTACCTGCCGCGTGTGCCCCACCATCACATCCGTGCATCCCACCGGGTGGGGTCCCTGCCCCGGGGGCAGCGCCAGCATCGCCCCCATGCTGCCTGGGCAGAGACACGGGCTCAGGGTCTGTCCCCACCCCAGGGACCCCAACCCGCTCCCTCCTCCCTTCCCCACCGCTCTCCCATTGCCCAGAGCCCCCCAGCGACCCCAATTCCACCCCGTCCCAGGGCAGAGCCCCCGGGGGCTGCTCAGGGGTGAGACCCCTCCATTCCTGTGCCGGGATCGTGGGGTGCGGGTGCTGTCCCCCCGCGGGGACAGGGACAGGGACAGGGGCACAGAGTGGGGCTGGCACCCCCGGCACCCCGCATCCATCACCCCGAGTGCCGAACTACAGCTTCCAGCAGCGCCCGGGGCTGCGGCACCGCACCTCCCAGTATGGCCCAGCCCCGGACCACAGCTCCCAGTATGCGCTGGGAGCCCGGACTACAGCTCCCAGTTGGCGGTGCTGGACTACAGCTCCCAGCATCGCATCCCCGTGCCCGAGCCGTGCCCGCGGCTCCCGGCGCTCCTCAGCGCTCCCCAGCGCTCCCAGTCACCATCGCCGCTCCCAGTGCTCCCCAGTTCCCTGTGACCGCCCGCTCCCAGTGCTCCTGACAGCTCCCAGTGCCTCCCAGTGCCTCCCAGTGCCACCCCAGCTCCCAGTCACCATCGCCGCTCCCAGTGCTCCCCAGTTCCCTGTGACCGCCCGCTCCCAGTGCTCCTGACAGCTCCCAGTGCTCCATGCTCTCCCATGCCTCCCAGCGCCCCCAGCTCCCAGCTCCCAAGCTCCCAGTGCTCCCCAGTTCCCTGTGACCACCCGCTCCCAGTGCTCCTGACAGCTCCCAGTGCCTCCCAGTGCCCTCACCCATGCAGCTCCCAGCGCTCCCAGTGCCCCTCCCAAGCTCCCAGGGCTCTCCCAGTTCCAGGTGTCCCTCTGTGCCCTCCCAGCTCCCAGTAAAACCAGCCCAGTGCCCCCCAGTACCCCCTCCCCGCTCACACCAGTGCAGCGCTCACAGCTCCCAGCACGCCCCAGTGAACTCTGCCCGGCAGCTCCCAGTGACTCCAGTGCTCACGGACTGCAGCTCCCAGTGGCCACCAGTACAAGAAACCACAGCTCCCAGTGACACCAGGACAGGAAACTACAGCTGCCAGTGACACCAGTACAGGACACTGCTCCCAGTGTCACCAGCAGGAAATCACAGCTCCCAGTGACACCAGTACAGCTCCAGTTCCACCAGCGCAAAACCACAGCTCCCAGTTGTGGGGGCTGTGCCCGTGCCCAGCACCCCAAGCCCAGGGCTGCCCTGTCCCTGTCTGTCCCCAGCCGTGTCCCTGTCCCCAGCCCTGTCCCCCCCAGAGGCCAGCGGTGCTCCGGGGCTCTCTCTGCCCGCCCCCACGTTCCCTTTGTTTAATCCTCTTTCTGCAGCTAAAGCGGCCCCGGGTCCCCGGTAATCCCCTCTGCGGCCGGGGATTAATTCCCTGCGGGGCTGGGCTGGCCAGGCTGGCACAGAAACACCCAAAGGTTTGGTGACAACTGTCCCCAGCGAGGTCCTGCTCACACAGCCCCGCTCCGGGCTCACCGGGGAAACTGAGGCACGGCTGGGCACAGGACAGAGCCCTGGGGAAACTGAGGCACGCTCAGAGCGTTGCACAGAGCCCTGGGCTCGTCCCTGCCGGTGTCCCCGGGGCCGGGGTAGGACGGGAGCGCTGCCCGTGCCCTCCGGGCGGGGCCGGCCGGGCTGTCCCGCCCGTGGCCGCCATCCAGCGCTCCGGTCCCGGCTTGCCCGGCCGGCGGGGCAGGGAGGGAGCCGGGACGGGCTGGGACAGACGAGCCCCGACCTGTCCGGCCCACGCCCGGCTCGGGGAATGGGGACAGCACACCCAGCACCCCAAAATACCCGGGGAAAGCCGCCCTGGGACACAGGGGGACACGGGCACGGGGAGTCACAGGGCCAGGGGGGCACAGGGACAAGGGAACAGGGGGACACGGGGACAGGGGGACAAGGGGACACAGAGTGACAGAGGGACACAGGTCCAGGAGGACAGGGGGACAGGGGGACACAGAGGGACAGGGGGACAAGGGGACACGAGGGCAGGGGTCCATGGGGACATGGGGACACAGAGGGACGGGGGGACAGGGGTCACGGGGTCCATGGGGACAGGGGGACAAGGGGACAGAGGGACAGGGCTCGGTCCCCCCTCAGCCCCGGCCCCCCCGGGACCCCCCGTGCCACGTGGGCGCGGCCAATGGGCGCGCGCTGGGGGCGGGGCTCCATTTGACACGCCCCACTCCTGTGAGGGGACAGCCAATGGGAGGCCGGGGGAGGGACAATCCGAGGAGGAGGGGGCGGGGCCAGGGCTCCGTGTAACAGATGCGGGGGGGGGGGGGGGGCACGTGGAGCGCGGGGGGGACGCGGGACCACCGGGACCGACCGGACAGGAGGGACAGAAACACGGACACGGGGACAGCCACACGGACACGGGACAGCCAGCCCCGCGGGACTGACCGACGGACAGCACAGCCAGCTCCCGGCGGGAACGGGGGACAGCCAGCCCTGGGCGGGACAGACACACGGACGGACGAGGGACAGCCAGATCTGGGAGGGGACAGGGGACAGACAGTCCCGGAGTGACAGACGGACAAGGGACAGCCAGCTCCGAGGGGTGCAGGGCACAGCAGGATAGTTAGCCCCGGAGGGGACAGACAGACAGACAGACGGACAGGGGACAGGCAGTCCCGGACAGGGGGACAGCGGAGAGCAGCCGGGGTCTCGGTCTCGGGGGGACACGGGAACAGAGAGCCCAGCGCAGGGACAGACGGACAAGGTGACCAGGGGGAAGCACACCCAGCGCCCCGGGAGCGGCTCCTCCGCCCGACCGCGCACCGGGAGCCCCGGCGGCCGCTCCGCCGCCCTCCCCGGCCGGGGATGCAGCCCGGAGCCGCGGGCAGGCGGCGATCGGGGCTCCGGGACACGGCCCGGCACCCACCGGGGCCGCGGCACCCCGAAGGTAACGGAGCACGGAGGGATGGGGGCTCCGGCGGCTGCGGGAGGGTTTGTCCCGGGTTTGTTCCCCAGGGAGCCGCGGACGCCAGTCCCGCCGCAGGGATGTGTGGAGCCACTTGTGGTGGCACGGCTGGCGGCGGCAGGACGGTGACGACGCCACCTCTCCCTTTCTGCAGGGATTTGAAGCTGGGTCAAGCCATGGAAATGTCACTGTGGCGGCTCGGGGGCCCGGAGAAGTGAGCGGCTGGGACACAGGGACACCGGGACACCGGGCTGGGCTCTGCACACCGGGACGGCCCCGAGAAACCAGCACAGCCCTGGGACTGTCACGGCCTGAAGGACACAGGACAGTGCCCGGGGCCAGGAGCCGTCCCACTGCCCACCCGGGGCTGGGAACACCGTCCTGACCGAGCTCTGGCACCCACGAGAGCCCGATGAGGAGCTGGGGCTGCGTGTGAACCTATGCAGACCAGGAAGAAATACATTTTCCTGGCTTTCCTGGCCTCTTGGCTCCTGCTTTTCTTCTTCGGAGGGGACCAGCTGCGCCGTTTCGCTTTGTTTTCCGCCAGGAAAGCAGAAGCCCCGAGGAGCTGGCCCCGCTGGACGGATCAGTCCCTCCTCAGGAGCTTTGCAGAGCCCGAGGAGCTGCAGAGGGATGGGGACGCTGCCCTGCTGTCCCCCCGGGAGAGGCGAGCGGCCTGGCTGAGGGCCTATAGGAGCAGCAGGTGCCGCATGGAAACCTGCTTCGACCTCTCCAGGTGCGAGAGGAACGGCTTCAAGGTGTTCACCTACCCCCAGGAGCGGGGCCAGCCCGTCTCGGAGACCTACAGCAAGATCCTCAGCTCCATCGAGCGCTCGCGGTACCACACGGCCCGGCCCGAGGAAGCGTGCCTCTTCATCCTCAGCGCCGACACGCTGGACCGCGACCGCCTCTCGGAGCACTACGTGCGCGACCTGGAGGGCAAAATCCACAGCTCCCCGCTCTGGAACGGCGGCCGCAACCACCTCATCTTCAACCTCTACTCGGGCACCTGGCCCGGCTACGGCGGCGAGCTGGGCTTCGACCCCGGGCACGCCATCCTGGCCAGGGCCAGCTCCGACAGCCGCACCTTCCGGCCCGGCTTCGACGTCTCCATCCCCCTGATCCCCCGGGAGCACCCGCAGCGCGGCGGGCACCGCGGCTGGCTGGCAGAGGTGCCCCCCAAGAGGAGATTCCTGCTGGTGTTCAAGGGCAAGCGGTACCTGACGGGCATCGGCTCCGGCACGCGCAACGCGCTGCACCACATCCACAACGGGAAGGACATCATCTCCCTGACCACCTGCAAGCACGGCAAGGACTGGCACAGGCACAAGGACACGCGCTGTGACCAGGACAACGCGGACTATGAGAGGTGAGGCAGAGATGGGGGCGATGGGACACCCCACAAATGTCCCACCAAATGCCTCTCTGTGAGGTGCAGCTGTGCAGGAGGGCCAGGGGCAATGGGACACCCCACAAGCGTCCCCCCAAATGCCTCTCTGTGGGGTGCAGCTGTGCAGGAAGGTCTGGGGACACCCCACAGATGTCCCCCCAATGCCTCTCTGTGGGGTGCAGCTGTGGTGAGAGGGAAGTTTTGGGTTCTCCTGAGAGAAATTCACTGAGGATTTCACTGCACGGTGGGGAGCGAGGTGCTGACTGCTCAGGGCTTTCCTGCTCTCTGTTAAAGTTGGAGTAATCTGGCCAGAGCAGCTCTTATCTGCCGTCGTGCCACCGCCTCTAATACGATTTCCCTTTCTCCCGACGCTGATGAATGACGCTTTTCTTCTCCCCCCTCCCGCTCTCCCCCAACACAAACGTTTCTCTTGGAGATGAGCCCGAAACATCCCCCCCTCACTGGCTCCACTGGAAATCCCACAAAACTGGCGGGGCTGTGGGCGTCCCAGTGTGGGCAGCCCTGAGTTTAATTGGTGCTGGTGGTGCCTGGGGGTCCCACTGCGTCCCCCACCACAAATGGACACAGTGGCAGCAGTGTGGGATGGACACAGTGGTGGAAAAATTTGGGGTACAAAGTTCTGTGAGTTTGGGGGCTCCATTCTGCAGGGAGCTCCTCACCTCCCCATCCAACTCCTTGGGACCCATGACCAGCTGATGAATCCAGGGCTGGTAAACACGGAGCCCATCCCACAGACAATGGGCAGGTGCCTGTCCCACTGCCTGGGGACATCCGGCTGGAGAGCAGATGGGGAGAGGCCACGTTGGGCATCATCCTCAAAGCGTCTTAGGAGGTGCTGGGAGGTAAAAGTGGAGCTGGGGTGCTGGCACTGGGATTACCGGGGCTTTGGGATGGGTCAGGCACCACATGGCCCTGTCTGGAGGTGCCCCCAGCCCAGCAGGGTCAGCCCCTGCAGCAAAGGCTCTTTGGGACGGGGCACCTCAGGACAGTGGGGCTGGCAGGGCAGGGGGCTCGGGTCAGCCCCACGCTGTGCCAGGGGGCAGCGGGGTGAGGATTCCCCCCCATCCACCCGCCCACCCAGGTAATCCCCTAATGCTGTTTGCAAACACGGGGGGATTTACACCTCTCCCAGCGCGGCTTTGGCCGGGGATCGATGGGGAACACGAGGAGCGGGCAGCGTGCTGTGTGTGACCCCGAGCCTGGCCTGCCCTGCTCCTCCCTGCGGGACACCGGGCACAAAACCGCGGGCACGGCCACCGGGGCCGGCTCTGCGGGGGCACCGGGGCCCTCCTGCCCGGGGAGATGCTCCCGTACCCGGGCAGGGGACACGGCGAGACCCGGCCGTCCCGTTCACCCGCTGTGTCCGGTGCTGGAGGCGCTCGGGGAGCAGAGGAAGGCTCTGCTGTGGGTTCCATCATCCTCCTCACGCCCGAGGGGCTGCCCCGAACGATCTGGTTCTGTTCTGGGATGAAGGGCGATTGTGGCCTCGCTGCCCCGTGCCCGGAGCGCTCGGCGGAGCCGGGAGCGGCTCTGCGGTACCGGTGGCCCCGTGCCCGGCCGGAGCGGCGCTCGGAGCCCCCGGTACCGGTGGCCCCGTGCCCGGCCGGAGCGGCGCTCGGGACCGGGAGCGGCTCTGCGGTACCGGTGGCACCGTGCCCGGCCGGAGCGGCTCTCGGGACCGGGAGCGGCTCTCGGAGCCGGTGGCACCGCGCCCGGCCGGAGCGGCTGTCGGAGCCCCCGGTGCCGGTGGCACCGCGCCCGGCCGGAGCGGCTCCCGGGGCCGGGAGTGGCTCTGCGGTACCGGTGGCACCGTGCCCGGCCGGAGCGGCTCCCGGGACCGGGCGGAGGGAGCTCGGCGGGCGCCCGTCCCGGCTCCTGACAAAACAAGGAAGCCCTGCCGGCGATTGCCCGGAAACCGCAGCGCGTCAGGAGCGAATGTTTCCATCGGGAGCGCTCGGCCCCGCAGCCCGGCCGGCGCCAGGGCCCCACCGCACCGGCTGCGGGCCAGGGACACCCCCGGGCCGGGTCCCGCTGCCCACCGGGGCTGCCGGGGGTCACGGCAGGGTCTGGGGCACCCAGGAGAGGTGACAGCCGGCTCTGGCCCCGGGATGTGCCTGTGGCTGCTGTGGTTCCGTGGGGGTTTGAGCCGCTGCCACCCCTCCGGCTGCCCCGCCGGGGGTTTGGGTGTTATCGGGTCAGGGATTTTGGCGTCTTTGGAGACACTGGGAGGTTCATCCAGAGGCAGATTTTATTGTGAAACTCTGTGCCTTGGCACTGGGGCTGGTTTCCCACATCCCGGAGCGCTGGGACGTGCCAGGGTGCTCAGGCACCCACAGGGGTGACACAGCCTCAGCTCCCAGCCTGGCACCAGCACCAGGAACACCCTCCCTCCTGGGACCAGCACATTGCAAGGGCTCTTTTTGCCTCCCACTCCCCCGGCTGGCCCATGCGGGTCCCCCCCAGCCCGTGCAGCAGCGCTGCCCCTCCCCGCGGGCAGGAACAGACGGGGTCTGTCCCGACCTAAAGTCAATATTGGATTTTCCGGCGCGGCCGCAGGGACCCGGCGGGGCCGAGCCGCTCCCAGCACGGCACAGAAGGGGCTTTGAGAGCCCCAGGGGCGAGCCCGGCACCCCCTGCCCCTCCCTGAACGCTGCCAGGGCAGGCAGGGCTGGTCCTGCCCAGCAGGTCTGGGCACGGCTCAGGAGCCGCTGCAGTTTCGGGCTCGGGGGCTCGGGTGGTGGCTTTGTGTGGGGTTTCACTGCTGGAGCGTGGGAGGAGCTGGGTCAGTGCCTTCGAAGGGCACTGGGGTCCCTTCCTGACCCCCCCTCTTTAAGGGATGCCCAGGTCCATCCCTTCAGCACCCAGGAGATCTCTGCTCCCACAGACCAGGGATGTTCAGAGCCAAAATCAGCCCAATCCGCTCCTAACCCTGCCCTGGCTTGGCTCCACACCTGGCAGGTGCCAGCAGCACCTCTGGGGTGCCCCCAGGAGGGGAAGGGGCCACGGCTGACCCCTGCCCATCTCCCACACCAGGTTTGATTACCAGGAGCTGCTGCACAACTCCACGTTCTGCATCGTGCCCCGGGGCAGGCGCCTGGGCTCCTTCCGCTTCCTGGAGGCTCTGCAGGTACAGGGAGGGCAGGGGGACGGGGGAGACCCTCACCTGGTCTGGGGGCTCTGTCCCAGCCTGCGGGGTCCCTCCACAGGCCGCCTGCATCCCGGTGCTGCTGAGCGACGGCTGGGAGCTGCCCTTCGCCGAGGCCATCGACTGGGGCAAGGCTGCTGTGGTGGGCAGCGAGAGGCTCCTGCTGCAGGTACGGGGCCCAGATCCTGCCCCACGCCAGCCCCAGACCCCAGTCCCAATGCCAGCAGCGGTGGAGCCCCCAGACAAGCCTGGGGATGAGACCCCAACATCCTGTGGGCAGTGCAGGAGGGTCTGGTCCACTCTGGAATGGGGGTCCCACCTCAGTGCAGCCCCTGTGGGCAGTGCAGGAGGGTCTGGCCCAGCCTGGAATTGGGGTCCCACCCCAGCTGCACTGTGGGCAGTGCAGGAGGGTCTGGCCCAGCCTGGAATTGGGATCCCACCCCAGCTGCACTGTGGGCAGTGCAGGAGGGTCTGGCCCAGCCTGGAATTGGGATCCCACCCCAGCTGCAGGCCCGGGGCTCTGTTCATCTGGGGGGAAGGTGGGAAGGATCTTCCTGGGCACAAACCTTTGGGAATCCTGGGCCTGATCCTGTTGCAGGGAGAGGAGATGCAGCCCTCTCTCTGTGCTGGCACCACATCCGTGGGCAGGGGCTGTCCCTGGCATGGTTGGGGGCACAGAGGTGACCAGCCCAGCCTGGGGGCACACTGAGGTGAGGACCCCTCTGTCCCCCGGCACAGATCCCCTCTGCCGTGCGCTGCATCCGCCCCGAGCGTGTGCTGGCCTTCCAGCAGCAGACGCAGTTCCTGTGGGATGCCTACTTCTCCTCGGTGGACAAGATCGTGCACACCACGCTGGAGGTGAGGCTACCCCCGCCCCCCGAGCCCCCTCCCCGGTCACGGCCGGGGCCCTGGGGCATCACTGGCGCCTCCGGCAGATCATCCGGGACCGGCTGGACCCGGCCCGCTCCCGCTCCCGCCGCCTCTGGAACGCGCTGCCCGGGGGGCTCCTGGTGCTGCCCGAATTCTCCACGCACCTCGGGGATTTTCCCTTCTACTACCTGCACCACGGTAGGGCCCTGCCCGCCCCGGCTGAGCGCCGCGAACTCGGGCCGTGCCCAGCACCTCTCCTGTCCCTTTCCCACCCCTTTTTCAGGCTACAGTCCCTCCAAGAAGTTCACGGCTTTCATCCGGGCGGTCTCGCAGGCAGGGTCGCTGTCCCAGCCCCTCCTCAGGCTCATCCAGGCCGTGTCTGGATCCCAGTACTGCGCCCAGGTGGGAGGAGCAGAGTCCCAGGGATCCGGGGGATGGTGGGGCTGGGCCCTGCGGGGAGCAGGAGAGGGGATGGGTGGGTTTAGGGGTGGAGGGGGTGGCTGGTGGTGTCACCTTTGGGTGGGCAGAGCTGTCTCCCAAGGCCTTTGCACCACCTGGGGGTTTATCCTGGTCCAAACTGCCACGAGACGGTTCTGGGATGGTCTGGGCTGGAGCAGAGAACGCACCCAACCCCTCCAGCCACGCCTGTCCTGCCCTTTGCAGATCGTGGTCCTGTGGAGCTGCGAGAAGCCGCCACCCCCGAGCGGGAAATGGCCCCAGAGCAGCGTGCCCATGACCATCATCCAGGGCAGGAGGAAGGTGAGGGGACAGGGACAGGGGCAGGGGGCTGGGACGGGGGACAGGGACACGGATAGGGGACAGGGACACGGACAGGGGCCAGGGATAGGGGCAGGGAGCAGGGACACGGGCAGGGGGCTGGGACAGGGGACAGGGACACGGACAAGGATCTGGGACACGGGCAGAGGGCCAGAACAGCCACCCCAGGGCATCAACCTGCCCTTCCTTCCTCCCCCCACAGCTCAGCGACCGCTTCTTCCCGTTCGAGGCCATCCAGACGGACGCGGTGCTGAGCCTGGACGAGGACACCGCCCTGTCCACCAGCGAGGTGAGGGCCCGGCCCCGGCTCCCTGTGGCTGTCCCCATGTCCCCGTGTCCTGCAGGGGCAGCGTGGTGCCCTGCCGCAGTCCCCGCGGTGGTGGCACTGCCCGGGGTGACACCGACACCGTGCCCCGGCCGTGCCAGGTGGATTTTGCCTTCTCGGTGTGGCTCAGCTTCCCCGAGCGCATCGTGGGCTTCCCCACGTGGAGCCACTTCTGGGACGCCGAGCGGGGCCGCTGGGGCTGCACGTCCCGCTGGACCAACGAGGTCTCCATGGTGCTCAGCGCCGCCGCCTTCTACCACCGGTACCGGCCCGGGACGGGGCTGGGGGGCTCGGGAGGGTCTCACCCACCCCCTGGCCCTCACCCCGCTCTCCCCACAGGTACTACCACAGCCTCTTCACCGAGTACCTGCCCGCGGGGCTGCGGGAGCTGCCGGCCTGCGAGGACATGCTGCTGAACGCGCTGGTGGCCGCTGTCACCAAGCTGCCGCCCGTCAAGGTGACCCAGCGCAAGCAGCACAAGGAGGGGGCGGCCCGGCAGGCGGGCTGCGGCGATGATGGGGCTGCGGGGACCCCCCCGGGCCCGCCCCCCGCTCCGGCCGGGGCACGGGGCACGGAGGGCGGCCGGCGGCTCGGGCAGCGCCAGGACTGCCTGAAGCAGCTGGAGAACTGGTTCGGCTACATGCCCCTGGTGTCCTCCCGGCTGCGCCTCGACCCCGTCCTCTTCAAGGACCAGGTGTCGGTGCTGCGCAAGAAATACCCGAGCCTGGAGAGGCCGTGAGGGTCGGGCCGGGCCCCAGGGGCAGGATCGCTGCTGATGCTGACGGGGTTTTACTCGTTATTGGCTTTCACCAGTGCAATAAAGGAGGGCGAGAGGTAGGATCAGATGGTGGAATGGAGGAAAGGCTGTGGGATTTGGGGGGCACCAGGTTTTGGGTGCTGCAACCCTTCTGCCATCGCACCCTGGGAACAACCCGGGCAGCCCTGCGGGGAGGGAGAGTCCTTCACCTTCCCGAGAGCAAACAGAGGAGCGATAAGAGCCGTGTGTGACCTCCCTGCGTGGCTCCAGCTGCGTCCCCCGCAGGCCCTGGGCAGCCCAGCACCCCCCATTGCCCAGCAGCACTCCCCACAGAAGGGAAAAGGGTGTTCCAGCTGGCTTTCCTCCCAGCTGGACGGAAATACGGAATGTTAGGTGCCTCCAACAGCCGCTCTGGGTGTGTCCTTGGCTGCTGCAGATAGCGGAGATAAAGCCGGGCCCAGCATCCCCCCGCACACACAGCCCCGTGTGCTCTGCTTTATTTGCCGCACATGGAAGGTGCCGGGGGTCAGTCGCGGGGGGGCTGGCACTCCCGGCAGTCCCGCATCTCCTCGGAGTAGCTCTCCACCTGGATGGTGGTGCTGTGGAAGCGGAAGGCGCCCTGCAGCCGCGAGCTCGCCTCCTCCAGCACCTCCTGCGCGCTGGCGGCCGCGTCTGAGGGGGGAAAGGTGGGGATGTGGGGGTGCGGGGAGCCCCGGCCCTGCCTGCCCGTTGTCACACTCACTGAGGGTGACATGCGCCGAGAGCATCGGCTCTGGCACCCCTGCCCCATAATGTGACACTCCCTGGTGGCTCTGGCACCCCTGTCCTCCCTGTAGTGACACTCAGTGGTGCTCTGTCCCGCTATAGGGACATTCACTGGTGGCTCTGGCAGCCCTGTCCCCTGTGCTGTGGCACCCACAGATGGCTCTGTCTCCCTGCTGTGACGCTCCTTGTCCCCCCTGTCCCCTCCCTGCGGCACTCACTGATGGCTCTATCCCCCCTGTCCCCGCACTGTGACACCCACAGATGGTCCTGTCCCCGTGTTGTGGCACTCACTGATGGCTCTGTCCCCTGTCCCCCATGTTGTGACGCTCCCTGGTGGCTCTGTCCCCCCTGTCCCTGCACTGTGACACCCACAGATGGCTCTGTCCCCCCCGTCCCCCTATTGTGGCACTCACTGATGGCGATGTACCTGGAGAGCAGCGGCTGTGGCAGCCCTGTCTCCACATTGTGACCCTCCCTGATGCCCTGTCCCCATGTTGTGACACCCACAGATGGCTCTGTCCCTCTCTGTGACACTCCCTGGTGGCTCTGTCCCCCCTGTCCCTGTGTTGTGACACTCACTGATGGCGATGTGGACCGAGAGCAGCGGCTGTGGCAGCCCTGTTGCTGTGTTGTGACCCTCCCTGATGCCCTGTCCCCCCATGGCACTCCCTGGTGGCTCTGTCCCCGTGTTGTGACCCTCCCAGATGCCCTGTCCCCCCTGTCCCCGTGCTGTGGCACCCACAGATGCCCTGTCCCCCCATGGCACTCCCTGGTGGCTCTGTCCCCCCTGTCCCCGTGCTGTGGCACTCACTGATGGCGATGTGCACCGCCAGCAGCGGCTGTGCCGCGGTCAGCGCCCAGATGTGCAGGCTGTGCACGGCCTCCACGCCCCGCACCGCCAGCAGCGTGTCCCGCACGGCGTTGAAATCCATCCCCTTGGGGGTCCCTGTGGGCAGAGCCGGGGGGCTGCAGGGACGGGCTCAGGGCACCCCTGGGTGCCCCTGTCCCCATTCTGGGGGTCCCTACCCTCCATGAGCACCAGCAGCACGTCCCGGAGGATGGTCAGCGTCGTGCCCAGCACCAGCGCCGAGAACAGGAAGGTGCAGATGGGATCCACGTACTTGTACTCGGGCTGGGGAGGGGGACAGGGGTGAGACCCCCGGGGCACCATCACTGCACCCCAAACCCCCATTGGGACCGGTGGGGCGGGCACACGGTCCTGGTTGTACCACCCTGGGCCTGGCCACAGCTGTTTGTGTCCGTGTCCCCAGACCCCATTTGCCCCCATCATCCTCTGTGCCTCCAGCACCCCTTTTGCCCCCAGACCCCCTTTTCCCCCAGCACCCCCTTTGCCCCAGTCATCCCCTTTACCCCCAAACCCCCTTTGCCCCTAGACCTTGTTTTCCCCCAGCCCCCCGTTTACCCCCAGACCCTGTTTGTCCCCAGCACCCTGTTTGCCCCCAGACCCCCTTTGCCCCCAGCACCCCATTAGCCCCCAGCCCCTCAGACCTTGAAGAAGATGATGTAGGAGGCGATGAGCACGCCGAGGCTCTGCAGCAGGTCCCCCAGGACGTGCACGAAGGCGGCTCGGACGCTGGCGTTGGGCTGCTCGCCGCCTGCCCCGTGGCTGTGCCCGTGGCCCGTCTGGTGCAGAGCCAGCCCCATCCTGCGGGCAGGGCACTGGTGACACCCCCGGGGGCCCTCAGGCTCAGGGAGGGGACACTGGGGACAGTGTGGTGGCACCTACACGATGTTGACGGCTACGGCGCAGGCGGAGGTGATGAGCATGACCCCTCCCTCGATGTCGTAGTCACCCGAGAGCAGGCGCTGCGCCCCCAGGTAAACCAGGACCCCCGTCACCACCCAGATGGAGAGCACGGAGAGCAGAGCGCCCAGGATCTCTGCGGAGAGACCCCCCATGGCTGTCACACTGCCGTGCCACCCCCAGCACCATCCCTGGTGATGCTGGGCACGGTGTGGGCACCCAGCACCCATCCCTGGGGTGCTCCTTGCACAGGGCTGGCAGCGCCTCTGCCCTGCCTTGTTCACGGTGCCAGGGCTTTACCAGGGCTCCCCAGGCCCCTCAGGGCACCCCAGCGCCCCTGTTCCACACGGGGAGGGCACCTTGGGGTGCTCTGATGTCACCCTGGGGTGGTGCCACCGTGTTACCTGCTCGGTGCCAGCCGAAGTTCATGGTTTTGGTGGGGGGCCGTGAGGACACCCAGAGGGCAAAGAGACTGATCATGATGCTGGCAAAGTCCGTCAGCAGGTGGGCAGCGTCCGTCAGGATGGCCAGGCTGTGTGCCAGGTACCCACCTGTGGACACGGGACATTGGGGGACATGGCCAGGCTGTGTGCCAGGTACCCACCTGTGGACACGGGACATTGGGGGACATGGCCAGGCTGTGTGCCAGGTACCCACCTGTGGACACGGGACATTGGGGGACATGGCCAGGCTGTGTGCCAGGTACCCGCCTGCAGACACATCGGGGGACATCGGGGGACACGGCAGGGTCCTGCCCCGAGCTGGGCACAGCTCAGCTCACCCCGTGCCACAGGCGGGTCCCACTGGGTGTCCTGACCCACACAAAGCCAGCAGGGAGCTGTGGCCGCTCCCTCAGGGCGGAACCAGGACAAGAGGGGCCCTGGGGCGACCCCCGGGTACCCCAAAGGAGCCGGCCCCCCGCACTCACCCACGGCCTCCCCCACCATGAAGAAGAGGCAGATGCCAGCCGCCAGGTAGAGCTTCCTCCGTGCCCGCTGCTGCTGCCCGGGGTGGGCGCCGTGTCCCCGCGTGTGGCAGTGCTGCCCACGCCGCGTGCCCAGCTCCAGCGCGGGCTCCTGTCCGTGCGCCGCGCTCTGTCCGTCCTTCCCCACCGAGCACCTGCGGCCAAGCCTGGGGCTGGGGGGCTTCGGGCGCACCCCGAGCGCTGCCCCCAGCCCGGTCCCCCCCAGACCCCGCTCGGGACCGCAGAGCAGAGGGGGCACAGCACCCCCAGCCCCCCGGCACCCCCGTACCCGCCGCTGCCCTCGCTCAGCAGGCGCCGCTTCTCATCGCCGCCCGCCATCCTCCTCCTCCTCCCGCTGCGGCCGGGGCTCGGCGCGGTGACCCCGGCGCTGGTGGCAGCCGGTGGCCTTGGCTCGTGTGAAGAGCCGGGATTCGTGTGCAAATCCCGGCTGGAGGAGGGACGGCCAGGCCGGCTGCAAAGCGCCCGCGGGGCCTGCCGCGGGCAGGGCCCCTCTCCGGCCAGCCGGGGGCTGTGCTGCTGCTGGGGGGGGATTAATGTGGGACCCCCACCCCGAGTGTCCCCAGGGGCTGCACAGACCCGGGCTGGGGGCAGAGGGGGATGGAACGGCCCCATGTCCCCTCCAAGGCACACGGTGACCCCCCATCTCTGCTTTGGAACCCCCCCAGTTTGGATCCAGCTGTGTGATGGATTAACCTGGACCCCCCCAAAGCAGAGGCTCCTGCCCCTGTCCTGGCTGAGCAGCGTTAATTACCCTGGGCTAATTGCCCTCGTGGCTCAGCTCTGGGTCCTGCCTTGGTTTCCCCTCTGAGCAGGACGCATGGTTTTGCAGGAGAAAAGCATTAATGGGGTACTTTCGCATTTAGGATGTGTATTAGAATTTATGGTGTATTTTTTCACCCCAGGTGCATTTCTGAGCTCAGCCAATGCATTTCACCCCAGGTGCATTCCTCAGCAGCAAACCAGCACCTCGCTGCCCACACCATCCCCATTTTGGGGGCTGGCCCAGCCTGGAGCACCCTCAGCCCCCCTGTGCCACCTCTCCAGGCCCAGAGCAAGCCCTGGACAGGACACCCCATCCCCAGGAGATAAATCCTGCCGGGTGCCAACCTGTCATACCCCGGGCGGGCGGCCAGGAGCGGCTGCCAGCGCTGCCAGAGGTGCTAATGAGGCTGGAAATGAAGAGCTGGACCCGAGGTGTCCCTGTGCCACGCCGGGTGCTGGCAGGGACACTCTGATGGCACCAGCCTGGCAAAGCCACCCCCGGTACCCACAGTGAGCCGAGAGCGAGAGGCGAGCAAGGAAAGAACCACTCGAAGCAGCGGTTTTTCTTTACAAAATACACAAATTCCAAATGCGTGACAATTATATACAAAACAAGGGAATTACAAAACGTGCGGAATTGTCCCGTTTGCACCCGTATAGAAAAGTGTCCTGTGCTGGAGCAGGGCCGGCTCGCCAGGCTGCCGGGCCCTGCCCCGTGTCCCCCCCATCCCGAAGGCGTCGCCGGACATCCCGTGCCCGTCCCAACGCTGCTGCGGCTACAGGGAAGCTGCCGAGGGAGAGGATGGGGTGAGGAAGGAGAGCCCAGGCCCCCAGAGCTGCCCCGTGGGTGCTGGGGGCTCCTGGGGACGTGGGCTCAGCCCTTACCCATCACTGTCCTCTCGGGCGCCCCGTTCTCTTCCACCTCCTCTTCCTCCTCCCCATCAAAGTACTCCTCATCTTCCTCTGCTGCAAACAAGCGGCCAGGGGTCAGCGGGAGGCACCGGGAGGAGCAGAGGGTGCCACCAGGTGAGGGGGGTCTGGGGGCTGCATTACCAGGGTCGAAGTCCAGGGCGTGCACGGCCTCGCTGAGGTGCTCCAGGCTCACCGAGAAGGCGTCCATGCTCTCGTAGCCCTGCTCGATCTTGTCCAGGCGAGCGCCCTTGGAGGCCTCCACGATCCTGGGCAGGAGAGCACGGATGGGTGCGGGTGTCCCTGTCCCCTCCCTGGGCTGGGGGCCGGGGGGCAGCAGGGCAGGGGCTCAGGGCAGCCCCCACTCCTCAAATCCTGCCCGTGGGGCTCGGATTGAGGAGATTGCCCCGGTTTGAGCACTTACGTTTTTATGAGCTGCTTGGCATTCTGTGGAGAGAGAGAAGAGGAAGGAGGAGGTGAGTGAAGCCGCAGCAGCCACCAGGCTGTCCCCAACAGTGGGACCCCACATTGGGGCAGGTCTGGGGGTCTCACCATGAGGAAGGCGGCCCCCCCGGTCTCCTCGGCTGCCTGGATGGCCGTCTCCACCAGGCGGCTGGACTTCTCCAGCTGCTCCTTGTACTGGCAGATGAGGCTCTGGATGAAGGCGGTCTTGTCCGCCTGCTCGCGGCTGATGCGCTGCAGCAGCTCCGCCTTCTTCTCCTCCAGCAGCGCCGCCAGCGCGTCAAAGCGAGCGCACAGCTCCCTCTTGGCCGCCTCGCTGTTCTCCTGCGGGGACAAGGGACAAGCGATGGCACCCGTGCGTCCCTCCGGCGCCTGCAGCATCCCTGCTCCGTGGGCTCCACACCGTGCCCCGCTGGGGTTTCACCCCCGGGTTTTGGGGGTTCCTTCCCTCTTTCCTCACCTCGGTGCTCTGGCAGGAATCCTCCAGCTGGGAGATGATGGTCTGGATCCGGTCGTTCCCCGCCACCAGCATGGAGATGCAGTTGTTCAGCTCAGTCTGGTGAGTGACAGAGAGGAGAATTTGAGGACAGGAACCTCTCCCAATGCCCAATGCCCAGCTGGGCATTGCTCATCCCAGCTCTGCTCCCCCACATTTTAACTCCTTTGGGGACAGGAACCTGTCCCAGTGCCCAGCTGGGCATTGCTCATCCCAGCTCTGCTCCCCCACATTTTAACTCCTGTGGGGACAGGAACCTCTCCCAATGCCCAATGCCCAGCTGGGCATTGCTCATCGCAGCTCTGCTCCCCCACATTTTAACTCCTTTGAGGACAGGAACCTGTCCCAATGCCCAGCTGGGCATTGCTCATCCCAGCTCTGCTCCCCATTTTAACTCCTGCAGGGACAGGAACCTGTCCCAGTGCCCAGCTGGGCATTGCTCATCCCAGCTCTGCTCCCCCACATTTTAACTCCTGCAGGGACAGGAACTTGTTCCCGTGCCCAGCTGGGCATTGCTCGTCCCAGCTCTACTTCCCCACATTTTAACTCCTGCAGGGACAGGAACCTGTCCCAGTGCCCAGCTGGGCATTGCTCATCCCAGCTCTGCTCCCCATTTTAACTCCTTTGGGGACAGGAACCTGTCCCAGTGCCCAGCTGGGCATTGCTCATCCCAGCTCTGCTCCCCCACATCCCAACCAACCACAGTTGCTCTGAATATTCTAAATATAGCCTGTCTCCTGGGCGAAGTCACCCGCGGGCTATTAATACCCCGTGAGCCATCCCCAGAGTTATTTGTCACTGTCCCAGCTCAGCACATGGCCCTGAGCCCCCCCGGGTCCCCCCTCAGGGCACCTTCTGTCCCTGGAAGACGCTTTCCAGAGGGGCCACCTCGCAGTCCTTGTGGGCACCAAAGACCTTGCACATGGAGCAGGTGGGCACCTCGCAGGTGACGCAGTAGATGTTGATGCGCTCGTCCTCGTGCTCCTTGCACATGGGGTGCTCCCCCTTCTTCAGGGGCCTGCTGGAGAGGGTGGCACAGCCTCGGTGACGTCCCCAGCATGGTGACAGCCACACCAGGGTGACAGCCACACCAGGGTATGTTCCCATAATGGTGACATCCACACCAGGGTGATGTCCCCACCAGGGTGATGTCCCCATCATGGTGACATCCACACCATGGTGATGTCCCCACCATGGTGGCATCCACACCATGGTGATGTGGATGTCACCTGTGATGATCCCTGTCTCCCCTACAGGGACACCCCTGCCACCACGGTGTCCCCACTTCAGCCTCACCCCCACCATGGGTGACACCCCCTCTGTCACCCCAAAATCAGGTCCCCGGGAAAGAGGGGACCTGGCACAATCCCACAGGTCCCCTCTGGGAGCCGCCAGCCCCTGTGTGTCCCAGTTCAGGGCACCATGGCAGGGTGGCACTGGGGACGGGGGGGCTGCGATCCAGAGGCGCTGCACCAGTGCCTAATTTTAGCCCTGTGCTGCCCGGATTTATTGTCACCATCGTGTGACCGGGGTGGGGACACCCAGAAAGCCCCGGGGGCTCCCAGACAGGGGCTGCAGCTCAATCGTGCCATGCACAGCGAGGAGGGACAGGGGGACAAGGCAGAGCTGTGACACACGGACAGCCCTGGGCCCCCCGGCCCCCCCGGCCACCTGCCACGTGCCATCGTCCCCGTCCCCATGGCTCTCACACAATATTTACAGCGACCCAGGGGATTTGGCTGGGATCACGCTCTGCCCCGAGAGCCTGTGACCCCTCTGTCCCCCCCAGCTCCATCCTTGTCCCCACTGGGCCCCCCAAACCATCCCTGTCCCCCTTATCAGCCCCGGTGCCTGCTGTCACAGCAGAGCCTGCGTTCCTTCCCCACACCTCTTATCTGCCCCCGAATGTTCCAGCAGGAGCACGGGGACAGCAGGACGTGCCACAGCCCCCAGGGACCTGCCATCCCCCTGGGACAGCCAGGGGCACTAACTGCTGGGGAAAATTGGCCTGGGGGAAGAAGTTTTGGGTCCAGGGAGGAAGTTTTGGGTTCAGGGAGGAAATTTTGGATCCAGGGAGGAAGTTTTGGGTCTGGAGAAGAAGATTTTGGTCGAGGGAGGGAGATTTGAGTCAGGAAAAGATCCGAATCAGGGATCACTGAGCAGAAAGGCCCCCAGGGTGATCTCTTGGGGTCTCAGTGCTGCTGCTGGGACATGGCAGGGCCACCCCCGTGTCCCCACGTCCCCACAGCCCCGGCGCCCACCTGGAGCACTCCTGCTTGTAGATGTCGATGATGTTCTCCACCAGCAGGTTCCTCTGCAGCCCGTAGACGCCGTGGCGGTCCAGCAGCACCTCGTGGCGGCACGAGGGGCACCGGAACCGGCCCCCCGAGATCAGAGTGCCCCGGCTCTGCCAGTACGGGTTGGCGGCCTGCCAGGGGGACACGAACGCGGGGAGGGTCCCTCTGTGTCCCTCAGTGTCCCTCGCTGTCCCCAGCCCGGCACAGAGACCCCGCTCACCTGGAACACGTCGTTGGCGCACTTGCGGCACAGGTTGTGCTGGCAGGGCAGGATCACCACGGGCTTGCTGAACATCTCCAGGCAGATGGGGCAGATGAGCTGCTTCTCCAGGCTCTCCATGGCGCTGCCATCGTGCAGGATCCCCGCTTGGAACTCCATGGGCTCGGCCGTGCTCCGCTCGCGGTGCTCTCGCTGCCGGCGCCCCCCGCCCCGCTATTTATCGGTGCCCCGGTGTCACGCGGCCGCCGCGGTGTCGGGTGTCCCGGGACAGCACCTGACACCCGGGCCGGGCCGGGAAGGGCCGGTAAACAAGACGGGCACAGCCTGTCCAGGCGGCGCTGCCCGCCCGTGCCGCGGACGTGCCCGGGCCGGCGCTGCTGCGGGGTAAACAGGGCCAGGCATCGAACCAAAGGGGACCCCAAACATCACCCTGGGGACAAGGGGGACATCGGGGTAAACAGGGCCAGGCACGGCTCCAAAGGGACCCCAAACATCCTCCTGGGGACAAGGGGGGACATCGGGATAAACAGGGCCAGGCACGGCTCCAAAGGGACCCCAAACATCACCCTGGGGACAAGGGGGACATCGGGGTAAACAGGGCCAGGCATCGAACAAGGGGACCAACATCACCCTGGGACATCGGGATAAACAGGGCCAGGCACGCCAAAGGGACCCCAAACATCCCCTGGGGACAAGGGGGACATCGGTAACAGGGCCGGCATCGACAAGGGGACCAATACCCTGGAGAGAAGGGGACATAGGTAAACGGCGGCACGGCTCCAAGGGACCAAACATCGTACAGAGGTGACACACAGCCGGGCATCGGGATAAGGGATGCAAGGACCCAAGGGACCCCAAACATACCCATGGGGACACACACTGGCATCGGGTTAACAGGGCCATGCATGCCCAGAGGGGACCCAAACATCCCTGGGACAAGGGGCACACACAGCCCGGGGACACTGGGGACATGGTGGTGGCGTTCCGAATCGTCAGAGCTGCCAGCTGCCAGTGGGGGTTTGTACAGTTTGTCCCTTTGCCCACCCCAAAACATGAACGATGTGATGTGCCAACATCTCACTGTGGTTCCCTGAGTGCCAGGAGGGGAGAGGCAGCTCTGGGGGCACACAGACCCCGTGCCTGGCACTGGCACAGGGCTGGGGGGCTCCTCGATGAGCCAGGCACAGTGGGGGCTGCTCAGGCTGTGCCCCAGAGCCCTGGCACAGCCCTGGCACAGCCATGGCACAGCCCTGGCACAGCCCTGCCATAGCCCTGGCACAGCCCTGGCACAGGGATGGCACAGCCCTGGCACAGCTGGCCTCGCTGCTGGGGCTCAAGAGCTGACCCAGAAACGGCCGTGGGGGCAAAGGGTGAGCAGAGCCCTGGCTGCCAGCAGCCTGACACGGTGCCAGCTGGCTGGGCAGGGCCAGGGCTGGCCCCAGGGAGAGCTGGCAGCTGCACTGCGCTGGTAACCCTACCCCTGGCACAGGGGGCACCGGGGGGGACAGTGTGGGGCAGGGTGAGCAGCCTCTCAGCTGTTTCGGGGTGCACTGACCCCCCTGTTCCCTCCAGGACAGTTCCTCAGCTGTTTTGGGCTCCTTCCTCGCTGGCTCACGTGTGCAGCGAGTGACTGTGCCCAGACCCGCCGGGCACATCTTGCAAAATCGTTCCTGTCCGGGCACTTGGGGCTCTGCCAGCGAGGCCCTGGCAGCAAACGGGGCTGGCTGGGCTCGGACCCTGCCCGGACCCAGACACGACCCGGCCCTGCCCGGGTGACATTGATTAATTAATTGCTTCTGGACTCGGTTAAGGGGATTCACAGGAACCGAGGGGGTGTAATGCCCTAAGCAGCTTTCCCAACCCACAAGGGGCTCGTTGGCCCCTAATTGGCTTGGGACAGCTTAGGCAGGACCCAGGGCATTAATCACGCCGGGATCCTTCCCAATTAACCCCGCAGAGCCCGCTGCAGGGATGGGTCTCCCTCTGCTTGGCTTCGCAGGGCTCTGGGCAGTGGGCGGCCTCTCCCAAAATGTCCCTGGGGTGGCTTTGCAATGCTTGGGGCAACAGCAGGGCCTGTGCCAGGGCTCCCGGGCATGGGGGGCACTTCCAGCCCTGCAATGCTTGGGGCAACAGCAGGGCCTGTGCCAGGGCTCCCGGGCATGGGGGGCACTTCCAGCCCTGCAGCCTGAGGAGGAAAGGGAACCATGGCACAGAACAGGGAACAGAACAGAACCGCTCTTCTGTCACTGTCACACCAAGCCAGAGCACAACAAGGGCGAGAGGAGCTGTACTGATTTTTTTTTCTGGACGCCAAGCAGTAAATCACAGCGTCCCAGAACTGTTTGTTTTGGAAGGACCCTAAAGCTCATCCAGTGCCACCCCTGCCATGGCAGGAACGCCACCAACTGTCCCAGGCTGCTCCAGCCTCACTGTCCAGCCTGGCCTGGGGCACTGCCAGGGATCCAGGGGCAGCCACGGCTGCTCTGGGCACCTGTGCCAGGGCCTGCCCACCCTCACAGGCACCAATCCCTTCCAAATTCATAAACAGAAATGTCAGTAATTAATAGATTAATTCATGTAATTAAACATTACCCACGCTCTCGCCCCGCCCCCTGGCCTGACCAATCACAGGGCAGCGTGCATGGGATGGGCGTGCCCTCTCAGTGGGCGTGGCGGCGTGGGCGTGGCCGCGCTGAGGAAGGCGGGCGGGCGCAGCGCAGCCCTAAGATGGCGGCCGGGCGGCGGCGGCGGTGGCGCTGAGGTAACGCGGCTGCTCCGGCCCGGCTCGGCCCGGGGCCGGCCCCTGTCCTCCCGGTCCCCGGGGGTTGGAGCGGGCGGGATCCGCGCTGCAGGTTGGGCGGGGTGGGGTCGGTGTCCACTGCAGCGGGCAGGGCCCAGCGGGCCGGCATCATCCCCGCTGTGGGGCGAGCGGTGCGCCGGTGCTTCCCTTCACAGGTGGGGGCCCGGTGCGGCCGCGCCGAGCGGGAGGGGTGCGTTTATATTACCTGTATTAATTACCTACATTCTCTATATATTTATATTATTCCAATGATATAAATTAACGCGGCGGGCGGTGCTGCCCGGCCCGGTGTCCGCTCGGCCGGGCCGGCCCCGGGGCCCCGCAGCACCGCGGGCCGGAGCGGGGCCAGGGGCGGCCCCGGGGCTCGGGAACAGCTCCCGGTACAGGGGCGGTGTGTGCCCGCTCGGAACCCGCTGTGCTGTGCCGGAGGAACGCGGTGTTTGCCCTGGAGCTGTTTGGCTGCTGGGAAATTACAAATTACACTCCTGCCCTTGTTGGCCCCTCGGATCTCGGTGCCGATGGGAAATTGAGGCTCCGGCCCTTGTTGTCCCTCAGATCTCGGTGTTCGGGCTCTGACCCGGAGCTCCAGCCCTGCTGCAGGTGCAGCCCCGGCCCTTCCCGCGTTCCTCACCCACGGCACATCTCGGTTCAAATCCTTACTGCCAATGTCCCTCGCACAGCTTTGCTGAAAGGTTAAAATATTGCTCTAGCATTGCCTGAGACTGATGATACCTTTTTTCTCTCTCTTTTTCTTTTTTTTTTATTTTTTTTCAAAAAAAAAAATTGCCTAAAGCAGTGGAAATACTTGAAATCTTCCTACTAATAACAGGCTGTTTCAATGTGGTCCTTATTGCCTGACATAAAGAGAATTACCTTTATCACTGGCTGTCTTAAAGCTATTGTAGTTCTGATCTATCAGTGTGATTTTATTTATTTATTTACTTTTGCGTTTCATTCTGTTTGACCAGTGATCCTTGGCTAGTCAAGCTCGGTTTTTTGGTTTTTTTTTATTTTATTTTATTGCTGTCTCTAGTCAGTGTCCTGTTTTGGTTTGGTTGTGTGAAGCTGGTGCTGGTGTTTGGTTTGTAATCCTGTAGGGCAGCGTGCAGGGAGGGTCATAAATCTGCAGCAGGGTTTGGTGGCTTTTTTTTTTTTTCCTCCTTTTTTTTGTGTGTGTGTGTCTCTTGTTTTACTTCCAGAGCAATAACTTAACTTTTGTCCTTGCTCTGTTGAGCAAAAGTGAAAGCTAGATGCTGGGCGCAAACTTCTGCAATCAGCTATCCTTTTTAACCTTTCATAGCTGTAGATCCCTCATGCAGAGGAGGCTTGGTGAAAAACCAGTCACCTCAAAAGACAAATGGGGAGCGATTGAAGCTTTCTCTTGTCTGAGTAAAACAATTATAACAGAAACGTTTGCTCCTGCAGCCACGCGCACAAAAAGGCAGTTTAATTAAGATTGCAGCCCAGGCAGGGGTTCAGCTGGGACCTGCTGTGCTCTCCGGGCTGGATGGGGAGCATGCCAGCGTGCTGCTGTTCCTGCAGATGCTCACGGAGGACGCTGAGGCAGAGGAGCAGGAGCGCTCTCCAGAGCCCTGGCTCGGCGCCGTCCCAGTCTAGGTTTGAATTGCTGCCACCTTGAACACGCCGGGCTGTATTTGAAATTGTAACCAACAAAAAGATGTGATTTCACTTCCACCTGGTCCGTGGCAGGCAGGTGCAGGTTTATGGAGGAGCTTCTGGAACGTTCTGAGCCCCCGTTAACGGCGGGGTCTGGGCAGGCCAGCCCCTAGGGGGGGAAATACAGCCCGGCTCCTGTGCCTAAGCTTTAGCTGTGTGGGTTTCTCCCCCTTCCCCAGAACCTTTGCTCTTGAAGATGGTGAGTAGCCAGCCTAAGTACGATCTAATTCGGGAGGTTGGTCGTGGCAGTTATGGTGTGGTGTACGAAGCGCTCGTCAGGAGGACCTGTGCCCGCGTGGCCGTCAAAAAGATCCGGTGCCACGCTCCCGAGAACGTGGAACTGGCTCTGCGCGAGTTCTGGGCCCTTAGCAGTATCAAGAGCCAGCACCCCAACGTCATTCACCTGGAGGAGTGCATCTTGCAGAAAGATGGCATGGTGCAGAAGATGGCCCATGGCTCCAGCTCCTCCCTGTATCTGCAGGTACACGAGGCCGAGGGGACGGGGTGGAAGGAATTGGTGATGCTGAGCTGGGGGGAAGGAGGTTGGAGAGCCCAGGGGTTTGAGCCGTGCTCAGCAAGGCCAGGGGATTGTGTGCATTGCTGACACCCAGAATGTAATAGAGATTTAGATAGAATGTAAAAGAACCTGAACAATCACCTGGATCTTGGGTTTGAAGCTGGGGTTCCATGGCTCCAGCTGCTCCCTGTATCTGCAGGTACACGAGGCCAAGGGGACGAGGTGAGGTGGGGCAGCCCAGGGGTTCAAGCTGTGCTCAGCAAGGCCAGGGGATTGGCTGCATTGCTGACACCCAGAATGTAATAGAGATTTAGATAGAATGTAAAAGAACCTGAACAATCACCAGGATCTTGGGTTTGAAGCTGGGGTTCCATGGCTCCAGCTGCTCCCTGTATCTGCAGGTACACGAGGCCGATGGGACGGGGTGAGGTGGGACAGGCCAGGGGTTTGAGCTGTGCTCAGCTAGGCCAGGGGATTGTGTGCATTGCTGACACCCAGAATGTAATAGAGAGCTTTAAAAACAAACTGAGCAATCACCTGGATCTTGGGTTTGAGGCTGTGCTGCTCTGAAAGACTCCAGAGTTTGTGTTTAGTGCAAATCTGCTGTGATAACCTGAGGAAGCCCAGGGCAGGTGCAGCCTGTGGAGTTCTTGGCAGGTGCAGGTTCAAGAGCACTCCTGTCCTGGGACAGAGCTTGGAGGAATTCCATCCTGGGTGCCTTGGAAATCAGTGTCTTGATTTATAGGAAGCCAGCGCTCAAAATTCTTTCAGAAACAAGCATCAATTGGTAGCACATCATGAGCTGGTTTTAGTTTTTAATAAATAACTGTTTAAGTTAATCTCTTCAAAGAGTATAAATTAGGGAGTACATATCACTGTGGAAGTGCCCTTTTAAGTTTGAAGCTGTGTATGTTTGAAGAATAAGTAGCTCTGGAAAGACATTGAAAGACAATCTAATTAATTCTCTTGTCAAGAAGCAGCCCTGAGTATAAATCACCCCCAGGCAGAAATCAGTGTTCCTGGTTCAAACAGCCACAGCCTGCTCAGTGTTTGCTGTGTTCTCCCTACCCAGCTGTTCATATTTCAGTGTTCATTGCCACCCTGCTGTCTCAGAACCAGAATCCCTGGCTGTGCCAGCTCCCCGTGGCCTGGGAGCTGCTCCTGACTTGTTCTCAGGGAAGGATTAGGCTGAAATAACAGGGGCAGGAGTCAGAGCCTCACCTTCCTGGTGTGCTGGAGCTGCAGGGAGGGCAGGTGTGCAGGGAGGAGCTTTGAAGGCCCTGGGGTGGAGCTGAAGGTGGGGAAGAGGCCCCAGCTCTGGCTGGGATGGCGGTGCTGGGAGCAGCTGGCACAGGTGCCAACAGCACGGATTGTTTTGCTGCTGCAGGGAGGAGGGCAAAGGGCAGAGCTGAGCTGAGTGCCAGGGTCACTGTGGGGCAGCTGGGCTGTGCCAGGGGCAGGCAGAGCCCCTCTGCTGTCCCAGGGATGGCACAGAGCTGAGCTGAGTGCCAGGGCTGTGCCAGGGGCAGGCAGAGCCCCTCTGCTGTCCCGGGGATGGCACAGAGCTGAGCTGAGTGCCAGGGCTGTGCCAGGGGCAGGCAGAGCCCCTCTGCTGTCCCGGGGATGGCACAGAGCTGAGCTGAGTGCCAGGGCTGTGCCAGGGGCAGGCAGAGCCCCTCTGCTGTCCCGGGGATGGCACAGAGCTGAGCTGAGTGCCAGGGGTGAGGCCTGGGCAGACCCATGAGCAAATCTGCAATTGATCCTCAGTCATCTGTGTGCTGTGCTTTGCCACTGGCACAGATGTGGGGGTGGATTTTGTTGTCTGAACTCTCACAACGTCTGCAAGTGCAGCTGCTGTGACTCTGTGTTGGTGCCCTCTTGGCAAGGGAGGCTCCCTGCTCTCCTGAGATACCTTAATCTCACAGCTCCTGGCTACAAACCCTAAATAAGGCATTTCTTAGCTCTAAAATAGATTTACTGTTAAAGAAGATGCCTGTAAATTACTATCATTTTTCTCTAGAAAAGGTCACTTTTTAAAAGCATTTCAGAATGCCTGTCTAGATATCAACACACCCCTTCATTTTTGAAAGCCAGTTTGATTTAGCATCCATTGGTTTACTACTAACAGAAATAATTGCAGGATTTTCCTTCCAGAGCCACCTCAGAGGAGCTGAAGAGGCAAATGCAGTGGTGTAAACAGGATTAGTAAAATGATTGCAGGTTTTACTTTGCTTTCTGTGTGGAGCAGCTGTAAGAACTGGCTGTTCCTGAAGATACCCTGTGGGTAATGATGGTGGGAAGGGTGTTCTGTGCTCAGCTGTGCCTGCAGATCAGCGTTCTCCTGAGTTCAGGACCCTGTGTTAGCTTGCTGGAAGTCATGGATGTGTCAGGAATGGAGACCAGGCTTTAAAAATCTCTCCTGGATAAATACAGCTCTGTGGAGTTACTTGTGAGACTTTGTTTATCCCGAAGAGCTGTTGGCAAAGTGGGTGGGACGGGCTTTGTCAGGGTGGGACACTGTCCAGCTGGGACAGATGGGAGGGCAATGGCCACTGGTATCTCTAAAACCTCTGTTATCAGGGTCGAGCTCTGCTGCTGGGCAGGAGCCTGAGCTTGATACGCTCCACACCAGGGAAGATAAGGAGGCTGGCAAATACATTGTGATTTTGTTTTTCTCTTTTACATAAAAACATTTGCATCGTGTTTTCTTTCCCCTGCTGCAATACCTTGTCTCTGGATTGTTGAGGGGAGGGTCAGACAGAGTGGTCTGGGTTGGAAGGGATCCTAAACCCCATCTCATTCCCGTGGGCAGGGACACCTTCCACTCTGCCAGGCGGCTCCAGCCTGGCCTTGGGCACTTGCAGGGAGCCAGGGGCAGGCACAGCTGCTCTGGGCACCTGTGCCCTCTGCAGCCCCCCAGGGAACAGTTCCTGCTGTGTAACTAACCCAGATTTCCCCTCTCTGTGAAGATCCTGACTCCATGCACTTTGCCATCAAACCCTTCCCTTCCCACCATGCCCAGGTACTCACATCCCCTCTTCTCCTCACTGCAGCTCGTGGAGACCTCACTGAAAGGAGAAATAGCCTTTGACCCCAGAAGCGCTTACTACCTGTGGTTCGTGATGGATTTCTGCGACGGCGGCGACATGAACGAGTACCTGCTGTCGCGCAAGCCCAGCCGCAAGACCAACACCAGCTTCATGCTGCAGCTCAGCAGCGCCCTGGCCTTCCTGCACAAGAACCAGATCATCCACCGCGACCTCAAGCCCGACAACATCCTCATCTCGCAGGGCCGCGCGCCCGCCGAGCCCACGCTGAAGGTGGCGGATTTCGGCCTCAGCAAGGTGTGCTCGGCCTCGGGCCACAGCGCCGAGGAGCCCGTCAGCGTCAACAAGTGCTTCCTGTCCACCGCCTGCGGCACCGACTTCTACATGGCCCCCGAGGTGTGGGAGGGCCACTACACGGCCAAGGCCGACATCTTCGCCCTGGGCATCATCATCTGGGCCATGCTGGAGAGGATCACCTTCGTGGACACCGAGACCAAGAAGGAGCTGCTGGGCAGCTACGTGCGGCAGGGCGCGGCCATCGTGCCCGTGGGCGAGGCGCTGCTGGAGAACCCCAAGATGGAGCTGCTCATCCCCGTCAAGAAGAAGTCCATGAACGCCAGGATGAAGCAGCTGATCAAGGAGATGCTGGCGGCCAACCCGCAGGACCGGCCCGACGCCTTCGAGCTGGAGCTGCGCCTGGTCAACATCGCCTTCAGGGACAGCAGCTGGGACACGTGAGGGCGTCCTGCAGGGGTGCTGAGCCCCTGGCTGCTGGAGATTTGGAGATTCCCCACCGGAATGTGGAGTTGGCCGGCTGTGAAATCCCCGAGGGCGTTCCTGGGGCTGCTGCGCTGGCACGGGCATGGCACAAGAGCCAACACTACTTGATTTCCAGCACTCTCTCGTGGAGTGTCCCACACATTCCAGTTTCCTATGTCAGTATTAGGAACTCTCATGGAAAAAAAAAAAAGGAGAAAAAATCGATTTGCATGCTGGCAGTGCAAATCTTGAGGCTTTGTAATGTAGTCTGTGTATATATTTATGTATATGGGTGACTGGGAGTGTGTGGCACTTAAATTATTTGCTGTGGGTCTGGATGATTGGGGCCTGCTAGAAATCTGGGTGAAGAAAGTGAGTGAGAAAAACTCCTTCTTCCCCAGGCCTGAATGACTTTATTATTTATTTTTGTTATCTAATTTCAAAGACTTGACTTTGTAAACAAAAAAAAGCAATGCAAGGGGATCAGCTGCTTTCAAAGTGCTAACATGGCTGGTCTTGGCACTTGGAGCTTAATGAGCTCATCACTGAGGGAGTCAAATTAGAAATGTACAGTCAGGTGCTGGCAGGGGGGCTGGCTCACTGATCAGTTGATTTTGCTTTTATTAATCAGTTAATTTGCCTTTTCTCACCTGGAAATGGCTGTAAGTATTTCCTTGTACAATTTGCTTTTTGAAGTCTGTTCCCTCTTAGTGTTGGGACAGCAGTTCTGGGCACTCAGTGTTCATTTTCCGAGTGCAAATAAACAAAATGTTATTTTTTGGTTTTCCAAAAGCAAAGGATTCTGATTCCACCCAACTTGTGAGGCTTTACAGGCCGCAGGTGGCTCTTACCTGGTGCTGTGTGAGCTGGTGCCTGTCCCCAGCTGGCCTTAGTTCATAATTCTTGTTATTTCCTTTCACTTCATCCTCGTAGGGAGTGATCCTCAGACAAACACACTTTGCTTGTGCCAACTCTGCCTCTCAGTTCTCACATCTCAGCAGGGTGAGAAAAGGAGGTTTATTATTCATGTTAAACTTGGGAGCTGTTTAACACCAAAGGGGTGAGCATCCCCTCCCTTACCCAGCCAGAATGGCAGAATTACAGAGCCAGAATCAGCACTGCTCCCCTCTGAGGTGCTCTGTGAACCACCTGGCTCCCCTCTGCCTGCAGGGCACAAATCAGGGGCTGGCACGGGGAACTTTCGGGGTTTTTGACTCCCAAAGTGTTTCTTTGCACTGATTGCCACTTTATAGGTTGGGGGTGCCTGAAATCCCTCTCATGGTGCTTCTCCTCGCTGTTGGGTGACACTGGTAGTCCTCGAGCTCTGTGTTCTCTTTGATTTTTTTTGTTGTCTGAGGTCTTTTGTTTTGAGAAAATAAATCAAGTTGTTGTAGCAGCTGCGGGGTCGTTCACCAGCGTGACACGAAGTCAAGACACTTTTCAGCACTTGGGAAAGATTTTTTTTTTTGTTTTTTCCATGTTTTTCCTTTAAAAACTGTAAAATATATTTTACGGAGAATTTATAATGAGGAAAATTATTGTGTAATTTATTAAGTTCATGACTGTTTTTGAAATAAAACCTTGAATTTCGATGAAGTTTTAGGAAGTGCTTTCAGTGCAGTGTCAGTGCTGCCCTCCAGGGACAGCCCTGAGAAACCTTGGGAGTGGAGCTGAGGGAACATCATTACTGATCCATGCCAGGAAAGTGTGGCCCTCATTTGCATGTTTTAATTAGCAGCGCTCAGGACAGAGGGATCTGCAGGCTGGAAATGCTGTGAGTGAGTTTCTGTTGGAATTTCTTACACCCACAGCAAACCCAAGCCCAGCCCTGTGGGTTCCTGTGCCAGGAATTCCCACCTGGAATGGGCACCTGGCAGGAGCCTGGTGCTTGGGTCAATGCAGTTTGGGTTTAGATTCATTTTTTTAGGGGGGTTAAAGAACTGTAGTAAAGGAGAAAGTCCCACTTTTGGATTAGCTCTAAGAGTGGTGATTTTAAATAGAGGCACAGGCTGAATTCCTTCCCCACAAAATGAAGAATAGTAAACCTGAGATATATATACACACACATATATATATAATATATATTATATATATATGCTGTACTTCAAATATATTTAGCCCCTAGGGAGGGTGTGGAAAGCTGCAGGGAGATGCCCTGGTGCAGAAATGAGATATAATTAAAGCTCATTGGGCTGGGAGAGCCCAACCCCAGAGGTTCAGGCTCCAGCCTGCCCCTCCCCATTCCCAGGGCTGGGAACTCGCCCTGTTGGTGGTTTTGGTTTGTTTTGGTTCAACCAGAGCTCGTTTTTGGTTTGTTTTGGTCCAACCAGAGCTTCCCTGGGCCTGTGTGGGGGAGGCAGAGCCCTTGGGAGGTTGCTCAGCTGCTCCCTCCTTGGGGCACAGCCAGCCCGGGGTCTGGGGGCTTTTCCCTTTCTCACAGCCCCTGGGACATCCCAGGCTCCGTGGTTTGGGTCCCTCCTGGTGCTTTGGGGACAGAAGGGCCCAGGGAGAGCCAGTGAGGAATTTAAACCCCAGCCTCAGTGGTGCGGGTGGTGCTGCCAGGGGTCCCCTTTCCTGCCCAGGAAATCCCTGTGCTGCAGCCCAGGAAAGCACAGGGATGTGCCCAGAACGCCACAAACCCCCCAGAGCGTCTGAGGGACGCAGGTGAGGTGGGAACACCAACCTGAGCTGCTGCAGAAGGGTTTGGGGAAATCTGAAACCCCATTTCTAGGAGCAGGGAGGTGTCAAGTGACCACTGCTGGAAGAGGAGCCCAGCCCGGGCTGTTCCTGTTCGTTCCAGAGGCTCCTTCACCCGCAGGTTTGGGATGGAACCAGATGCAACCCAAAAACCTAAAAAACTTTGTGGCAGTGCTGGGTTCAGGCTTCATCCTGACCCTGGGCTGGTTCCCTCAGCCCCGGCAGCTCCTCCTGTCCCTGTCCTGGCTGTCCCTGTGTCCCTGTGCCGTGGCTTTGGAGCCTTTTGGGATTGGAGCAGCCCCAGGAACTCGTCCTGTCCCTGTCCTGGCTGTCCCTGTGTCCCTGTGCCGTGGCTTTGGAGCCTTTTGGGGTTGGAGCAGCTCCAACCCCGACCTGCCCCGACACGCGGTGCCTGCTCGGCCGGGGCGCTGCTCTCGGGTTTGTCCGTGCCCGTTTGAGCCCTGAGGTTTGAAACTCGTCGGACAAGCTCCCATCGCCGCCCCGTCCCGAGGGAAGCCCGAGCCGGGGGCAGATCCCAGAGCTGCCGAGGGTTCCTCCATCGTTGGCCTGATCCTGTTCCCTCTCCTCCACCAGATTGGCTCCAGCGCAGCCTCACCGAGTGCTGCCGGCTCTCCAGGGTTATTACAGAGGTGATCCGGCCCTTCCTTGCTGTCACTGGGGTTTTTCCAGCCTGCAGAGCTCAGACCAGGCCTGGCCCCTCTCCCCCTGCCCAGGCCCCATCTCAGGCCCCGTTTTCCCGCACAGGACTCCCGGCCCCAGCCCCTTCCTGCCCCGCTGCCGTCGGCCGGGAAGGTGCCGGGCACAGCCCCAGGCCCGTTCCCGGCAGCTCCTCAGGAAGGAACCGGGCTGGGGATGGAGAGCTGGGGCACAGAGCCCCCCTCATGCCGGGGTTTGTGCCCCTGAGCCCCCTCACTCCCTGTGAGCAGCCCGGCTGTGCCCCAGCTCTCCCCAAACCCGGGGGCGCAGGGGCTGCGGCTCCCGGGGAGCTCCGGGGCTTTCTCTGGTTCCTCTCCGAGGGTCGGGAGCCCAGCTCGGGGGGCACCAGGTCCTTCTTTCCTTCCCCCTCTGCTCCAGTGCCACGTTCGCGGCCCCCCGGGCTGGACTGGGCATGGAGGGGGCCGGGATTGTCCCTGTGGGAGCGCTCGGGAAGGGAAGAGGGCAGAGATAAAAATAACCCCTGGGCCAGCTCCAGCCCATTGTGGCTTCCTGCGATTTACAGCCCTTCCCAGGGGGAAGAGGCAGGAACGGCCGGCTCGGGGCCGGCTTTGACCCTTTCACCGCCAAGAAGGGCCTTCCCTCCTCCTTCCCGCCTGTGGGATCCTGGGGAGGGGATGGTGGAAGGAAGCGGAGGGAGGAGAGGAGCGGGCAGAGCTGGAGCTGCGGGAGGAGAGGGGTTAATGCTGGCCAGGGTCAGCACGGGTGGGCTCCTGCCGCGGGGCTGGGCTGGCACGGGTTAATGGGTGGCTCTTCCTCTTCCTCATCCTCTATATGAGGCTGCTCCCGGATCTGGGCTCAGTTTTGTGCCGGAGGGGCTGGAGCTGCGTGAGGCTGGAGCATCGCATCCCTGCATCCCATCCCTGCATCCCTGCCAGGGCTCAGGTGAGCGAGAGCATCCCCCACCTGCCTGGCGGTGTGGAGCCCGTGGGCTGCGCGTGGGGCTGCGTGGCCGAGGCTCGCTGGGCTCTTTGCTCCCCTGAGCTCTGCTCGGCCCGGCCCCGTGTCCCTGCTGTCCCCAGGGCCGGTTCCGTGTCCCTGCTGTCCCCAGGGCCGGTTCCGTGTCCCTGCTGTCCCCCAGGGCCGGTTCTGTGTCCCTGTGTCCCCCAGGGCCGGTTCCGTGTCCCTGTGTCCCCCAGGGCTGGTTCCGTGTCCCTGCTGTCCCCAGGGCTGGTTCCGTGTCCCTGCTGTCCCCCGGGGCCGGTTCCGTGTCCCTGCTGTCCCCAGGGCTGGTTCCGTGTCCCTGCTGTCCCCCGGGGATGGCTCCGTGTCCCTGCTGTCCCCCGGGGCTGTTTCCGTGCCCTCCGCACATGGCAAAATGGGGAATTTTCCCTCCCAGCCCAGCCTGGCTGTTGGGGGGCCCGGCTCCGGACCCCCCAGCCCCGGGCCGCTGTCCTGAGCCCGGCTTTGTTCCGCCGCCCGGGAGGACAAGGCGGCGGCCGGCCCCGGTATTTTTTCCTGTTGGAAGCCGCTCCTGGGATGCGGCCGGAGCCGGCGGATGCTCGGCGCTTCTCCCTTCCTGCCCGGGGCTGTTCCTGCCTGGAGTGCCAGGACTCGCTGTCCGTGTGCCATTGAGGGGACCCTCAGCTCTGCTTCAGCCCCATCCTCATCCTCCTCCTCCTCCTCACCGCTGCACCCTCGGGGCTGACCCTGACTCTCCTCTCTCCTCCAGGGCTGAATCCAGGAGCCAAACGAAGCTTCGGGAGCCTCCTGACACAGAGCGATCGGCAGCGATCAGCAGCGATCGGCAGGATCGGCAGAGACCATCAGTGATCAGCAGATATCAGTAGCGATCAGGAGCGATCGGCAGAGACCATCAGTGATCAGCAGAGATCAGCAGCGATCAGGAGCGATCGGCAGCGATCAGCAGCGATCGGCAGGATCGGCAGAGACCATCAGTGATCAGCAGATATCGGCAGAGACCATCAGTGATCAGCAGATATCGGCAGAGATCAGCAGCGATCAGTAGCGATCGGCAGCGATCAGTAGCGATCAGGAACGATCGGCAGAGACCATCAGTGATCAGCAGATATCGGCAGCGATCAGCAGCGATCAGTAGCGATCGGCAGCCCCGTTCCGGGGCCATGGTGCCCTTGGGCAGCCCCACTCTCGCCGTGTGCGCCTCCAGCAACCTGCGCCTCATGGCCCCGGGGCGCGGCTCGCCGCTGGCCTGGCTGAACCGGGGCCCCGAGTGCCCGGGGGGCAGCGGGGGCCGCAGGGCCAGCGCCGTGGAGCGCCTGGAGGCCGACAAGGCCAAGTACGTGAAGTCGCAGCAGGTGATCAGCCGGCGGCAGGAGCCGGCCCTGCGCGGCTCCCCGCGCCTGTCCCCGCACGGGCGGCGCCGCCTGGCCCGGCAGCAGTGCGGGGAGCTGGGCCCGGAGCTGCCGTGCCCCCCGTCCCCCGTGTCCCGCCGCAGCGGCGGCCGCCGCCTGCTCAGGCCCGACTCGCTCATCATCTACCGCCAGAAACGGGACTGCCTGGGCGGCGACAAGGAGAACAACGCCAAGGGCTCGGGGCTGGTGCGGCGCCTCTTCCAGGGACCCCTGAGAGCCACCCCGCCCAGCTCGCCCCCCGCCCGGAGCCCCCAGACCCCCATGCTGTGGGCGCCGGCCGAGAGGGAGGAGCGGACACCGGGCGGGGACAGCGGCGGGGACAGCGGCGGGATCCCCCCCGTGCCCGTGCCCGTGCCCGCGGAGCAGCCGCCCGGTGCCCCCGGGAAGGAGCCGCTGGCTCTGCGCGTGTCGCTGCCGCTGTCGGAGCAGGAGCGCTTCTTCAACTACTGCGGGCTGGACCGGGCGCAGGTGGAGCTGCTGGGCCGGGAGCGCTTCGGGCCCGCGGGCTGGGACAGCGGCTCGGCCCGGGCCGGCTCCGGCGAGTCCGAACCCGGCCGGGCCTCGGGGGGCAGCGAGGGGGACGCGGGGCCGGGCGAGGAGGAGCCGGACACCCGGGCGGGCTCGGCCGTGTCGGTGGTGGAGCGCAACGCGCGGGTCATCAAGTGGCTCTACGGCTGCCAGAGAGCCTGGGCGGCTGCCAGGGAATCCACGGTGTGAGCGGGGACGGCTCGGCCGGGACCGGGACAACCGCGGGGCTCCCGCTGGCCAGACCGGGCCCCGAGAGCCCGCGGGATGTGGCCGAGGGGCTGGGGGCACCCCTGGCCATGGTGACACCCCTGGCCCCGGTGCAGTGGGGATGCTGCGGGCTGGGAGAGCCGCCAGGTCCTCAGGCTGAGTGTGATGGGGACGCCTGAGGGCAGGTGAGGAAGGGCCACCCCCGCTGCTGCCCCCCTGCTGTCCCCACCTTCTCCCTGTCCCCAGACCAGAGGGTGGCACGGGCCCGCAGCCCCCACTGATACCCAAATCCTGCTCTGGCTGGGGGTGGGCAGAGCCCGAGCCCCCTCCCGTGGGCAGCGCCCACCCCTCAGCCCCCTCCTCCTCCCCAGAACAGCGGCTGCTGGGGCCAGAGCTGCCCTCAATAAATCTGTTTGGGGTGTTTTCTAGCCTGGCATGTGTGTGAGGCTGTGGGGGGATGCCCAGGGCTGGGGGCCCGTGGGGCTGTTGGGGGGTGAGGGAAGGAAAGCAGCAGGCAGAGCTCAGGGAAAAGGGAATTTCGGGGTCTTTGTGCAGCTGTGACCCCCAAACCCAGGGCAGAGCCCTCGGGCACGGGCGGGGCGCTGCCCACCAGCAATGGGGACCGCAAATAACTTCTGTTGAGTCCTGCTGCTGCCCCCTCCTCTAGTTGCCCTTGGGGGCGCTTTTATTGCGGATCTCGGCCAGTTTGCCGGCCAGGAAGCCCCAGTGGAAGGCGCCTTCCTCCGGCTCCCGCAGGTCGCTGCCGTCGTCACCCGGCGGCTCCCCCGGGCTCTCGTCGGGCTCCGGGGGCGGCCCCGCCTTGTCGGGCCCCGCCGCCTGCTGCCACTTGGTAGCGAAGAGATCCCAAAACCCGGGGGCCTTCTCGGTGTGGGGCGGCTCGGGCGGCTCGGCCAGGGGGCTGCGGGAGAGAGCGGGGACGGGAATGTCGGGGCAGGGACCGGGACCTTTCCCCCCGGCCCACCGTGCCCCGTCCCTGCCCACCGGGCAGGGGATGCAGGAGATGGGGTGGGGGGATATGGGTGGGCTGGGCAGGTCCCGGGGGTCGGATCGGGGTTCTGGGGTGGGACCCGGGTTCTGGGGTCGGATCCGGGTTCTGGGGTCGGACCCGGGTTCTGGGGTCGGATCGGGGTTCTGGGGTCGGATCCGGGTTCTGGGGTCGGACCCGGGTTCTGGGGTCGGATCCGGGTTCTGGGGTCCCCCCAGCGCTCTGTAACTCACTGGTCCGGGCAGGGCTCCGGGCTCAGCAGCTGGTGCTCGTCCTCGCGGGTGAAGAGGGACGAAAGCGTCCGCCAGCCGCGGGCCCCGACCCCCTGCACCTGCGGGGGCAGCGCCGGGGTCACCGGGAGCTGCGGCCGCCGCTGTGCCCCCGCCCCGCCGCCCCCAGCCCCCTCCTCACCTTCCGGGCCAGCTGGGACACGGGGCTGGCCCCCTCCTCCAGCAGCGCGGGGGGCTCGGCCGTCTCCATCAGCTCGGGGGGCTCTGCCTGCAATGAAGCCCCGGTGAGGGCACGGCTGCAGGCAGGAGGGGAGCACAGGAAGGTTGGGCAGCCCCTTTTGGGGACCCCCCACCGTACCTCGTCCTGCAGGGCCCCGTCGGGGCGCGGCGCCCCCAGGGTCTGCAGCACCTTGGCCTTGTAGAGCCGCCAGAAGCCCTGGGCCATGGCGAGGGGCTCGGCGGGGCCGCAGCCGGCAGAGCCGCGGGCAGCGGGGCGGGCCGGACGGGCGATCCGGTGGCTTCATTAAAGTTTCAGCGGCCGCTTGCTCAGCACAAAAGGAATCTGAGCCCGGGCCGAGCCGGGGGCAGCGCGGGGGCGGCTCCTCCGGTCACCCCCAAAACCCATCCCGAGCCCCCCGCCCCAGCCCCCCGGTGCCCCTCGCCCACCCGGGACCCCCAGGGCTGGGACACCCACCCCATAGTGCAGAGGAGGCGCTGGAGCTCCGCGCTCCCCCCGCCGCGGGTCCCCATCTATAATTGATCACGGGGGAAACACGATCGGTGCCGGGACACGGCGGGACACGCTGAGCCCTGCCCCGCTCATGGCAGCGGTGACCGGGGCAGCGCAGGGGACACGGGGGGACACGGGAACAACATAGAAACGGTGGCACCGGGGCCAAGGGGGGGCGGGGAGCGTCCCGGGACCGTCCCGGTACCGGGGACACGGGGCTGGGGGCGGGGTCTGACCGGGCTGGGCGTGGCTTCACGCGATGGGCGTGGCCATGAGCGACGCTCATTGCATATGGGCGGGGCGTGCTGCTGTGTGGGCGTGTCCCGCGCCTGCGCACTGCAGCACAGCGGAGCATGAGGCCGCCATGTCGCCGCGGAACGGGCGGCGCACCGGGGCGCACCGGGCGCACTCGCTCGCTCGCCAGCTCAAAACCAAGCGGCGCCGGCGCGACCTGGACGAGATCCACGCGGACCTGAAGCCCGAGAACGCCGCGCGGCTGCTGCGGCAGGAGATCGACCCCGACCTGCCGGGCTGCGCGCAGTTCTACTGCCTGCACTGCGCGTGCGTGCGGCGGGGATACCGGGGGTCCCGGGGCTCGGGGGGCGGCTCCAGCCTTGGCATGGGCTTGTCCTGGTCCGGGGGGTTCCGGCTTCCCGGGGCAGGTGGGGGAGTTCTCCCGGTCCCTGAGGTTCCTGGGATGGGGTCCTGGTCCCGGGGGTCCCTGTCCCTGGTTGGGGTGTTCAGCCTTGGGGGTCCCTGTCCCCTCAGAGGTTGATTCTGGGGGTCCCTGTCCCTGGTTGGGGTGCTCAGCCTTGGGGTCCCTGTCCCCTCAGAGGTTGATTCCTGGGATCCCTGTCCCTGTCCCCCTCTAACCCCTGGGGGAGCATCTTGTCCTGGTCTCACGGTGACCCCAGGGCTGTGGTGGGACCCTGCCCCCTCGGCAGGAGCCCCCCAGCCCCCCTTCAGTCTCAGGGTCCCCCTGACCCCCATCCTTTCCTTTCCCAGGCGTTATTTCGTGGACCTGAACAGCATGAAGGAGCATTTCAGATCCAAGGTGCACAAGAAGAGGTGAGGGGTGGGGGCAGACCCCAGATTGAGGGGGTGCAGGGGCGGTTGTGGGCAGTGCAGTCTCACCCCCCGTGTGCCCCCAGGCTGAAGCAGCTGCGAGAGGCTCCGTACACGCAGGAGGAGGCTGAGCGTGCTGCCGGCATGGGCTCCTACGTGCCCCCAAAGAAGGTGGAGGTGCAGACCCAGCCCCTGGAGGAGGTCACGGAGATGGAGACGTCGGGCTGAGCGCAGGGACAGGGGCTGAGAGGCTCGGTGGCTCTGTAAGGACGCCTTTGTCTCAGCTCTGTGACAAAACCGTGTCCCAGCTCTGCCAGCCAAATCCACCCTGCTCCTCCCACAGCCCAGGCACTGACAGGAGCAGGAGCCAGCAGGACCCTGGGTGCCCTCCCTGAGTGTCCTCCTCCTCAAAGGGACACATTCATTGTTCTCTGAGTGTGCTGGGACTGCACGCTCGTCTGCCTGCCTTTGGAGCAGTTCTGCTCTGTCCTTGGCTCAGAGGTTGTTCCAGTGATGCACCCATTAAAATATGTCAGCTGACGGTGTGGCAGTGTTGAATGTGAGGGTGACAGTCCCCCCAAGGGGTGAGGGGACACCTCAGTGTTGTTCTCTTCCCTGTTATCCAGAGGTGTCCGTGCCAGGAGCCTCGTCCTGGAGCTCTTGCCTGCTAAAAGTCCCTCTGCCCTGGCAGCTTTTTGTGGGGAATGTGAGCTCGGGTCACCTCTTCATGGAGCACTTGGGTTTGCAGCTGGTTTGGCCCTTGAGGGGGCAATGCTGGTGTCCCCTTGGTGAGGGCACTTTGAGGCTCCTGTCCCCAAAAACTCAACTCCTGCAGTGATTTCATGCTCCTGTTGGGCTGCATGGTGATCAGCCTGTCCCTGAGGGGACACTGAGCGACAATGGCACCGAATTCCTGCAGAGTTCGTGTCCCCATTCATCCCTCCTGCCCAGCTGGGGACTGGGAACTGCTGGGAACTCAGAGCAGTGACACGGCCGTGCTGAGGCACACAGAGCAGTGACAGAGCAGTGACACAGCTGTGCTGGCTAAGGAAGGGTTTATTTCCACGCAGCCTGCCTGGATTTGTCCCCGAGGCTCTGGGGGAGGGAGGGAGAGCTGCAGCTCTGCGGGAGCTGGGGAGGCTGTGGGATGTGCCAGCCCAGGGACACGGATGGGATGTGCCCATCCAGGGACACGGATGTGATGTCCCTGCCCAGGGTCACGTCACCGCCCGTGTCCCCCCTGCCCGTTATCTAACACAGCGCTGCCCTCATTCCTGCGGGGCCGCCGCGCGTTCCCATGGGGACAGAGGGGCTCTGTGGCCCCAGCGGTGTCCCCAGCCCCCTCTGCTCCCGCGGGGGATGGGGATGGATGCAGCTCCCGGCTCTTCCGTCCCTCTGTCTGTCCGTCCGTCCGTCCAGCCTCTGCTCTGGCGGTCTGATCCCGCTGTCCCCCGTGGCTCGGGCTCAGCCGGCAGCTCCGGAGCTGGAAGCGGCTTCTGCGTTCTGCATCCCGGCTGCCCGAGGCGGGAACAGGCGGGGACAGCTGGGGACAGGTGGGGACAGCTGTGTCCCCCGTGCCCAGGGCACCCATGGCGGTGGGAAGGGCTGGATGTGGTGCAGGTCAGCTACAGAGCTCGGGTGGATGGAGGGGACCCCGACACCCCCGGGGACTGTCCCCAGGGTCCCCAGCACCCCACAGGGACTGTCCCCAGGGCCACAACATCCCTCGGGCACTGTCCCCAGGGCCCCCAGCCCCTGCTCACGGCTCCGGGGGGGCCTTGGCAGGGTCAGCCATTCTCCGGGCGCTGTAGAGGGACAGGCAGAGCCCCGCGGCCGCCAGCAGCAGGGCCAGGGGGGTCAGCAGCCGCCCCCCCGGCTCAGCCTCGCGTCCCGCTGCCAGCTGCATCTGTGGGGACACAGAGAGCCATGGGGAGCACGAGAGTACCCCAAACCCCATGGGGACAGGGGCCTGGGGCCTGAATGCCCCCATCACACTGCGGGGTATAGAGGTGATGGGGGCAGCTTTGTACCCCTCTGGGTGTCTCAGGGGGGGTTTAGGGTGCCCCTGCAGCATTTGTGGGCCCCCATCGGCAGCAGCGTCACTGCCAGTGTGGAGCTGGGCTGGAGCTGGGCACGGCTCCCATGGCAGGCCTGGTGGGCAGCAAGGAGGGCAGTGAGGGCAGCGAGGGCAGCAGCGCCCGGGGCTCCCCGTGGGCTCCCTGTGGTTCCCCGGCCCTGCTCGCCCCTTACCTGCAGCAGTCTGAAGTAGCCCGGGGTCAGGCGGCGGGGGCGGATGATCATGGCGAGGGGGAGCAGCGGGGCTGGGATAGAGCCCCCCGGTCCCGGCGGGGCGCTCCGTGCGGGGCCGGGCTGGGCTGGAGCCCCCCAAATGCCCGGTCCCGGCAAGGGGCGCTCCGTGCGTGCCGCGGCCCCGGGCAGGGCGCGGAGCAGGAGCCGCTGTCAGCCGCGATCAGCGCCCGCTGCTCCCCGGAGCGGACACGGCGGGCGGGGGGGCCAGCCCGGCCCAGCCCAGCCCGGATCTGGGGGGGCTGAAGGGCCGGGCTTAACCAGAGAACCCCTCTGCAGGCCTGCAGGGGGCTGCCTCAGTTTCCCCACCTGTAAAGGGGTGTGAGCTATGATTTGGGTGAGGGGTGACACCCCAAAAACTCCAGGGCTGAGCAGGGGCTTCCCTCTGGTTCTTCTGGGGGTCTCCGTGGCTTAACTTTGCACCCACAGGGTACTTGGGGTGTCCCACTGGTGTCCCACTGGTGTCACAGGGCTCCTGGGGTGTCCCACTGGTGTCCCACTGGTGTCACAGAGCACCTCGGGGTGTCCCACTCATGTACCACTGGTATCACAGGGCACCTAGAGGGGTCCCACTGGTGTCCCAGGGCTCCTGGGGTGTCCCACTGGTGTCCCACCTCGGGGTGTCCCACCGGTGTCCCAAGCGCTGTGGGGCCTCAGCCCTCGCTGGGGCTGACACCGGTGCCGTTTCCCGGGGTTCCAGGGCCCGTGTGTCACCGCCCGGGCTGTGACTCACTGGCCGCGCCCCACGGCACCGTGCGGGGCCATCCGGGGCAGGCGGGCCCGGCGCTGAGCGGCACCGGGGAGCGCCAATGGGGCCGCGGCTGCGGGCGCAGGTGAGGCCGCGCCCGGCGCAGGTGAGGCCGCGCCCGCCCCGCCGCCGTTCCGGTCCTGCCGTTCCTGCCCCGCCGCCCCGATGGAGCCCCCGCGCTCCTGGGGCCCCGCACAAGCGGCCGCCTGGCTCCGAGGTGAGTCCCGGCTGTCCCCGGGGGCTCTGGGGTGTCCCCAGCCTGGGGACACGGGACAGGGGGTGGCGGCGCTTCCCGTCCTGCTCTCCTGCCCGGAGGGGCATTCCCGGGGTGGGGTCCGGCCGTGCCCACCCTTTCGGCTGAGGCCGGAGGACCCTGCCACCAGCCGGGGGTCACCGCTGGGGTGGCACTGCCAGGGGACACTGCCAGGGGTCACTGCCAGGGGACAGCCCTGGGGTGGCACTGCCAGGGGGCACTGCCAGGGGACAGCCCTGGGGTGGCACTGCCAGGGGGCACTGCCAGGGGGCACTGTCAGGGGACAGTCCTGGGGTGGCACTGCCAGAGGGCACTGCCAGGGGGCCTGCTGGGTGTGGCACTGCCAGGGGACAGCCCTTGGGGCATGCAGGGTCACTACCAGTGGGACAGTCCTGTGGTGGCAGCCGGGGTCACTGTCAGGGGACACGCCGGGGTCACTGCCAGGGGCACTGCCAGGGGACAGCCTGAGGGGCACTGCCAGGGGACACTGCCAGGGGGCACTGCCAGGGGGCACTGCCAGGGGGCACTGCCAGGGGACAGCCCTTTGGTGGCACTGCCAGGGGGCTGGTCTGTGCAGGGCTGGACGCCGCCGTGCAGGGATACCCTTTCGAGGCCTGGGGGCTCTCGGGGCCCGAGCTGCTGAGGCTGGAGCCGGGGCTGCTGGAGGCTCTGGGCGTGCGGCCCGTGGGACACCAGGAGCTGCTGCTGGAGGCCGTGGAGCAGCTCCGGAGCCTGGTGAGTGCCGGGATCGTGGGCAGGAACATGGGGGCTCCCTGGGCTGAAGGACCAGGATGTGGGGTCACCCTGGGCAGGGTGGAAGGTGGGGACACAGGGGCACCCTGACTCAGTGAAGGGGGGCTCTGAGCTGGGCAGCGGGAAGGACATGGTGGCACCATGGGCTGGGTGAAGGTGGCACCCCGAATGCCACCCTGCCCGTCCATCCCCTGTCCCCCCAGGACACAGGGCTGGCGAGCACCAGCCTGCGGACGCTGACGGAGAGGCTGCAGGAGCTGGCCCAGGGCATCCAGGGCCTGATGCAGGGGGGGCTGTGGGCAGGGGATGCCCCCCAGCCGCCCTCCCTCACCCTCCTGGCCCGAGCCATCGAGCTGCTCGGGGCTGCCAAGGAACTCTTCTCCTGGCTCAACAGGTCTGGGGCACGTGGGGGCACCCCTGGGTGCTGGGTGCCCCCACTCTGGGGCTGAGCTCTGTCTCCCCCCCAGGTACCTGTTCTCCACCCTCAATGACTTCTCAGCCAGCCAGGACATCATCCTGCTGTGTGCCCAGCTGGCAGAGACCCTGCAGGCGGTGAGTGCCCAGGCTGGCTGCTCTCCTGACCCCAGAGCTCTGCTGAGCGGACATGGGGTGCAGGGGGTGCCCCACAGGGACCCTCAGCTGGGATGGAGCCACCCCATGGTGCTCATCCCCCATCCTGTCCCCCAGGACCTTCCTGCGGCCCAGAGGAGCAGCGGGATCCTGCAGATTGTGAGTGCAGGGTGAGGAGGGAGGGGGTGGCAGGCCCGGGGGGCTGCCAGGACCCCCCTGACACCCTCACTGTCACCCCCAGTGCCAGCACATCGAGGGCATCTGCGAGAGCATCGTGGGCTGCAGCCCCCCGGCGCTGCTGGACCGCAGGGCTGTGCTGCAGAGCGTGGGGCTGGCGCTGCTGCCCGGCCCACGGGGCAGCCCCCCAGGGTCCCCTGAGACCCCAGCACTGCCCCTCGGCCCACAGGGCAGCCCCCCAGCGTCCCCTGAGACCCCAACGCTGCCCCTCGGCCCACAGGGCAGCCCCCCAGCATCCCCCAGCACCCCAACGCTGCCCCTCGGCCCACAGGGCAGCCCCCCAGCGTCCCCTGAGACCCCAACACTGCCCCTCGGCCCACAGGGCAGCCCCCCAGCGTCCCCCAGCACCCCAACGCTGCCCCTCGGCCTGTGGCAGAGCCCCCCAGCATCCCCTGACACACCAACGCTGCCCCCTGGCCAATGGAGCAGCCCCCCAGGATCTCCTGACACCCCAACACTGCCCTGTGATGTTCTGGGGAGCCCCCAGGCACTGCTCACTGCCCGGCTGGTGAGTGTCCCCCACCCCAGGGCCCCCCTCTGCCCTGGGACCCCCCATCAAACCCACACCTTGTTCCCCCAGGGCTTTGAGATCACCTCCACCAGCTCCTGCCTGCACTTCGTGTCTGCCACCAGCCCGGGGGTGAGTGAGGGGCCCTGTCACCCCCTGCCCCTCCGTCACCCCCTTTTGTGGGGGGAACACCCCCCACCCATGGGATCCTGTGAATCTCTTAGGGCCCTGATCTGCCCGACCCAGACCCAGACCCCAAAAAATTGACAAAAATATTCAGGAAAAAATTGAGAAAAAAATTTGGGGTTAAAAGGTCCAAAAAAGAGCAGAGGCGCTGCCTGTGGCTGAGCCCATGTAACTCATCCCATGAGTGAGCACAGCCCGGGCATGGGGGAGCCCCCTCTGCACCCCAAGCCCAGCAGCAGCTCCGGGGGTGCAGTTGGGTTGAACCCCCCTGGTTCTCCCTGGCCAGGAGAGACCCTGAGTGGGGTTAGACTGGGAGGGAAGGAGGGAATGAAGGCAGGAGTGGGCACCCCACTGTCCCCCTGTCTGCCCAGGCCCTGGCTGCCCACGGGGGCCTCGTCCTGCCCGGGGATGAGATCGTGCAGGTCAACGAGCAGGTGGTGGTGAGTGGGGCACAGGGGCTCAGGGTGGGAGGACATGGGCAGGGAGGGCTCAGGGGTTCAGGTGGGGATGCAGGAGCTGTGAACAGCAAAAAGCAACAGCCATGGCTGGGAAAGGGACACAGGAGGATTGCCAGGAGGATTTGAGGGATGTGAGATCAGTGGCTGGGTGGGTTTGGGGGTGAAGCATCCCCACAGCTCACACAGCATTTGCAGGTGGGTTGGACACCTGTCAGCCTGGCCAGGAAGCTGCTGGAGAAGGGGAACAGGGTGACTTTGGTGCTGAAGAAGATCCCCCTGGACCTGCCCAGCTCGCCCCCCTCTCCCAGGCAGCAGGTGAGTGATCCCAGTGCTCCCAGCCCAGCCCCAGCGCCGCACTGGGAGTCAGGCAGGGATGCTCAGAGCTGGGCATCTCCCATCACCCTGGGGATTCCTAAAGCTCTGGGCTCCATGGTGGGATGGGGCTGGCACTGACGCTCCATCCACAGCCCCCAGGAGCATTTTTGGATGCTGCAGATTCCCCTGGCACCAGGAGTGGTGAGAGCCCGGGCAGCCCCGTGTCCCTGAGCTCCAGGTGAGCCCCATCCCGACACCCCAACACCCCGAGGAGATGTTTGGGTGCACCCAGGGCCCTTTTTAGGGGCAGAGGTGGCAGCAGTGCAGCAGCGGCCTGTGAGCAGCCCGGGACGCTGACAGGAGTCTTAAGGAATGACAGAAAGGGGAGTTTGTAATTCATTCACTTGGTAACGTTTTAGTGGGGCTGGAGCTATATTTAGCCATGACCCTTCTCCCCTCCCGGAATGGAAAGGCGTGCGGAGAGCCAGCGGCAGCGCGGGGCAGGGCAGCCCGCTGGGACGGGGCTGGAACCGGGCTGGAATCGGGCTGGAACCGGGCTGGAACCGGGCTGGAACCGGGCTGGAACTGGGTTGGAACCGGGCTGGAACCGGGCTGGAGTGGGGCTGGAATTGGGCTGGAACCGGGTTGGAGGTGGACAGGAACCGGGCTGGAATTGAGCTGGAGCGGGGCTGTAACCGGGCTGGAACCGGGCAGGAACCGGGCTGGAACTGGGCTAGAGCTGGACTGGAGCTAAACTGGAGCTCTGCAGCGCGCCCCTGCAGCCCCTTCCCGGGCAGGCAGGGAATGCCGTGGGTGCCCCATCCCGGGGCGGATCGGGGATCCCGGCAGCGCTCCCGGAGCTCGGGGCTCAGGGTCCCGTTTCCCTCCCAGCGTCGCGGCCGACCTGGACTCGGGAGCGGAGTCTGTCCCGGACCCCGCCACTGACGAGGAGCAGGAAGAGGCCGAGCGGGAGCCGGGGCTGCCCGGGGCAGCCGTGGAGGAGCGGCCGGGCCCGGCTGGGCAGGGTAGGATGGAGCGGGGCTGGCCGGGGATGGAGCAGCTCCCGAGGACAGGAGGGACAGCTCTGCTCGCTGTTCACAGGCGCTGCAGAGGAGCTGTGGGACAGCGGCACCCCCCTGGACACCCCCCTGGACACCCCCGCTGCCCCTGAGCCCCCTGGCACAGAGCTGAGCCCCAGGGCAGCCGGGGGAGCAGAGCCCGGCCCTGAACAGGTGAGAGCTGGGGGGGTCAGAGCTTCCCCTTGAGCTCCTGCTGTGGGTGCGGGAACTGGGGGTCCCTAAGGGGGTCCCTGTGGCTGTGGTGCTGCTGGGGGGGCTCAGCAAGCACTGCCCTGCACTGTCACTGACATGTCACCTGTGTCCCCACGCAGGGCAGCCCCAGCACGGCACGGAGACCTAAAGGTGAGCAGAGCCCTGCCAGGCTGGGCTGGGGGCTGTGCTGGGGGGCTCTGATCCCCCTGCTGTGCCCTGGGGGTCTCTGCTCTCCCTGCCCTGCTTTGGGGGTCTCTCCCCGCTTGTCCTGACCCCGGGCCGTGCTGCAGGCGTGGCCACGCGGCTGAGCCGCCGGCGGGTGTCGTGCCGGGACCTGGGCCGGGCTGACTGCGACGGGTGGCTCCTCAAGAAGAAGGAGCACGTGGGGTTCATGGCCCAGAAGTGGAAGCGCTGCTGGGTGGTGCTCAAGGGCCACACGCTCTACTGGTACAACCACCCCAACGTGAGTGGGGGCACACCTGGGCAGCTGGCATCTCCCACACGGCTCTCATCCCTGTTCCTGGGGTCCCTGTGCCCGCCCGGGCAGTTGGCATCTCCCACACGGCTCTCATCCCTGTCCCTGGGGTCCCTGTGCCCGCCGGGCAGCTGGCATCTCCCACACGGCTCTCATCCCTGTCCCTGGGGTCCCTGTGCCCGCCTGGGCAGCTGGCATCTCCCAGGATGGTGCCCACACGGCTCTCATCCCTGTCCCTGGGGTCCCTGTGCCCACCTGGGCAGCTGGCATCTCCCATGTGGTGCCCACACGGCTCTCATCCCTGTCCCTGGGGTCCCTGTGCCCACCTGGGCAGCTGGCATCTCCCATGTGGTGCCCACACGGCTCTCATCCCTGTCCCTGGGGTCCCTGTGCCCACCTGGGCAGCTGGCATCTCCCATGTGATGCCCACACGGCTCTCATCCCTGTCCCCACAGGATGAGAGGGCTGCAGGCCTCATCAACGTGGCCACCTACAACCTGGAGAGCACCAGGGAGCAGAAGAAGAAATAGTGAGTGGGGTCTGTGTCACTGTCACCCCCAGATGGTGGCAGAAAAGGAGGGGGGGATGCCGTGCCAAGGCCAAGTGCTGATGTGTCCTGCTGGGAACCACCTGCGTGTCCCCGTGGGGCTGGTGGGGTTTCCATGGGGCTGGTGAGGTCCCCACAGGGCCATTGGGGTTTCCATGGGGCTGGTGAGGTTTTCATGGGGCTGGTGATGGCCCCACAGAGCTGGCACTGGTCCCCACACCCTGAGCAAGGCCTGCCCTGTGTTCCTGGGGTTATCTGGGATGAGGCTGAGGGCTGGGCTGGGGGGCTGCAGGGGTCTGGGGGCTCCCCTGTGTCCCCACAGCAGCCCAGCAGCCACCCCCCTGTCCCCAGCGTGTTCCAGCTGTGCCACCAGACGTACAAACCCTTTGTGTTCGCTGCTGAAACCCTGGCTGACCTGAGCATGTGAGTAACAGAGCCCATGGCCAGCGCTGGCCCCAGCAGCCCAGGCTGGCCAGGAGCCTCCTGTCCCTCTGTCCCTCCCCAGGTGGGTCAGTCACCTGGTGACAGCCAAGACAAAGCACACGCTGGCCCAGCAGGCAGTGCCAGACAAGGAGGAAGGTGAGGAGGGGTCGGTAGCAGGGGTCCCCATGGGGTAGGAGCATCACTGGGAGCTTGGCCCAGGATTTGGGAAGGTGACAAACGCTCCCTGAGGGGCGGCTGGGATGATTCTCAGCCCTGGGAGGGAATTTCTGTCTTCTCCCATGGTCTCCAGACTGCTACAGTGAGACAGAAGCTGAGGACCCCGACGATGAGGCCCCCAGGCACGGATCTGACCCGGTGAGTGGCCCTGGGGACACCCTGGGGTCACAGGGACAGAGTTCCCTGTGTCACCTGCTGCCATCTCTCCCCCAGGCAAGGAAGAGGCTGCAGAACAGCCAGGAGAAGGCACAGCTGTCCCCAGGCAGCAGCCCCCAGGGCAGCCCCCGGCCCTGCTCCCCCTTGGGTAGGTGCAAGGGGGCACACCTGACCCCTGTCACCCTGTGTCCCCCCTTTTGGGTGGGCTGGGGGAACTCCAGTGGGGTGTGCTTGGCTGTGAACCATCTCGGGATGAAGGAGCCTGCAGGGAAGGTGGAGAGGGATTTTATATGAGGGCACAGAGTGACAGGGCAAGGGGGATGGATTTGAACTAAAAAGAGAAGGTTTAGATTGGTTCAGGAGGAGTTGGTTTAGATTGGTTCAGGAGGAGTTGGTTTGGATTGGTTTAGGAGGAGTTGGTTTGGATTGGTTTAGGAGTTGGTTTGGATTGGTTTAGGAGGAGTTGGTTTAGAAGTTGGTTCCGGAGGAGCTGGTTTGGATTGGTTTAGAAGGAGTTGGTTTAGATTGGTTCAGGAGCTGGTTTAGATTGGTTTAGGAGGAGTTGGTTTGGATTGGTTCAGGAGCTGGTTTGGATTGGTTCAGGAGCTGGTTTAGGTTGGTTTAGGAGGAGTTGGTTTGGATTGGTTCAGGAGCTGGTTTGGATTGGTTCAGGAGCTGGTTTAGGTTCGTTTAGGAGGACAGTCCTCCCTGTGTGAGTGATCAGGCCCCAGCACCAGTGCCCAGAGCAGCTGTGGCTGCCCCTGCATCCCTGGCAGTGCCCAAGCCCAGGCTGGATGGAGCTGGGAGCACCAGGGACAGTCTGAGGTGTCCCTGCCATGGCAGGGGTGGAACAGGATGCTCTCTAAGGCCCCTTCCAGCCCAGCCCACTCCCCGGTCCCACAGCTTCGGGCCCCGCGGGGTCCGGGCCGTGCCCTCCCGCTGCATTCCCCTGTCCCCGCGCAGATCCCGGCGGGGAGGATCTGGCGAGCCTGGCGCGGTGCCTGCGGCAGGGCGGGCTGTCCCTCACGGGGCAGCGGCGGGCCCTGACCCAGGAGCAGTGCCGCAAGTCCTTCCTGCGGCGCAACAGGAACCCGCACATCAACGAGCGGGTGCACGCCGTGCGGGCCCTGCAGAGCACGCTCAAGGTGGGACCCCCGAGCCCCTCAGAGCCCCCCAGAGCCCCCTGCCCGCGGCTGGGCCCCATAAAACCTGTGCGGTTTGTACGGGCAGGCCAAGCTGGCGGAGCTGCAGGCGCTGGAGCAGCTGCTGGGAGAGGCCGCGCTCACCTCGGACACGTTCCGGCGCTGGAAGGAGGAGCACCAGGAGCTGTACCAGGAGCTGCGGGAGGGCTGGGCCGGGCAGCGGGGCCAGGGCGGTGCGGGGGAGCAGCACAGAGAGGCGGCCGAGCCCTGACATCCCCCAGCCCTGGCACCCACCGGCCCTGGCACCCACCGGCCCTGCCCTGGCTCGCTGCCCAGCGCGGTGGGTGCTCCGTGCTGAGGGACCTGAACACGTCCAGGAAAGCTCAGCTCCCCGAGGGGCCATCTAATTCCTTTATTTTAAGGGACAGTCTTAATTTTTCCTTGCCTGCACTCGGCAAGGAGGGGATTTTGAGCGCCTGCTGTGGCGCTGCCAGCCGGCCCGGCCATGGGCTGTTCTGCTGTAAATAAACGTGTGGACAGGGCCTGGTCCCGCCGTGGTTTTTCTTGGCGCTGAAATCATCAAATCATGGAATTGTTTTTCTTGGCGCTGAAATCATCAAATCACGGAATTGTTTAGGCTGCAAGAGACCTCCGAGATCAGCGCGTCCAGCTGTAAACCCGGCATTGCCGCGTTCACCGCTAAACCAAGCGCCACATCCGCGTGCTTTTGAACACTCCCAGGGATGGTGAGTCAACCACTGCCCCGGGCAGGCTGTGCCAGTGCCTGACCACCTTTTCCATGGAGAAATGCCTCCTGACGGCCAACCTCACCCTCCCCTGCTGCAGCCTGAGGCGGTTTCCTCCTGTCCTGTCGCTCCCCTGGCAGGAGATCCAGAGGCGCCCCCGATCTCCCATTCCCATTTATTTCCATGTCTATTTCCCTGGACTGAGCGCCCACCCTACGGGTGCCGCCTGCGGCCACTCTTCCCCAGCCAGAGCCCTTCGCGGCGGGGGCGGGGACAGCGTTCAGACGAGCCAATGAGGCACTCTTAGGGGCGTGGTCAGAATATTCAATTGGCTGGTACACCAGGAAGCCACGCCCTCCCCGCCATGTGCCACGCCCCTCCCGGCGGAGGTAACGGTCGCGGCGCGCGGGGGTGGCGGGAGCGGCGGCGATCGGTAGCGGCAGGTGAGGGATAGAGCCCGGTATCGGCACCGGCACCGGCCCTGAGCCGCACACACACGGTACCGGCACCGCCACCTGGCACCGGCATTGCCGCTGACACACCGGCACCGCAGCCCGCACCCTCCCGCCCGTCCGGGACCGGTGTGTCCGCTCCTCGTGGCCGCCCCTCAGCGACCGGGCTCCGCTCTCCCCCTCAGAGACCGGGGGTACCGGCATCCCCCTCCCCGCCGCCTCCTGATCGGGTGCTGAGCCCCCAGAGCCCCCAGGGCTCCTCAGGTCTGCCCCGACCCTCACGGACCGGGACCTCCAGCCCGTCAGAAATGGACCTAAAATTATTTCTGCCTGAATTAACCACACCTGAATTAACCATAATGAGCGCTGCATTTATGTAGAAGCGTTTCGTTTCTTTGCTGAGTAAATTGCTGCTCCTGGTTCGTTATCCTGTTGTATTCCCAATGTTTCAGCTAGCTTGTAGCATCTGTGTACATTAATCTTTTCTAGGAATTAATTTCTTATCTGAGCTCTTTGAATCAGTTTAACAAAAATCTGTAAGAGCTGCTGGTTGAGGATTGAGTATGGGTTTGTAGAGGCCTTGAGTTTCCAGTGTGTAATTTGTAAATTGCACTCGCATTACCAGAGACAGGAAATTGACTGACTGAAGCACTCCGGGAAATGGATAAATTAACCCAGAACTCTGGGCAGATAAGGATTGCCATTCATGGCACAGAAAGGCTGAATTTTGAAGGACTTCTTTCCTCATGTAGTTGCTCAGTGACCTCTACAGAGGGCAGAAATGATCTGGTTGAGAGTTGAGACTTTTAAAGAGAAATTTTTGATCTCTGTAGACACAGATAACAGCTGGAAGGTGCTGCTGAGTACCTGGAGAATGGTGCAAACAGGCATAAAGAAAATCTACAAGGGTTTGGTTTGGAGTTTTTTTTTTATATGTTGCTGCAGGTAAAAACCAGATATTATTGGGAGAAGAAGGTAATTAAATACCAAATGCTGTGCTATTCTGATGAGTAGCTGCTGTGTTGGTTAGTGGGAATGGGGTGTGGATTATACTCAGTCAAAATAAGATTTTTATTCATTTATCCAGCTCTCTAGGTAGATAAGATGGCTGCTCCTGAGAAAGATCCAGACCTGAGGCTGCTGCAGAAGAACCCATTGGGTAAGGACAGTCCTTTCTGCAAAGCTCTGCTGCTGTCAGATCCTATTTCACTTTCTCTGAGGAGACACATGGCCCTCAGAAAATTCTCTACCAGAAGCTTTTTGTTCAAAAAAAGTCTTTTTTTTCTCCCCTTGCCTGCTTTTTCAGCAGTCATTTGGTAAGGAATTTCTCCCTTAAGCTGATAGGGGAGAGTTCTTTAGAGTTAATGTAAAAATATCTCTTTAACTTGCCCAGTTTTGCTGTGCTGCTCCTTTTAGTCAGAGCACCAGCTGGCTGTAACATGACCAAACTAATCAATGGGAATATAATTTACAGCTTCTGCATTCTGACTTCCTTACCAAGGTTGTTTTTCAGTCTCCTGTTGATATTATTTCACTTCCCTGCCATTTCCTTTTGCAAATATATTTTTTAACAGGAACACAGGGAGCGAAGCAAGGAGTGCTTGGGGTTTGGAAGCGCTGGTAATTACATATGGCTTAATTAAAGGGTAAATATCTGTGTTTTTATCTCTGCAGACCCCAGCAGCTGTCAGAAGAGCCAGTTCCTGGAGAGTGAGTGGAAGGCAGCCATGGTGTCCCTGAGGTCGCTGAGCCGCTGTCCCAGCGTGGCCGAGAGCAGGGACGGGGGCATTGGCACCTCCTGCTCGGACAGCACCGAGGGTGAGGGGCACAGGGGGCACAGCCTGGCACAGTTCTGCAGCTGTTCCAACCCAGGGGAGGGCTGTGTTACATTGACTGTGTCCCTGAGCTTGCTTATTGTCTCACTGCAGGGCTTTAACTGACCAAAAGCCACCTTGGCGACTTGCTGGCTCTTATTGTCCAGTGACAGATTTATCAGCAAGTCTGTTGGGTGATTTTAATTTTTTTTTTTAAGGAATAATTTGTGTTTTAAGGAAATAATTTGTGCCTTTGTGTTTGGCTCTGCAGTGTTAGAGCTGAGAGCTCTGCAGCCTGGCCTTCAGCTGAGGTGTGCTCTGTGAAATTTCTGATCCCAGCAATCCTTTCCACCTGTTATTTTAACCTTCATTGATTATCTTTTCAGTAATGAGGGACTTTGTGGTGTTCCTTAAAACACTTCACACATCCCTGTGTTCCAGGGAGCCTTTGGAATGAGATTTGGAATAATTATGGAGATTGTAGATGTCAGTAACGCGCCAGTGAAATGGAGCCTTGAGCAGGTCTGGCTGTTGGAGCTATTGCTGGAATATTACACAGGCACACATTGAAGTGCTCCATCAGTCCTCAGAGGATGATCAAACACCATTTGGCAGCTGGGGGCAGGGGAGATGATTTCCTTTGGGAAATGGCCCTGCTGGGCTCTGGTGATGTCACCGCCATGCTGTAAGAGCCGAGGGTGACCCGCAGGCCTGGCTGCTGCTGGGGCACGCTGAGCTCGGTACATCAGTCAGAAATGTTGTTGTGAGGACCCCGAGCACACTCAGGGAGCTGATTGCAGCACCCCCACGTGATGGGCTGCTCAGGGACCTCGGGTTCCTGACAGTGACACCAGGGGATAAATTTAGGGGCTGTAAAAGGAAATGGTGCTGTCCCTTCCCTGTGCCAAGGTGAACGTGCTTGCAGCTGCCCAGGAGCATGGTGTTCTCTGGAGTCCAGGCTGTGCTGAGAGATTTTCTCATTTGTGATGGAAGGATTGAGTGCATTTATTGTGGCAGGTCTCAATATTTCACTTCCCTGTGCTTCCTGCCATTTCCTTTAGCGTGGTTTTGGTCTTTGCAGAGCCTGATTTGGGCTGTATTCAAATTGTAGTGTTTATATTCATTGTTGTAGCAGTGCTTGGAGGGTACAAACAGGTGTGAGTTGTTGGAGCATCACATGGGGATGGGCCTTGGGCCAAAGCCATGAGGAAATCAAGAGTGTGTTCCTGGGACAGACCTGGAGTTCCTCTGACACAGAACGTCTCGGGACAGGAGTGGGAACAGGCACTTTGCTGTTTGCCTTTCTCAGCCCTGGCTGTTGCTGTATTGAAATCTGAGAGCTGCTAAGAATAACCCGAGTTGCCTGCAGCCAGGTTTGGTGCCCCGCTGGCAGGACAGGGGCTCTGCCTCACTTCCTGTGGCCGTAGGTGAGAGCCATTGCCCTGCTGTGGGACAGGCTCTGCCGAGGTGTCCTGCAGGAGCTGGAAGGTCAGATCCTCGGCTCAGCAATGCTGCAGGCTCATCATGGGCTCAGGGAAGGCTCCTGTTAGCTCTGCTCACCCTTTGGAGTCGCTGAGCTGTGGGACGGGCAGAGCAGGATCGCGGGCTCGGTGTGCAGACCTGTAAGTTTCAGCCTTTTTATTCAGCACCAAGGACTTGATTTCTAAACCTAGAGAAAGATAATCTACTCTAGTATAATCTTGAATCAATGTTAAAAATATGGATTAAACTCGGATTCTTCCCGTGGTGGTAGGAACAGGTCAGCAGGTTCCTGAAGCTTGTAGTGAGGGGGAACACAGGTATGCCTGAGTCATGCTGCTTTCAGTGGGAAAGGAGCTGGTTTTAAGATCATTTTGGACAGCTGACTGGAGGATTGTATTTTCAGGACTGTAATTAGAGTATCACTCTTCTTCTTCCCCCAGACTCCTGCAACTCCAGTAGCGGCTCCTCATTCCACCCCATCAAAACGCAGGTGACCATTCCAACAGCCCACGTTATGCCTTCCACGCTGGGCGCCTCGCCCTCCAAGCTGTGCCCCGCAGGGGACCAGGGCTCTGCACAGCCTGCCGGGCCGGGGCTGGCCAGGAACGGGGAGCTGAGCGCCGGGAAGGCCTCCCAGGTGCCACCCAGGGAGCTGCTGCGTCTGTGCAGGGCCGCGGGCGACGGGGGCTGCGAGCACGCCTGGCCTCCTGCCGCCGACCGCACCCGCACCGAGGGAGCCTGGAAGTTCGACACCCCTGCCATGGAGCAGACCCTGAACCAGTCCCTGCTCACGGACAGCCTGTGCACCGACCCCCTGCACCGGTGCCAGCAGTTCAACCCCAGCTCCGAGGCAGGGAAGGACCATTACAAGGTGCTGCCGGAGAGCAAACAGGCGCCCAATGGAACCTGCGAGGGGCCGTGGCCCAGCGGGAGCAGGGTGATGCCAGCAGGACTCCAGGCCAACAGCTTCTATTCCAAACCCGTGGCAGCTCCCCCAGGCCGAGCCTGGCTGCAGGAGGGCTGCACGCTGCACCCCCACCAGGGAATCTGCGAGCTCAGCGCCTGGAAACAGCAGCTGGACAAAGTGAGGCTGCAGGTGGAGCAGATGCAGGTAGGCAGCTGTGGCTGTGTGAGTTTGAAACCCTTCCTGTCTCTGCAGTCAGGAATTGTTGTCCCAGACTAAGGAGGCAGGGGGAAAATGTCTGCTGCTGCTCCCTGAGTGACAGCAGGAGTCTCCTGAGGGTCTGTTTGTACAGCTTGTGGTGTCACAGGTATCGTTTGACACGCTGCGGGTGCAGAGCAGCCCTGGATTGTGTTACAGCCTGCTCCACCTGCCAGATCAGGAGCTGAAATGGCCTGTCTGATAGAAACTGGGAAGAAAAAGCATGCCAAGAGGTTTTAAGCAGTGTCTAGAATGGCTTTGTTCTGTAGCTAGGGTTAAGAAAGACTTTTTTGAAAAAAATGCATGAAACTCGCTGCAGTTTACTAGGTGGAAACAGTTTGTTTACTACCTCCCACCAGCTGTACCCTAATGGAGACAAATTGTTTCCAGCGAGCTAGGACAGTGATCTAAAATTATTTGTTAATCTCCAGTTGTGCTTGGGCAAACTTTCTTGTTCTTGGACATCACCAGAGACTGAAATAGCCCTGCCCTGGCATGCAGATGAGCACACAGTGTGCAAAATAGCTGCAGCAGTGTTGCAATTACCCCTGTGGGGCACAGACCTCTCCCTCCTTGTTTTGTCTCCTCTTGCAGTTACAAAACGGAGGCACCTGCCCCCATTCCTCTCTGTGTTCCCCATCCCTGCCTGCCCCCGACCCAGCCCAGTGGATCAATATCCTGAACTCCAATGAAAACCTGCTCAAGGAGAAGGAGCTCCTCATTGACAGGTGAGGCTTTGATGCTGACACGTTGTTCAGAGAGTCCAGTCCAGTTCCATTTGGAAAGTACCAAGGAAGGCTCATTTCTCAGAGTCCCTTTTGCCCAGCTGATCTTGTTTTGTTGCAAAGAACAATAAAAGCACCTTAGAGAACAACCTGAGCTCTTCTCTCCTTGGAATTAGGATGATGATCCTAAAGGGCTCAAATAAACTAATTTTAGTTATGGTTTTCTGTGTTTTATAAGGGATAAAGATTTGTGTTCATGTCATGATTATCTGGAATGTCAAAATAACTGCTTTTCTTGCTTAAGGACTTTTTGGGAGCTCTTTGAGACCTTTATTTTAAATTTGGTTTTTGTGACTTGAGGCTGGCAAACAACACTTCTCTTATCTAAGCAAGCTTTTTGAAAAGTCAGTCCTAATGAAAAGTACCTTCAACATCTGGACTGTAAATACTTTTCCTTCCTTATTTTGAGTCATCTGTTGTCTGTTCATTCCACTCCTAAGCTCCAGAGTCTAGCTGGATCCTCCAAAACATGCAAGGCTTGTGTGTTTTATCTGTAATCATGGTTGGGGGAAGGGTTTTGAAGGGAAGAAAAGTTAATAATAATTGTAAAAACGGTTCAAGTGTTTATTTCTCTGCAGGTGAGCCCTGAGTGGCAGCGTTGTGTTTGTGCTCTGCCTGTCACTGAGTGGAGCACAGTGCTGTGCTGGCTCTGTTTGTGCTGTGCTGCTGCTCTCTGTGTTTGGGAGCAGTGAATTGCCTGTTTTGTTGCAGACAGAGGCAGCACATTTCCCAGCTGGAGCAGAAGGTCCGTGAGAGTGAGCTGCAGGTGCACAGCGCCCTGCTGGGCTGCCCAGCATCCTATGGAGACCTCTACATGCTGAGGATGCAGGTACAGCAGGTGCTGGATTTAACAGCCCAGAGTGCTGCTGAGGTGTTGGCTGAGCAGGACTGTGCACAGTCAGATTATAAATAATCCCTTGTGTGGAGTCACCATCACCTCTGTGTCCCTTTGGTTGGATTAAAGCTGTGCTGTGATGCAGGAGCTGTTTCAGATGGGCTGAGGGGTGTTTGGGGTCTGGGCAGGATGAGCACACGGCCCTGGGGCAGTTTGTGACCCCCTCATTGAGGAGCTGTCTGTGCCTGCAGGAGCTGCAGAGGGAGAACACCTTCCTGCGAGCGCAGTTCACAGAGAAGACTGAGAGCCTCAGCAAGGAGAACATTGAGCTGGAGAGGAAGCTGGCTGCTGCAGAGCTGGATGTGAAGCGGGGCCGGGAGTCCCTGAAGGAGACGGTGCAGAAACACGCAGAGGAGCTAAAGAAACAGGAGGAAAGGGTATGATCCTGTTGCTCTAGAGATGGAAAGGTGTTTTCTTGTCAGTGTAGTGCTGAGGTGAAGCTTTTCTGTGGCATTTTCTCATCTTGTTGTAGACTATGGTTTACAAGCAAAAGCCTCTCCTCCTGCATTAGAAGCCTTTCAGTGCCTCCTCTTTTAACCAAAAAAAAATCCTGCCTTTCTCTCAATGAGCAGAAATGAGTGGAGGGGATCTTGTATTTTGCCATTGTGTAGTGTGCAAAAAGCTAAATGAGTGGGCTTACACAAGACTGAAGAATAAATACTAAAATAAAAACTAAACTTGTCTGTAACTGTCCCTGAAGGTAAAGGGAAGAGACAAACACATTAATAACCTTAAAAAGAAGTGCCAGAAGGAATCTGAACAAAACAGAGAGAGACAGCAGAGAATCGAGACCCTGGAACGATACCTGGCTGATCTCCCCACCCTTGAGGACCACCAGAAACAGAGTCAGAAGGTAAAACTTCCTCTGAGCTGCAATGCTGACCTCACATACTTGCTTAGGTGACATTTCTGTAGTTACATCTACTCCTTTTTTGTTGCAGCTGAAGGAGTCTGAACTGAAGACCACTGCCCTGCAGGAAACAGTGCTGACACTGGAAAGGGAGCTTGGAGATGTCCAGGCTGCTTTCAGGGAGCAAGAGCTGCAGCTGGAAACCCAAAAGCACAAGGAGAGGGAGCTCCTGTCCACTGTGCACAGGTAGGAACGAGGGATCAGCTTCATCCTGGCACTGCAGGAGTTGCTGCATGAGGAGAGCCCTGGCAGGTGCTGGGATGCAAACAGGGCAATGCTGATATCTGATATGAAATTAATTTTACTCCTCATATTGTTTCCTTCCTTAAAGTAAGGGAGGGATCATAACTAAAACTGTTTTTTCCCCCGTGGTTCTGCTCATTGCAGCTTGCAGGACAAGCTGCAGCAGTATGCAAAGAATGCAGAGAGAGGAGCCCCTGGCCAGGATGGGGAGAGGCAGAAAATGGAGCATGACTCTCTGAAGAAGGAGTGTGACTGCCTCAGGAAGGTAAGGGGCTGTCCCAGGCAGGAATCACACATTTTTCCTTCCACTGAGTCACGCCAGGCACTCAGAGGAAATCGGGGACTTTTAAAGGCAGACTAAAGCAGCAGTTCCTGGAATTGCAGACTGCAGGGTGCCAAAAGCTGTTCTTGATGTGATAACCACACACTTCTCCAGAAATGCTGGGGAGAAGCTGCAGAATGCAGAAGAGGGGAGAGGAAAGCCACAAGAATACAATGTCTGGTTTTAGCTGATAAATCTAATGGTGCCTTTTATCCAAGTGCACTCCTAAGAGCATCTGTGATTAGAGCAGTAAATGGACAGGAAAGAGGAGAGGAGATGCTGTCTTACTGAAGGAGAATTCCTGGTGGTATTTCTGGATCTGGGTGGCCATTTCTGATGCCTCTGCTTTTAATTCCAGATTGTGGACAAAAAGCAGAAGAAGATGGAGCAGTTATCCTTGCAAGTCAAGGTGAGAGGTGGTGGGGAGGGACCCTGAACTTGGCAATATGCTGTGAAATGAGTTACTTACTGTGTTCCCATGGTCTGTTCCAGAACCTGGAGGAACAGGTGGCCCAGGAGGAGGGGACAAGCCAAGCTCTGAGAGAGGAGGCAATGAGAAGGGAAAATGCTCTGCAGCAGCTCCGGGCTGCCGTGAAAGAGGTCAGGGGGGGTTTGAGTGAACAGTGCATTGTCTCTGAGCAAGGCCCTGAATTCAGTCAGCAGCTCAGTCTCTCCTGCTAGTCATTGTCCTGTCAGGGCTGAGAAGGGAAGCAGGAGGAGCAGGTTGTGCCTCGGGAATTGATGGGGATGGGATGGAGGAGGCTGAGTTTGCCAGCTGGGGGCAGCAGAACAGGAGCCCAAGCACAGCCCCGGGGTCAGAGCTCCGTCCCAGCCCTCTTGGCAAGGTGCTGGGAGCTTTCACTGGAAGCTCCTGGAAGCTTTCACTGCCCTGGCTGGCAGGGACAGGGCAGCTTCAGTTCCCCTGTGGCAGTGACACTCGCTGCTCTGGCCACGGCCTGGAGGGCTGCATGCAGCCCAGCCCCTGCCCCAGTGCTCCCCTCACACAGCAGCTGCTTCAGCATGCAGCGCTGCCCCTGACGTGCGCTGTCCGTGTGTCCAGCTGTCCGTGCAGAACCAGGAGCTGATAGAGAAGAACCTGACGCTGCAGGAGCAGCTGCGGCAGGCGCAGCTGTTGGCGCAGCCCCTGCCTGCTGACAGCGCCCGCCTGGCCCAGGAGCTGCACGGGGAGCTGGCCAGCTGCCTGCAGGACTTGCAGTCTGTCTACAGCATCGTCACCCAGAGGGCTCAGGGCAAGGACCCCAACCTCTCCCTGCTCCTGGGCATTCACTGTGAGTACCTTTCCTTTCCATGGCACAGCAAACCCTTCAGTCTGTGCTGTGGCAGAATGAAATAACTCACATAGAGCATGGGAAGTGCTCTTTCTGGGCTCCTGAATGCTCTTTCTGAGCTTGGCTTGCTTCAAAGGTGCATGTTCTACTTAACATTCAGTTATTACAACCTCTTTTGCAAATGTGAGTTGGTTTTTCTGGCTGATTTGCAAATGTGTGCGATTCTTGCTGAGAACTGCGTGTGAGGAAACTCCTTCTTTCTCTGACCCCACAGCTGTGCAGTGCCCTGTGAAGGAGAAGGGTGACCTGCTGAGCCCTGACGGACTGGCCAAGAAGCTGGTGGAGGTAAAAGAGCTTCACAAAGAGGTGGAGGACTTGAGGACTGCAATATCTGACAGATACGCTCAGGACATGGGAGACAACTGCATCACCCAGTGAAGAGCACTCCCCAAGTAAGGCAGGGAATGAAGACTTGAACCTGTCAGGAGTCCTGTGCTCCTACAACCCTAAACTATTCAGCACTTTACCATCCCTCTGCTTGGGTACAGGACGTATGGCCTGTCTGATCTGTGAGGAATCAGGGGGTTTGTGGCCAGAAGTGTTCAGCTGCTGACTGGGATAATTCAGGGCTTCGGTGTCAGGCTTTGCAGTAGCTTTGATCTTGTGGAATGTGTTTTATGCTGTGTTTGCTGGAGCTGCCGTGGCCTCTGATGCTGGGAGATGGATTCTGACTTGCCTTGCAGGCATGTCAAATGCTGAGCATGCAAGTGTGACAGTTAAAATGATGGCTGAAAGGAAATGTACGCCCTGGTCTCGCTGATAACCTCCCTGTGCAGGTCCTGTGGGACCAGAGGCTGGTCAGGGTGTTTGTGGGATATCTGGGCTCCACGGGCAGGCAGCTGTGCCAGTTCCACTGCTGGCATTTACATCGAGGTGCTGCTGCCTTGCACTGATGGAGCAGGACCTGCTCTCCTCAGGTAATGCAGCAATTCAGCACGAGCTGAGGAGTAAAGCAACACTAAAAGACTCTGGAGCTGCTCCCCCTGGGCACTGTTACCCCAGAAGCCTTAAGCCTGTTGTGCCCCTGCATCAGCACTGGCAGTGGGCTGTGATCAGACTGCAGAGCCAGTGGATTGGTGCTGAAGTGCCTTAATGAGCTGGAAGAACCCTCTGTCCCCACTCTGCTCTGTGCCTAATGCATCCCCTGGCAGGTGAGGGGCTGCTCTTCCCTCTCACAGCCTTTTAGAGCCATCAAACCATCCTGGGGAGCCCCAAGTGTCTGTGGGCCCTGCCAGAGCCCCCAAGAGCCTCTGTGCCCTGGGGACGCCTCTGCTTTACTGGAGAAAGCCATACTGCTCCTGATGTGGAGGGGTGGCACAGGGAGCCCTTCTGCGGCCACCTGGGCTCTGTCCCAGCCCTGTCCCTCCTTCCCTGCTCCTCTGTGAGTGATGGCATTTCTGAATGAGTCCCTGAGGGATCAGTCTCACTGTCCCACCACAGCTTTGCAGTACTGAGGGTGGAACTTGGGTTTTCATCTTAAGAGCAAGATGCCCAAGCTGTGACAGGGAAAGTCCTGCTGCCACTCGTGGTGTTTGGCTGCTCTTGGTTCACCCTGGGGCTGTGAGCCCTGGGTTTGGCAGAAATGCTTTTGTTGTTCCTTTGTGTTACAATTTTAAGACCAAATCTGTTTTGTTCTCGGTGTTTGGCCACCATGGGGGACTGGTTGGTTTGTGCCACACAGGGAGCACACAGCCGTGTCTGTCTGTCTGTCCTGCTGTCCCCGGGTGTTCTGTTCCTGGCTGTGTCTGTCCCCAGGCTGCTGGTGCTGTGTACTGGGGAAAACGCATTTCCAGGGCTGTTTTGAAGCCGTTTGTCCTGACTGCTGGGAGCTCTGCTGGCTCCTGCAGCTTCTCAGGGGCTTTGGGGGTGCAAGATCTCGTTCATGGGTGCTGTGAGGGCACAGCTGTGCCCTCTGCCCCTGCGGAGGTGATTCTGAGATGGGATTATTGTGGCTGGAACCGCCTGGCTCTGTCCCAGCTGCCCTGTCCTGTGTCCCCTCCATGGGGACATGTCCTCTGCTCATCCTGCTGCTCAGCTGAGCCCCTCTGGCCCTGAGGGTGATGCTGCAGGGAAATCCTGGGCTACAGAACACCCCAGCACGGTGTTCCCTCCCTGTCCCCCGTCCTCGTCCCACGCGTGTCCCCCGGTGTCGTGCCCGGTCCCGTTGGGCTCGGTGTCTTTGTCCCAGCCTGTGTCTCGGCGCTTGTTTGTATCGGGTATTTGGAGTATCAAATAAAGCTGCTCTGCCCCAGCGTGCGAGGCCGTCCTGCCTGGGGAGCGAGGGAGGAGCTCCGGGGCTGCTGCCGGTGCGGGCGACGCCTCGGGGCCGCTGGCTCCGCGGTGCCCGGTGGGAGCGGTGCCCGGTGGCTCCCGGTGTCTGCCGGGCCGGTGTCAGTGGTTCCCGGTGCCGCTGGGCGGTGCTGGTGGTTCCCGGCGCCGGCCGTTCCCGGTAGTGCTGGGGCTGTGTTGACGGTTCCCGGTGCCACCGGGGCGGTGTCGGTGCCTCCCCGGTGCCCGTCGGGCCGGTGTCGATGGCTCCCGGTGCTGGCCGTTCCCGATGCCTATCGGGGCAGTGTCGGTGGTTCCCGGTGCCGGCCGTTCCCGGTGCTGCTGGGGCTGTATTGATGGTTCCCGGTGCCGCTGGGCGGTGTCGATGGTTCCCGGTGTCGATGGTTCCCGGTGCCGCCGGGCGGTGTCCGGGGCCGGCCCCGCCAGTTCGCATGCGCGGTGCCGCCGGCCCCATTGGCCGCCGCAGTCACGTGCCGGCCGGGCGGCGGCGGGGCTGCCGCTCCTCCCTCCCTCCCTCCGTCCATCCTCCTCCTCCGTCCCTCCCTCCCTCCCTCGCTGCTCCCCTGGCCGGGCTGGCGCTGGGAGCGGCCGCGATCGCACCATGAGCACCCTCAAGGTCTACAGCACGTCGGTGACCGGCTCCCGGGAGGTGAGCACCGGGCGGGGCAGCGGGCAGGGCTGCGCGGCTCCGTCCGTGCGGCAGCGCAGCCCCCCCGCCCCATCCTCGCTGTCCCCTCTCCCCTGCACCGGCCCCATCCGTCCCCAGAGGCACCGCTCGGTGCTGGCTGTCCCCCCACGGCCGGGGACACCGTGCCGAGCCCCAGTGGCACGCTGGGTGTGTGCCCACCCACCCTCGGGGCTCCTCTCCATCCCCCGTAACCCGCTCCTCTCCCACCCGGCTTCCAGATCAAATCCCAACAGAGCGAGGTAACCCGAATCCTGGACGGCAAGAACATCAAGTACGAGCTGGTGGACATCTCCCAGGACAACGCTCTCCGGGAGGAGATGAGGGCCAAGGCAGGCAACCCCAAAGCCATCCCGCCCCAGATCGTCAACGGGGACCAGTACTGCGGGGTGAGGCTGTGCTCCACGCTGGGCTGGGGGTGGCTGCTGTCCTGTCCTGGATGTGCTGGACGCGTTCAGGGTGCCCTGTAAATTATTTATGGTGAGGTGCAGGGACCAGCACGGCTGTTTGCCTCGGGAAAAGGGGGACCCAGGCGGGGGGTTTGGGTGGCAGCGGGGCTGTGCCCGCTTTGTCCCGTCATCCTTGGCACAAGCAGCTGTGCCAGGGCTGTGGAGCAGATTGTGCCGTGGGCTCAGGGCCCCTCCTGCCTCGGCAGTGACCCTGCGGCGTTTCCCTGCAGGATTACGAGCTCTTCGTGGAAGCTGTGGAGCAAAACACTCTGCAGGAGTTCCTCAAGTTGGCCTGAGCCCCGCTTCCCCTCCCAGCCCGGACTCTACTGCGTTCCTGAGCGCCCTCATCTCCCACCACCCTCACCCGTCAGCGCTGTCCTGGCACCTCCACCTGCATCCCAGCCCAGGGAAACACCCACGACCAAAACTCCTCATTGCAGCTGCCTCCGACTCCCTCCTGCTGACCCGGCCTCGTCTCAGAGGGATCCAAAGAAAGCGCCGCTCGCTGCTCGGGCTGTGAGCAGAGCTGGGCCTGGCTCACGGCAGCTTCCAGTGCCTCTGTAAACAGCAAAGCCTCTGGGGCTGTGCGAGGTGATCCTGGCCTTCAGCCCCCTCCTCTGCCTCGCCACGGAGGGGCTTAGGGCTGCACGGGACTTCCCACTTCTCCCAGTTGCTGTTAAAATTGTAAATTCTGCTGCCTCACTTCCTTTTTTTTTTTTTTGTCTTTTTCCCTCCTCTTCATCTCAACAGCAGAGATTATGGTAACTTAGTAAGGGGTTTTTGTTGGTTTCTTTTGTTTTTTTGGGTTTTTTTTTGTCTTAATTTAATGCAAAAGTACTGCACAGAATTTGGGTGTGAGTGCCCAGCACGGTGGGGCTGGGGCTGAAGGCTGCCTGGGGAATGGGTGGGGCTGGCAGTGGGATCCGTGCTGCTCTGGCCGCCCTCCACCCGAGCAGCTCCCCGGTGAGCATTAATGGCTCAGGGCTGCCCCACAGCAGCTGATGCTCCAGCTGTCCCATCTTCTCCTCTTTGTGTTGGCTTGTTTGCGATCCTGGACCAAGTGCATTTTGTTTTCCTGCCAAAAAGCAAGTTTATAACCAGTGTTGTCTTCCGAGATGCTATTAAATGTTACTGGACCTTTCACGGCGCCGCTCTTGCCTTTCTTTTAAATTCGGTTTTATTTTGGCTACAGGTTAAACACCGCCCTACCTAAGGATTGTGAGTCATTTCCAGCTGAGTGGGTTGTGCCTGCTGCTGCAGCCTGACACAAAGACCTTAACACCTTAGCTTGCTGCTGCTAATCAGAGGCTCCCAGGACGTGTGTGAATGTCCTACGGCGCAGCAGGGACAGGTACCAGAGCATTCCTCCCCTCTGCCCGGGGCAGGGACAGCCTCAGCCAGACGTGGCAGGGAAAAACAAACATTGGCACAGAGATTGGGACACGGAGGGGCAGGGGAAACAGCTGCTACTGACTCTGCTCCAGGTGGGAAGGGAGGAAGCTGAGGGAGAGCTGGGTGGGTTGAGTCAGTGCTCACGGGGAGCTGGGGAAGCTGCTGGTTTGCTTCCTGTGTTTGAGTGGTGCAGCTCTGCCCAGAGGGCTCTGGGAAGAGCTCTGGCCTTCCAACCATGCCTCAGAAATCTGAAGGAAATGGAAATTGCAGTGGAATAAAGGGTTTTATTGGGAGCCTTTGCTGAGGGCTGGGTCTGTGTGAAGAGGGAACCTGCCAGCAGCCCTGCCCCACATGAGTGGGAGTGCTGTCAGCTGGGAGTCAAGTGAGAGCTTGTCACAGCTGGAATGGGAAGAATGTGCTGGGGAAAGGGAAAGGGAAAAGCGCAGCCCCAGCCCACGGCCAGGGAGGAAGATGCTTTGTTCAGGGCTGGGCAGAGAGGGGTTCTGCTGCTCTCAGTGACACGGTGTCCTGTTGCAGCAGCAGGAGGAGGAGGAGGAGGGCGGGTGCCTGCAGGCAGGCTGGAGCCGGGGCCGCTGCAGCTGGGGGCTGTCCAAGGGAAGGAGCCGTGCACGTACAGGAAGCCCAGCAGCAGCAGCAGCAGGATCTCCCAGCTGAGCCTGGCTCGGCCCCAGCCAGGCAGGAGCTCAAGGCCTTCAGGTTTAGCTCCAGCACAGACCGTGGCACTGGGCCTGTGTGTCCCCTGCTGTCCGTGCAGGTGAGAGCTGCAGGGAGCTGTGTGCAGAACGCAAACTGCCCTGGCTGCGTGTCCATCCTGCTGCTGCAGCCCCTGAGCGCTGCCCAGTGCTGGGGGAGGCTGGCAGGCTCCTGGGCAGGGCTCAGCCCGTGTAACCTGCACAGAGAGGAGGAGCCAGGCCCAGGTGAGCTGCTGGAGGTGTCCCTGTGCTGGGGAACAGCAGCCACCGTGGGGCAGCAGGGCTGGCCTGGCCCCTCTGCCACAGGGAGTGGCCAAATGGCTGCTCCCACCCAGCTCTGCTCCATGTCCAGCACGGTGAAACTGAATCTGGAAAGGAAACCTCTCCCTTTTCCCAGCCGGGTAAGGTGAGAGCAGCTCCTAGGCTGGCTGCAGCCCCCTGCCCTGCCCCGGGGAGGGGTCTCTCCTGCGGAGCAGCAGCGAGGCCCGGGGCACCAGCCCGCATTCCTGCAGGCTCCTGGAGCTGTCCGTGTACACCCGCTGGGGAAAGGTGCTCAGGATCTCATAGTCCGAGTTTCCACCCCTAGGAAAGAACAGCACAACCTCCTCCTACTCACGGCATTCCCCAAGGTTCTGACCCATCCAGCTGTGGTTATGCAAGAGCAGAAAAAAGGGTTTGCAGCCCAAAGTGCGGCCTGGCCAGCACACAGCTGCAGTGGGGAGGAAGGAGGCTCCTGCACCCCATCAGCACTGAGCTCATCCTGGGGACAGCAGAGGGGTCCCTCGGGCACCTGCACTGTCCCCAGCAGGCTCAGGGAGCCCCTGGGCAGCGCTGGATGTTTGGGACACAGCTGGCTGTGCCAGGCCAAGGCTGCAGCTCAGCCTCCAGCACCCTGGGAAGGGTGGCAGCAGCTGGGTGAGTGCTGGGAGGAGGCAAAGGCAGCAATGGCCTGGATTGGTGGCAATTTGGAGAGGACAGAAGAAGTTTATCTCTGTTGCTGTGTGGCAAAGGTGGGTATGAAATGCTCTGAGCTTCTCAGAGCACTGGAGAGTGCCGGGTGGGCACGGGGCTGTGCCCCAGCTCGTGTTTGAAGCTCCAGGGCCTCAGGAAGCCTTTCCTGGTGTCCTGCAGGGTCAGGCAGGGTGGGAGGGAGGGCTGGCCTACCTGAGGTGGGCGAGCAGCCGGCGCAGGTCCCCGATGGTGTCTGTGAGCAGCATCCTCAGCTCGTACGTCTGCTCCCCGCTCTCGGACCGGACGCGCAGCCTGCAGAGCTCAGGGGCTCCAGCCTGCTCTGCTGCCCTCCCCCTGCGGCCACAGAGCCCTGTCAGCCCCGGGGACAGCTCCTCTCAGCAGCAACAGCCTCCATGGCCCGACCAGGGCACGGCAGTTTGGTGTTTGGGAATGTCCTTGAGGTGAATGAGGCCCCGTCCGACCAGGGGCACCCAGACCAAGCCAGTGCCCAAACTGCTGAAGGTGCCTTGGGGAGGGTTATTTATGGGCCTTTTTTAGCTTTTTCATTTTAAACCAGGGCTGTCTGCTAAGTGCTCTGCCCTACTTCTTTGATTAAAAATAATCTGCTTGGGGTTTATTTTCATTAGTTATTTGGGTCTTGGCTTGCCAGAAGACTGAGTGGAAAAGTGCTGCTAGTGAGACCTCCCACCATCAGTTTCTCCATTTAATATGACTGCAAAGATCTTCAGTGGTTACAAACTCTTAGGCCTTGGCTTGCTGTCGGGAAAACTTTCACATTAATAAGTGACATTTTGAACAACAGAAGCTTTTTGTTAGAGATGTAAAATATGGCATGTTTGCCATGAAAAATTCAGTGGTTTTCCCAAAGGACCAAACTCGGCCTTTTGTCTCACTGTTTCTAAGGTCTAAAAGGGGAAAGTCCATTCCTCAGCTGAGCTCCCTGAACTAAACCTGCAGAGCTGAAATAGGAGGAAGAGGAGATGCTGAAGGGCAGGGGTGGGGGGCTGTGCCTGTACCTGTCCAGGGCAGCCAGCCCAGGTGTTTCCAGCAGGATTTCCTCGCTGCTCTGCTGCCCATCAGAGCCCTGCAGCCGGAGCAGGTGAGTGTGAGCCCTGCAGGGCGAGCAGCCAGAGCTGGCACAGCCACACAGTGCCACGTGTGCCCTGCTGCTGCCTCTCTGGAGGTTCCGTGGGGCTGAGAGAGGCCCAGGGAGGGGCTGTGGGTGCTGTGCAGGGCGCTGAGCCCAGAGCATCCCCCTGCTCTCTCCTGGGGTGTCTGGGGCTCGCTGTACCTGTGGAGCTGCTCCTTGGGTGCTGTTGATGCTCCCTCTGCGCTTCAGGGGCTGGGAAACCTCATTGGGATCCTGCTCCCAGGAGCATTTGGGACCTAGGGAGCAGAGAGGAGATATTTCCATGTGTGAGCTTTGTGGCAAAGGTTTTGGCTCCAGAAGAGGCAGATTTGGTGAAAGGAGAGAGCAGCAGCCGACAGGGAGAGCTCTCGGCACCCCAGCCGGGCCCAGAGCAGCTCTTGGGCTGAAGCTGTCCCACTTTGTGCCCCACTGGATGTCTGATTGTGAGCATCAACAGTGAGAGCTGTGCACAGCTGGGGTGCACGGCAGGCAGGCAGCTCTGCTGGGAAAAACTGGGGCTGTCACCATTTTTACAGACTTTTTTTCACCTTGTCTGTGAAAAAAGTCTGTAAAAGTCACTTTTTTACCTTATGAGGGTGAATTTGTAGGTGTCCATTCCTTCCTGCTTGGACAATTCTTTATTTTTCTGCTTGGGTAAAGGGGATATTTAGCTTTATCCTTGAGCACACCTGTATGAAGCAGGCAGCTGTTTCTCATGAGGGATACCTGTGCTGGGTCATTCAGTGATGCACCCACAGCCCCACTGAATTCTGACTTCCCAGCCCTGTCAGACATTGCTTACACAGACTGCAAGTGTCTAGAAGCCAAATGAGGAATCTGTGGCCTTTGATGTCCCATATTCTGCTGTGAAAGTCTGAAGAGAAACCATCCTGTGCTGGGTGCAGTTACGGTAAATCTGCCTTGACGATATCTTCATTTTTGGAATGACTCGTTGAAAGGGGCAGTGTTTGCAGGCAGCTCCCCCCAGGCCTGCAGGGTTACCTCAGCATCCTTTCATGTGGTCAAGCTGGAAGGAAGCTTGGCCTTTCAGAAAGGCACGGGGCAGATTTGTTTTTGGAAACCTGCTGAATTTCTATTATTTCATTACTTGTCACGTCTCATTCCTGAGCAGGATTAATGCTGAGAGGATCCTGTGTGAGCTGCTGGCTCACAGAAGGGTTGAGACCCTCACATTCCCCTCCTACCACCTGGTAAGGTTTAAGAATGCTCCTCCTCAAGACTGAGCAGCATTTTCGAGGCAGGTTTAAGGTTTTACCTGGGATCTTGGATGTTTCCTGCACTCTGTTGGATTCTGCAGTCCCCACCACATGGCCAAGGCCAGGAAAGCTCCCTGCAAGGTCTGGCTTCTGGAACACCACATCCCTCCTGTCAGTGACCTGTAAGCAAATCTGGGTGTGGCACAAGCTCCTCCTGCTGCATCTGAGCCCAACCAAGCACAGCCATGCCAGGCAGCAGCTGTGAACCCCAAACCAGGGCTGCACAGGGAGCCCCAGAGCTCTGCACAATCCCATTTCCATGGGGATTCCTCACCCCAGATCTCTGCACAATCCCATTTCCATGGGATTCCTCACCCCAGAGCTCTGCACAATCCCATTTCCATGGGATTCCTCACCCCAGAGCTCTGCACAGTCCCATTTCCATGGGATTCCTCACCCCCAGAGCTCTGCACAATCCCATTTCCATGGGATTCCTCACCCCAGAGCTCTGCACAATCCCATTTCCATGGGATTCCTCACCCCAGAGCTCTGCACAATCCCATTTCCATGGGATTCCTCACCCCAGAGCTCTGCACAGTCCCATTTCCATGGGATTCCTCACCCCAGAGTTCTGCACAATCCCTTCCATGGGATTCCTCACCCCCAGAGCTCTGCACAATCCCATTTCCATGGGATTCCTCACCCCAGAGCTCTGCACAATCCCTTCCATGGGATTCCTCACCCCAGATCTCTGCACAGTCCCTTCCATGGGATTCCTCACCCCAGAGCTCTGCACAGTCCCATTTCCATGGGATTCCTCACCCCAGAGCTCTGCACAATCCCATTTCCATGGGATTCCTCACCCCAGAGCTCTGCACAATCCCATTTCCATGGGATTCCTCACCCCAGAGTTCTGCACAGTCCCATTTCCATGGGATTCCTCACCCCAGAGTTCTGCACAATCCCTTCCATGGGATTCCTCACCCCCAGAGCTCTGCACAATCCCATTTCCATGGGATTCCTCACCCCAGAGCTCTGCACAATCCCATTTCCATGGGATTCCTCACCCCAGAGCTCCCAGCTGGCCCGACCCTGTCCTGCTCAGCAGCTGTGCCCTGGTTTCCCCTGGCACAGGACAGTCCTGCCTCTGGCTGTGCCTGCTGACATTGCAGGGGCACTCCCAGACCTACATTGGAGTCCTCTGAGGCTCTCTGCCTGCAAATGCGGCTTTGGCTCTTTGCCATTTCTGCAAAATCAAAAACTGGGGCCCAAGAGAACCTCAGGTGGCCAAATCCATTTAAACTGTGGCAAAACAAACTCTCACGACATCCCCTTCAAAAGGTTCTCGTTCAATCTCACGTTACGAGCTTTTCCAGGGCAACTTCTGAGAACATTTTCCCCCTCCTTTTTGCGACACAGCCCTTCATTTCCTGCATGTGCTGCCTCTGTCACAGAGCCTGCTGTGCTCTCAGAAGCCTCGTTCCAGGGCAGCTTCACTGGGGCACAGGAGCCCTTGAGCCCTGATGCTGAAACGTTTCCTGTAACGGCTGCTGCAGGTGCCCGGGGTGCCAGGCACACCTGCACAGCCCCACAGACCTCAGCCCCTCTTCTGTGGCTCCAGGAGCTGGGCTGGCACTTGCCTGCAAGGGGACCCCGTCGGGGTAGCGTGGCTGCAGCTCGGAGGGGAAATAACCGTCCATGATGTCCTGCAGGCATTGCTGAAACAACACGAGAGCTCCTGCTCGCACCTCAGCCCTGCTGGGCAGCTCCTGCCTGTGCTGCTGTGGCCGTGCAGAAAGGTCTGCAGCACAGGCATGGAATCTCCATCTGCAGAAATTACTGCACAGGACACGAGAGGCTTTACAGGCACTGTGTAGCCATGAGATTTTCTGAAAAATCCTTTCCTTAGGATTTTGTCTCCTGAGAAGCTGAGAGGCCTCAGGAACAAAATGTAAACAATGGTTATCTGCTGCTGTGGAATGCAACAGGTGCATCTGGGATTGGTCTCATGTGGTTGTTTCTAATTAATGGCCAATCACAGCCCAGCTAGATTAGACTCTGTCCGAGCCACAGGCTTTTGTTATCATTCTTTCTTTTTCTATTCTGTGCAAGCCTTCTGATGAAATCCTTTATTTTAGTACAGTTTTAATATAATATATATCATAAAACAATAAATCAAACCTTCTGAAACACGGAGTCAGATCCTCATCTCTTCCCTCATCCTCAGACCCCTGCCAACTGTGATGGTGTTCACTGGGGTCCCAGGATGAGGGAAGGGATGAGAATGTTGACTCCGTGTTTCAGAAGGCTTGCTTTATTATTTTATGGTATATAAAACATGACATACCTGCGTGCTGGGGTGCTGGTAGGGCCGGAAGGCTCCGTGCTGCCCCACGGTGATGCCGTCCCGGTACAGGGTGACGGGCAGGGGCTCTGCCCGCCGCAGCCGAGCCCCCCGCGCCGTCTGCTCCACCTGCGCGCTGCCCTCGCCCACCAGCGAGTTCAGGTCCCTGATGTGCTCCAGGATTAAATCAAAATCAATCTGCTGCTGGCAATGAACGGCCTCACCTGCGGCACGGGGAGCAGAGTTAGGGGTGGCGGCAGGACATCTATTTATCTGTGAGAACCTGAGCTGTGATTGAGCCCTGGCACTGCTGGGCTGCCCTTCACACCTTTGCAGGATGCGCTGCAGCCTTTGCTGCGGCACAGCCCTGCCAGGGCCCTGGGCTGTGTGCTGAGCCACAGGGGCAGGGATGCAGGGCTGGAGCTGCAGCTCCTGGAACTCCTGAGCAGCTCCTGCAGCTCCTGAGCAGCTCCTGGAACTCCTGAGCAGCTCCTGCAGCTCCTGAGCAGCTCCTGCAGCCCACCCTGGGCTCCCCGACCCTCCCAGCAGAGCTGTGCTGTCCCCGTGCAGGATCTGCAGCTGGACTCAGCAGATTGCATCAGGTGCAGGGCAGGTGCCAGGGGCAGCAGGGGCAGCTGCCTGCAGCAGGGCAGGGGCTGTGCCAGGATGTTTGTCTGGGGCTTTGAGGGCTGTGATGGGGCACAGGAAAGAAGTCAGAAGAGGAAATGAGAGGAAAGGGCTTGGCTGAGTTGAAGTCCTTGCTTGTTCTGCTTTTTGTACGAGTTGCAAAAGGATGATGTGAAACAGGTCAGTGAGCTGAAACCAAAACCGTTTCTGTTGCTCTCCCTCTGTCTCCCTCCTCCTGCATTTAAGGGAAGTTCTGGTCTGATATTTCCATGGTGGTTAGGAAGCAGCACTGGCTCTACAGTACAAATAATTTTCTGTTTTTTCTCTACCTAAGGAGGCAGTGCCAAAGCTGCTGGGCCCCAGAGAGCAGAGCCAGGCCCCAATCAAACCCTCACATGTGGCAGGGAGGGAAGGCAAACAATACTCCCTGATGGAGCAGGCTCTCCTGTGTACACAAAGCACCTGATCCTGCTCCACACCCACTCTGTGCCAATGTCATCAGAGCAGCCGAGCCTCAAATGTGCAGGGGTTGTGAGTTCTGCAGGAAGCAGCTGCTCCGAGGTCTCCTGAGCCATCAGGCTCTCTGCCCTTCCCCCAGAATGGGTGCACAAAACACAGGAATATGAAATTAAACCTTCTGCTGAGCTCCCTGTCTGTGTCCCTGAGAGGGACTGATGGGGAGATCCTGGCCCCCAAATCCCGAGGGTTCGGTGCCCATCCCCGGTCCCTGCTGGCAGCTCCAGCCGGCAGGGCTGTGCCTTACCCGGCCTGCAGAGGCTCCCTGCGGGCGGCTCCGCTCCGTCCCGGGCTGCTCCCGGCTCCTCCAGCCGCTCCCGCGCCTCTCCAACCCAGATCAGACCGTAATCGCTCAGGAACCGCTGCGGGAGCAGAGGCAGAGCCTCAGAAAACTGGGAAAGGGAGCCCGGGAGGGGTCGGGACAGGATTGTCCTGGGGCTCCTGGCCCAGACAGACAGACGGATGGAGCAGCTCTGGCAGCACAGGGAAAAGGAGCAGGAAGGATTTGCAGTGCCAGGGGAACCTCCAATGCTGCAGGAGCTGGGCATCCCCACAGCCCTGGGAATCAGGATGGAGCTCACAGGAGGCACAGGTGTTTGTGTGTTTAAATCCTCCTCCTCCTCTCACATCCAACCTGCTCCTCCTTTTCAGAGCTGAAGGGCTGTGAGGACCAAGGGGCAGCTTGGAAAAGGCCAAAGTAGGAGTGCAGTGACCCCAAAGCAAAGGGGAGCTGGCTCAGGGCAGTGACAGCAGCTCTATCAGCACAGGGAAAAGGAGCAGGAAGGATTTGCAGTGCCAGGGGAACCTCCAATGCTGCAGGAGCTGGGCATCCCCACAGCCCTGGGAATCAGGATGGAGCTCACAGGTGAAGGAGGCACAGCTGTTTGTGTGTTTAAATCCTCCTCCTCTCACATCCAACCTGCTCCTCCTTTTCAGAGCTGAAGGGCTGTGAGGACCAAGGGGCAGCTTGGCACAGGCCAAAGTGGGGCTGAAGTGACCCCAAGGGCTGTGAGGACCAAGGGGCAGCTTGGCACAGGCCACACTGGGGCTGCAGTGACCCCAAAGCAAAGCAGGGCTGGCTCAGGGCAGGCACAGCAGCCTCACCTCCATCTCCCAGACCTGGCTCTGCAGCTCAAGGCACCTCAGCTCCAGCTCCTCCGTGCTGGCCGGGTCGGGAGCACCTGCAGGAGAAAAAGCTGCTGTTCCTGTGAGGGTGCCCTGTGCTCAGAGAGCTCCCACCCTGGCACACAGGGGCTGGAGGGGCAGAATCCACCCTGCAGGGTCTGACAGTGCTGCTGACAGACTAAAAATGCAGTTTATTCCATCCAAGAGGTTACAGTAGCCCAGAGCTGTGCCCACAGCTGCCAGCTCCAGCTGCAGGCAGGCCTGGAGACCCTTTGGTTTTGGTTACAGTGCATTATATACTTTTCTTTTAGTTACATTGCATTATATACTTTTCTTTTAGTTACATTGCATTATTTACTTTTCTTTTGGTTACAGTGCATTATTTACTTTTCTTTGCTGAGCATCTCTACAGCAGAACCAATCTGTGCCTTAACTGTTATCTATAGCCTATCATAACTGCTATAATTACCATATTCATGTTACTGCTCTCCAATCACTAAAAGTCAGTATATTACAGTTTAAGCTAGATGTTTTTCAGTTTTCTTGCAGAGGGAAATTCTGAGACCTTTTTTCTACCTGCAACATTTGCTGCCTTGTTTGTCTGTGGAATCTTTTTGCTTGGTAAAAACATCTTGTTTGGAGTGGGTTTATCCATAAAAACCCCTTCTAACTAACACACCCTTTGCCTTTTGGTTATCCAGCGAGACTGGCTCAGCAATTCTTTTCTTCTCTATCAAAACTTGCTTCCATCTCTATTCCTTCACCAGACTCCACATGTAAAAATCTTTCTGCCAAGCACAGATTTCTGTGAGACTTTCCTGTCAAACTTTCCTGCTTCCCAGCAGTGGGAGCTGGTGTGATTGGTGCTGTTGGCAGCACAGGGTGGGACTCAAGGATCCCAGGAGGAGCAGAGTCCCTGCAGCCGGGTCCTGGCTGCCTGGCAGAGCACGTGGCTGTGGTTTCACAGCCCCGTTTGAGTTCAGAGCTCAGGAAATGGAGAGCTCAGCACAGCCCTGCCCACGGGGGCCCTGCAGGAAACGTGTGTGGGCTCCAGCTGGGGCTGGAAAGCTGCTGGGCCCAGGTAAAACCCTCCAGGGATTCACTGGAGCTGGCTTCGATTCAGAGCCAGGCTGGCCTGGGATGCTCTGGGATCTCCCAGTGGGATTTTGGTTTCTCCCAGCTGTGAGGAGCTGCTCTCCAGCTGTTTGCTCCCTTTGCTGCTCCCCTGCCCATCCTGGGCTGCCTGTGCTTGGCTTCACACCCATGGAAAGCCAGAAACGGGTCAGGAAATGATGTTTGACACCAGAGCAACGGCCACAAAGAGCAGCTCTGCCCCGGGACATGACATGGCCCCTCTGTGTGTGCCCTCACCAGGGAGGCTGCTGGAGCCAAGGGCAGGATCCAGGATCCAGCTGTGCCCAGCTGAGCCCTGCAGCTCTCCACAGCTAGAACGATTTTTACCTTCCTCTTCCTGAAGATTCCTTATCTTCTCCTCGAGCTCAGCGATCCTCCTGTCCTGGAGGGGCAGAACAATGGCCTGGGTCAGTCCTGGGTCAGTCCTGGGCCAGTTCTGCCCTCAGCAGCCCCAGGCACAGCTGGCACAGGCAGCTCCTCTCACCCCACCCAGCCCAGGCCAAAGGGCTGAATCACCCCACAAACACCTTCATGAGGCCCAGGTGAGGGCTGGGATAAATACAGAGCTCCAGGAGTGGTGACCCAGCTCCCGCCCTCCCTCTGGGTGTGCTGGGTGCTCCTGCTCAGAGCTGCAGGGAAGGGCTGAGCTGGAAAATAAACCACTGCAGCCACTTCTTAAAAAAACCCCAAACAAGCAACAAAAGGTATTTATTCTAAGATTTTAGAGAGTATTTGTGCTAAGATTTTAAAGGATATTTATTTTAGATTTTAAAGAGGATTTATTTTAGATTTTAAAACATATTTATTTTAGATTTTAAAGGGTATTTATTCCAGTCAGAGAGGGCTGCTCCAGTATGGCTCTGCCGTGTGAGCAGCTGCTGCTTCAGAAAACAAAAGGGGAGATGCATCACCACAACAGGAGGAAAAACATTAAATTCTGAAGCCAAAGAGCTGCTGCTGTTAGTGCCAGGGTGCTGAGAGTCACTGCTGCAAGGAGTCCCAGCAGGGACTGTCCCCTCTGTCACCCCAGCCCCTGATCCCACTGCTCTGCTGCTTTGTAAAGGGCTCATTTGGGTAATTAACAGCAGGCCACAGATTAACTGAGCCCACACAAGGTCTGGGAGGTGGAATTCCTGTGGCAGGGGACAGAGCAGGCTCAGCAAGAGGCTGACTTTTACCTTCAGCTGGATTTCTCGTGCCTGTTTCTCTACTTTCTGTTCCAACAGGGAGATTTTTTCTGCCAGAGAGGACACGAGCTCCACGTCAGCGTGAGCTGTACCTGAAAGCACAAGCACCTGTGAGCAGGGCTGTTGGTCTGCCACAGCAGGGGGGACTTTTTGGGTAGAAATCCCTTGATTCCTCATTGTGCGTGCGAGAGGGGAGCCACAGGAATGGGTCTGGCCTGGGGTGCCACCAAAAACTGATGGCCCAGAACGCCCAGATCCCTCAGGGCTTCACCCTCCGTGTTCTTTTGCAGTGCTGTCCCACAGAGCAGGAGCAGAGGGTGCCTTGAAAGGATTCCCTGGCCCGGGACACTCACCCCCCGCCGCCATCTTGTTTACGGCCGGTTGCCACGACGACGAGAGGCCCGCTGCGATTGGCCCGGCCCTGGTCACGTGGCGGGCGCTGTTGCGCCGGGAACTACAACTCCCAGCATGCACCGCGCGCGTTCTCCCAAGATACCGGGACAGGTCCCGTTTTAGTCCTCAGCCCCGCTCCGCACGTACCCATCAGCCTGGCCTGAGGCTCCTCTCGCCGCGCAGGTCCTCCCGATTCCCTCACCTGCTTCCTCTGTCTCTGTTTTCTCACCTGGACCCCACTGATGCCCTGAGCTCCCCCAGCGCCTGTCCCACCCCGGAGCCTTTCCGGGCTGTCCCCACCCCACTGCTGCCTTTGCTGCTCTCCAGCAGTTCCGTCTCACCTGCTTGAGGTGAGCAGGACAGCCCAGTTATCCCCCCTGTTTTACCCCCTTTGATGGGGACAGGCCAGTTCTCCCCCCAGTTTCACCCCCTCTGATGGGAACAGCCCAATTCTCCTCCCTGTTTTACCTCCTTTGATGGGGACAGGTCAATGATCCCCCCAGTTTCACCTCCTTTGATGGGGCGTGCACAGAACCACAGCCGGGTTTGGACCCCAAAGCCCATCCCATCCCACCCCTCCATGGGCAGGGACACCTTCCACTGTCCCAGGCTGCTCCAGCCCTGCCTTGGGCACTTCCAGGGATGTTGGCTGTGCTCACGAGGCTGTAATTTCTACTTGGCCAAAAGCAGAACTAAATTTGGTGACGTTTTTCTGCAGAATAACGCCAGCCCTGGGCGGAAGCTGGCGGGAGCTCACCTCACCGTGATGAAGCACATCACCGTGATGAAGCACATCACCACGATGTGCCCCAGCAGCACCAGCCCAGACAGCAGGTGTGTGGTGTGGTGTGTGCTCCCAGCACGCCCCAGTGACTTTATTCACTTCAAACCATCTTAAAATAACCGGATCCCTTTTGTTTCCCGTGCTCCCATCCCCTTTTCTGGGTTCCCTGCAGGGTGAGGGAGCTCGGGGATCTGCAGTGAGCGCACGGAGCTGGGGTTAAAGGAAGCGTTTCCTTTATTTAGGATTTAACTGAAATCCCGAGGGATGCCTTGGCTCCAGCTCCACCTGCAGGGAAGGAGGTTTGTTCCTGCCAGCCCTCCGCTGATCCAGGGAGGGTTTCAGTCGCTCCTGGATGGGTGTGAGCGCAGAGAGACCCAGGGAGAGGCAGAGCTGAGGGGTTTCAGCCTTTCCTTGGGCTTTTCCTTTGGGCACGCACCGTTGCTCGTTTTTACATACAAAAACCCCACTGTAGTATCTGTTTCTCTGCTGCTTCCAGCCACGTGCTCACCCCTTTACGTCCTTTTATCTTATTTTGCCACTTGGCCTTTAAGCTCTATGCAGTGACTCCGGGAGAACTGAAAGTATCCAAATATCTATAACATACATCTAATATATATTAAAATTTCTATATTCTGTCCCCTATTCCTGCCATGCCAGGGGATGCGGAGGAGCAGCTCCTCTGCTTCCAGCCACATTTGGCATCCTGTGCTCACCCGTTTACATCCTTTTACCTTATTTTGCCACTTTACATCCTTTTATCTTATTTTGCCCCGTCTTTAAGCTCTGTTCAGTGACTCCGGAAGAACCGAAAATATCTATATATCTATAACATATCTCTAATAACTATCTATAACTGAAAATTTCCATATCCTGCCCTTATCCCCGCCATGCCAGGAACAGGGAGCTGCTGCCGTGCCAGGGGATGCAGAGGAGCAGCTCCACTGCTTCCAACCCTTGGTATCCTGTGCTCACCCCTTTACATCCTTTTATTTTGCCACTTTACATCCCTTTACATCCTTTTATCTTATTTCGCCCCGTCTTTAAGCTCTGTTCAGTGACTCCGGAAGAACCGAAAATATCTATATATCTATAACATATCTCTAATATCTATCTATAACTGAAAAATGCTATATTCTGCCACACCAGGAGCTGCTGCAGGGCATGCAGAGGAGCAGCCCCGCGGGTCCCTCGCACGTCTGGCACCCTTTCCTGCCATCACCGGGGACCTTCCCCCTTTGGGGCCGGGAGGCGCGGTCGGTGCGCGCTGCCCCCGCCGCCTTAAAGGCTGGGGCGGGCGGGGAGCGGCACGGGAGGCGCCCGCGGAGCCCCGGCCATGCAGCGCTGCCGCCTGCTCGCTCTGCTCGCCCTGCTCGCCCTGAGCCTGGTAAGCAGCCTGGTAAGCAGCATCTCCCTCTGATTGCTGCTCACACCCGCTGGGGTTGGGGTTTACCTTGGGCTCTGAGCGCTGTGAGCTCAGCCAGGGCTTCGTGCTGGGCTCCAAACGCTTCCACGTGGGGGTTTTTTGATGCTTTTCTTCACCTCGAGGGTATCACGCAGCTCTGTGAGGCTGGAAGGGCTCTCCAGCCCATTCTCCAGCCTCCGTAACCCCAGCAGGGCTCTCCAGCCCATCTTCCAACCCCTGTAGCACCAGCAGGGCTCTCCAGCCCACTCTCCAGCCCATTTTCCAGCTTTTCTAAGCCTGGCAGAGATCTCCAGCCTCTGTAACCCCAGCAGAGCTCTCCATCCCATTTTCCAGCCTCTCTAACCCCAACAGAGCTCTCCATCCCATTTTCCAGCCTCTGTAACCCCAGCAGGGCTCTCCATCCCATTTTCCAGCCTCTGTAACCCCAGCAGAACTCTCCAGCCCATCTCCCAGCCTTTCTAAGCCTGGCTCAGCTCCCCAGCCCATCTCCCAGCCTCTCCTGCAGCGGGGATGCTGAGCTGGAGGGGACTCAGGGCTTTGCTTTCCTCTCTGGGTTTTTTCCCTTCCTGCTGGGGCTCCATGGGCTGAGAGCAGGGCTGAGGGACATTGGGGCTCTCCTGGGTGTTAGGGATGAACCCACCAGCACTTTGGGGCAGCTTTTGGGATGATTTTTTTCCCCCTACAACGTGTTGGGGCCAGATCTGTCTGTGCTTATTTCACTCTGAAGCTCCCCACAGCTGGGCCCTGCTGCTACCTGCACGGGCTGCATTTACATTTTGGGATTACCCTCTGTAAAGGAGGCAAAGAGAGCAGAGTTTGGGCTCTGCTCCTGGTCCTTCCCCATCTCCAGAGGGCCCTGAGGAGGGGTGTAGGACAGACTGGGAAATGGAATTGCTTTTCCAGCAGTGTTGGAGAGGGAAAGGGGCTGCCCTGAGCTCACCCCCAGGCTGTGCTGCATCCCCAGCCCGGCTGCACCCCCTGATTGCCCAGCCCGGCCTCGGGGGTCCCTCCTGCCCCTGCCCCTCGCTCCCAGCACGGGGATTCCCCGCACCGAGCCCTTCTCGCTGCGCAGGGCCGTGCCCGACACCTCCTCACCACTTCCTCCGAGCGCGGGGCCGCTCCCCGCCCTGCGCTTCCCCTGGTGGCTGAAAGCCCCCGGTGAGCGGCCGGGACAGCGACTTCCCTCCCCGAGCCCAGGGACAGGCGCTGCAGGGTGAGGGGAACCTGCGGGGGCACAGACAGGCGGCTGTTTGTCTGTTTGTCCTGCCGGGGCTGGGCAGGGTGGGCTCTGGTGTGCCCTGCTCCTTTTGCCCCCAGGACCATCCTGGGCAAGGGATTTTACCCCCAGAACCCCCCTGCTCCTTTTGCCCCCAGGATTCCCTCCTGCTCCTTTTACCCCAGGACCCCCCTGCTCCTTTTGCCCCCAGGACCATCCTGGGAAGGGGATTTTGCCCCAGGACCCCCTGCTCCTTTTGCCCCCAGGCTTCCCCCCTGCTCCTTTTGCCCCCAGGACCATCCTGGGAAGGGGATTTTGCCCCAGGACCCCCTGGTCCTTTTGCCCCAGGACCACCCTGGCAGGGCTCTGGGGCTTTCACCGCCCTGCTCTGTTGGAGGGGTGCCTGAAGCTCTTTTCTCTGCCAGTCCCTCTGCCAGGCGAAGGAGGAGGACACGGCCAAGGATGACAAGGGGAAGGATGCGGTGTCCCCGCCGAAGAATGCTGCCCCGAGCAACGCCACGGCCATCAGCAGCGTGAGCGCGCCCGGCGCCAGCGCCCCGCTCCTGTCCGCGGCTCTGGGGGGGCTGGCGGCGCTGCTGCTGCACCTGCGCTGAGCCCGAGGGTCCTGCAGCCCCCCGAGACCCTCCCCAGGACGGCACCGCCCCCGTTCCCGCCGCTGGAAGCGTTCCCTGGCCCCGCCGAGCAATAAACGCTGGTGCCGCCATACAGGGCTTGTCTGCGCCTTCTCCCGGTTCGGTACCGGGGCTGCCGGGGGTGTGTGGGCGCAGAACCGGCCCCGTCCTGGGGCTTCAACCCTCGGGGATGGGGGAGTCGGAGGGGAGAAGGACCGGGACCCTCGAGCGAGCATCCCCCAAGCGGTCCCCGCCTGTCCCCCGGCGGTCCCCGAGCTCGGCTTGGCCGGTGCCTCCCTCCTCACAGTCCATGCCCAAGGAGCCGCCGGTGCCCGTGGGCACTAGAGGGCACTGGGATGCCATCCTGGCACCAGCATCGGGCTGCGGGAGCTGCCAGGCTGTGGGCACGACAAGGACAAGGACACCAGCCAGCCAGGCAGGGCTGTATCTTACACACGTACATAAATACAGTTCAGGGGGCAGGAACGCCTGTGGGGAGGGCCCTGCTGCTCTCCAGAGGGTGCCACGCTGGCCGTGTCCATGGCATCCTGCATGGGCCGTGCTCAGGCCTCCACGGAGGGAGGTGGGGTGGTACCCCCGTGATGGAGAGGATGGTGGTCATCCCCCACACCAGCAGCTGGGGCAGAGGAGCTGAGGATGCAGCGTGGATGGGTCTGAGGCCTCCTGCCCCCGTGTGGGGACGCTGGCACGGTGTCCCCATGCTGCCCTTGTCCCTCAGAGCACCTGGATGTCCCAGAGCTGCGTGGGTCTCTCCTCAGCCACGTCCCACACCACGGCGTGGTCCCGGTCGTAGCTGCGGCCGCCTGCAGAACAAGGGGAGGTTTGGGGAGGGCAAACCCAGCTCCTGATGGAAACACCCCCTCCTGGGGCATCCCTGGGCAAGCAGGGTGTGCGGGGCTGAGGGCTCACCCTTGATGTCCAGCACCATGTCCTCGAACATCTGGCTGTGGATCCGTCCCTGGCTGTCCACGCTCCAGGTCTGCCGCGGCAGCCGCGTCTCGGACCAGAGCACGGCCTTGGCGCCTTTCCCCGCCGGCCCGATCACCTGCAGGCTCATGGTGGGGGCCACCTGCAGGGGACACGGGCAGGGAGGGCCCTCTAGGGCGGCTGCATCTGTGCTGGGATGTGGGTGAGCAGGGGGAGCCCCTCGGTGAGAGGTGTGGGTGGTGAGGGGGATAAAAGCTCAGCAGGGAAGGCAGAGATGGCCTCACACCATCTCCAGGGGATGGAGATGATGGCTGTGCAGGTGAGTTGGATCCCCGGGAGAAGGCTGAGGGGTGGGGAGTGCCCAGAGGAGCCCTGCCAGGGCCTGCCCGGGTCCCCTGGGTGGTGCTGGCTGCCACTGCCCAGCCCTGACCTGGTTTTTGATCAGCCCGTCCTCGTAGTACCACACGGAGCTGCTCTGCTCGCTCAGGCTGGACACCACCACCCTGCCCGCCTTCATGTCCTCCACGTCGTCGGGCACCGAGAGGAGGAGCTGCAGCTCCCTGCTCCTGATGTGGAAATAGACCCTTCTCTGCAAGAGAGGAGCCTGGCTTGGCACCCCAAACCCTTCTCTGCAAGAGAGGAGCCTGGCTTTGCACCCCAAACCCTTCTCTGCAAGAGAGGAGCCTGGCCTTGTACCTACAGACCCTTCTCTGCAAGAGAGGAGCCTGGCTTGGCACCCAAACCCTTCTCTGCAAGAGAGGAGCTGGGCTTTGCACCCCAAACCCTTCTCTGCAAGAGAGGAGCTGGGCCTTGCACCCAAACCCATCTGGCTTTGCACCCCAGACCCGCCTGCCTGCAGCTCCTCACCCAGCTGGGGCTCTGGGAAGGAGGATCCTGCACTCAGAAAGGTTCTCCCCATTGTTCTCCCCCCCAGGATGTCCCCAGGTGTCCCCAGGGCGATGGCTGTGCCCGTGACCTGTCCCTGGCAGCTGGCACAGCTCACCACGCTGCCATGCTGTGTGTTTTACGAGGCATTGCCCACAGGGAGCATTTCACCACAAAGGCGGCCACTCCCAGGGTGGGGGACAGGAATGTGGGGTGACAGCACCGAGCTGGTGGCACCTTTCCCGTGCCAGAGCTGCCAGGATGCCCAGCTCCCCCAGCCCAGGGCTGGCAGCTCTGTGTCCATGTGAGCTTCGTGTCCCGGGGTTTTGGGCTCACCCCAGCAGGTGACACAGCCCTGTCCCCTCCCAAAGGCGCCCCTCACCTGGCGGATGGGGTAGAGGGAGCCCACGTGCTGCAGCCCGCTGTAGGTCAGCCAGTTGGTGATCTCAGTGCAGTCCAGCAGCCACTGCCGCCCTCGGAAATCACCGTGCTCGCACAGCACCCAGCTGGGGGACAGGGGGCACAGGATGGGGACAGGGGGGCACAGGACAGGGGACACAGGATGGGGACAGGGGACACAGGATGGGGACAGGGGGGCACAGGACAGGGGGCACAGGATGGGGACAGGGGACACCCAGGGGGACAGGGGGGCACAGGACAGGGACAGGGGACACCCAGGGGTCACTCACATCCCTCCTTTGACCCGCACGGACAGCACGTGGTTGTTGAAACCCTCGGCCTGCAGGCTCCGCACCTCGGCGTTGAGCTCGATCTCCTTCCCCTCGAAACACTCCAGGCCGTGCAGGAAGATGGAGGGCTCCGAGAAAAACTGTGGGATTGGGGGGAAAAGGGGGCAGTGAGGGGTCCTGGGGGGCTGAGGCAGAACTGGGAGTGCCCCTAAGAGGGGAAAAACATCAGGGAAGGGAAGGGAAGGGAAGGGAAGGGAAGGGAAGGGAAGGGAAGGGAAGGGAAGGGAAGGGAAGGGAAGGGAAGGGAAGGGAAGGGAAGGGAAGGGAAGGGAAGGGAAGGAAGGGAAGGGAAGGGAAGGGAAGGGAAGGGAAGGGAAGGAAGGGAAGGGAAGGGAAGGGAAGGGAAGGGAAGGGAAGGGAAGGGAAGGGAAGGGAAGGGCTCACCAGCGGAACTTTCCTCAAGGAGCAGATGGCGGTGGAGCACAGGCAGCCCATGGCACTGAGCGTGGGGTACTCGCCCTCGGACAGCACGTGCTGCTCCCCAGTGAAGTCCTGCCCGTCGAACAGGATCCAGCTGGTGGGGAGGACATTCCCGGGCTGACAGAGCTGTCATGGAGGGCACCCATCCCTCCCCAGCACCCCGACACCCCACCTGCCCCCACGGACTCGGCAGGAGCGCGGGGTGAAGGCTTCGGGCAGGGCACCCTGGTCCTCCTCAAAGGCCACGTGGTCCCCCAGGAAATCCGGCTCTGAGAAAAGCAGGATCTGGGGAGGGAGCACAGGGCTGAGTGAAGGGGCAAAGCATGCCCACCACCCCCCAAGGGGCTGCAGCCCCTCCCCATCAGCAACCCTACCTTGGAGACGAAGTGCAGGTTGTGTTCCCTGACCTGGAATCAAGCAGAGCGGGTCTGGTGGGGGTCTGGCTGTGACCCCACCAGCCCGGGGGGTGCCATGGGTTGGGGGCTGTCCCTCACCTGCAGGATGGGCTGTGCAGAGGCGATGTGGCAGTCGGTGGCACCCCAGTCCTCGCAGCTGCGGTACACGCCCTTCTCCAGGATGTACTGCTCCCCGGAGTAGTTGGGGCCCTCGTAGGCCACCCAGCTGTGGGGGGAGGTCAGTGCTGGCCCGTTCCCCCCTCACTCAGCCCCCATTTCCCCTGGCACACTCACACCCCGCTCAGCACGTGGATGGACTGTGTGACGCTGCCATAACCAGCCAGCCCCGTGTCGGGCAGCGCCTCGCTCAGCTCCACGCTCGCGCCCGCCTCGAAGTCCATGGCCTCAAACAGCACCAGGGCTGGCTCTGAGAAATCCTGCGGGGAGAAGGAGCCCCCCAGGCCCCAGGGTCTGTCAGGGGAAGGGGCTGTGGGCTGGGCACCCGCACAGTGAGCTCCTGCCTGGCTTTGGGCACCTAAAGCTGCCAAAGCTGCCAAACCTTGGCCTGGATAATTTTGGGGATCTCAAGCCTTGTCCAGCTGCCTGATGCAGGCAGGGACGGCTCCCTTTGGGGGTGAGGATGGGATGGGGGTGCCTGGCTCTCTCAAATCCCTTCCCCAGCCATTCCCAGCCTTTCCTCACCGTCCGGATGAGCCGCAGGGACACCAGCTCCGGGCTGTAGCCGCCCCAGTGCCTCCAGTCCTGGTACTCCCCTTCCTCCAGCAGGTACTGGTGGCCACGGAATCCCTCCTTCTCGTAGCCAACCCAGCTGTGGCACAGGCAGACGGGCGCTGAGGACTCCAGAGCGTTTCCACGTGCTGGGGCACGGGGGCACCATGCACAGCCTCTCCCCCAGGTGCCCCAGAGCCATTCCACAGCCCTTCCCAGGGGTGGCCGTCACCTTCCCGGCCCTGCCCTCCCCGTGGCACTCACCAGCCCCCCAGGACACGCAGGGAGCCCACGGTGGGCAGGGCTGCCTCGGGCACGCGCCTCAGGTCGTAGATGTCTCTGCTGACGGTGAAGCTGCGGCCCTGGAAAGCTGCAGCCTCATAGATCAGCACCTGGGGACAGGTGAGGAAGGTGAGGAGGGGACAAGGCGGGGTGAGGATGGTCCCAGGGCCAGCCCAGGGTTGCTGGGAGCTGCCCCAGAGCTCACCTGAGGCTCACCAGGTCTCTCCACGACGGGGCAGCCCTGGAAGGAGAAGGAGCCCCAGTGAGGCTGTGGTGGCAGGAGGAGACATTGCAGGGACATCTGCTGCCACCCTACAGAGCCTGAGCTGGTTTTGGCTCATTTTCATTCAAGAAGCCCTTTTGGAGCTTTCCCTCACCCCTGACCCACAGGAGCACTTCCCAAAGCCACGTTTGGCCTGTTCCCACACCGTGATCTCACTGATGGAGCCAGGAGCTGCCAGAACCCACTCACAGCTGGACACAGCACCCCAGGAGCCGGCACTCACCAGCCTGATGGGGTGCATGGAGCAGATGGACGGCTCCTTTGCTCCCCACGCCTTCAAATTGGGGTACCCGCCCGGCTCCAGAACGTAGGGATCGTCATCAAAGAAAGGTTTGGAGTAAAGCAGCCACCTGCGGATGGGGAAAGGCGTCACCCCCTGTTCCTGTCTGTGCCTGAGCCCACCTGGGGATGGGGAAAGGTGTCACCCCCTGTTCCTGTCTGTGCCCACCTGGGGATGGGGAAAGGCGTCACCCCCCGCCCCCGTCAGTGCCCGAGCCCACCCGCAGCCCCCAGCCCCGGGTCCCCTCACAGGCCCGAGTGCACGATGATGGAGGCGGCCGCCAGCGCCTGGCCCTGCTCGCGGGTGTCCTCGGCCGAGCCGCTGAAGCGGAGCCGGGCGCCCTCTCCGTTCTCCTGGGCGAACAGGCTGATCTGGGGCGTGCGGTAATCCTGCGGGGACGCGACAGCGTTCGGGCCCCGCTCCTCTGCCCGGGGACAGCGCTGGGGGCTCCGGGGGTCCCGGCACTCACCCGCACCACCCGCTTGAAGGAGCCGATGCGGAACGGGCGGCTGCCGCGGGGGTGCCCGCTGTGCCCGCTGTCCCCGCTGTCCCCGTACGCCGTCCAGGGGTTGTCGATCTCCACATCCCCTTCGGCCAGGACGCATTTGCGCCCTCGGAACCGCGGCTTCTCGTACATCACCCACCTGCGAGCGCCGTGGGGGCGACACGGGGGAGACCCGGCGTTACCGGAGCCCCCCGGGGCAGAGCGTGGGTGGGGACTGGCTGCCGGTAATTAACAGCGCGCCGGTAATTAGCACGGGCAGCACGGGCCCTCCCGAAGCCCGGGCTGCCCTCCCCGGTGTCCCGGCCCCGCCGCTGTCCCTGCCGTCCGTACCCGCCGCGGATGACTCGGATGGAGATGGTGTGGGACAGCTCCCAGGACGTGGCGTCGGGGATGTCGTCCCAGATCTCCCGTTTGTGCCCCGCGAAGCCGGCCTCGGAGTACAGGATGATCTGGGAAGGGTGACACGGCTGCCACACCGCCCTGCCCGGCCCGGCCCGGCCAGCCCAGCCCGGCCCCACCGCCCTCCCCGTACCTTGCCGGGTCTTGTGTTGATCTTCAAGCCCTCCTTATCGTCCTGCAGTGGAGAGCCCGGGGGTCGGGCGGGTGAGGAGCGCGGGGGGAGCTCGGCTGCCGCAGCCATGTCCCCGCAGCCTCGCGTCTGGCGTCTGCCAGGCCCTCCCACCGCCCCGGGCAGCCACACCTGAGCGAGCATTCCTGCCCTGCCGGGGATCGGCGTCCCGTCTGCCCCCGACCCTCCTGTGACCCGCCCGGGACCCTCCTGTCACCTGCCCGGGACCCTCCCAGCAGCCGTGGTGACACCCTCGCATCCCTTGACCTCGTATCCCTCATCCCAGTATCTCCCATCACCATCCCAGTGCCCTCCCATCCCCATCCCAGTATCTCCCATCACCATCCCAGTATCTCCCATCCCCATCCCAGTGCCCTCCCATCCCCATCCCAGTGCCCTCCCATCACCATCCCAATGCCTGCACTCTCCCCCACGGCCTCTCTGACCGGAGAGGAAGCACCAGCCCCATTTTGGGAGCAGGACAGGATGCTGCAGGGTTCACGCCCCCCGCCCCCGGGGAAGAAGAGCATTCCCCAGGGCTGGATTCCCCAGGATTCACTCACCAGGACAGGCTCGAGGCTCAGGGTCACGCTGCCCTCTGGCTCCTCGGGGACAGCAGGGACAGAGCCCGGGCTCAGCGCTCCCAGCACGGCCACCTCGGGGCCAGCAGGGCCCAGCCCGTTGTGGTGCCCGGGGCAGGCTGGCTCCGAGCCCCCGGCGCCGGGGCACACGAAGCGGCCGTAGAGCACGCTCTTGTCCAGGCGGGAGTAGGGCTTGCCCTCCTCAGCCCCGGCTGCCCGCTGCTCCAAGAAGTGCGACAGCAGCGCCATGCCCTTGAGGACGTTCCCTCGGAAGGGCGCGCTGCTCTCGCCCGCCGCTTTGTTGTTCTCATCCTGTGCCAGCGAGCCCCCCTCCACCCACCCCTCACCCCCCACGCCATTCCCGGGCACCCCCCGGCGGCTCCCCGCGGCCGCCCGCTCCTCGGGGCTCAGGTAGGGGTTCTCGATCTCCTCCTCCTCCTCCTCCTCGGGGGGCTCGTGGGGCCGCGCCGGGGCCGGACCCCGCTCCAGCAGCTCCCGCAGGGCCTGGGGCAGGGGCAGGGCCAGGGGGGCGCGGGGGGCCACGCGGTGCTCGTGGATGGGCGGCAGGGCAGCGCAGCGCCCCAGCGCCGACGGCCGCGGCTGCCGCGGGGCTTTGGGCGCCTTGCGCATCTCCGAGGGCTCCATGTTCCGCAGCGTGTCCACCAAGATCTCCATGTCCACCAGCAGCTCGGGGTCCTCCTCGCTCGCGTCCGGGGGGCTCTCGGCCGGGGGTTCGGGCGCTGGGGGCTCGCTGGGGGGCTCTGGGGTGCTCTCAGGCTTTTGGGGGTCTCCCATCGTCTCATCCCCCTCCAGCTCAATCTCAGCCTTGGCTGATGCCGCTGTTTCAGATGAAGGCTCTGGACCATCGCTCTCCTCTGAGGGGGGGGTCTCGGGGGTGCTGCCAGCCCCCGGGGGGCTCTCTGTCCTCGCTGGCGTGGCTGGCATGGTGCCATCCAGGTCTGCCACGCTGCCCTCACCCGTGCCAGCCGGAGCAGCCTGGCCAGCCGAGGGACCCTGCGGGGAGCAGCTCACGCTGCTTTGGGGGTCCCCGGGCCTGTCCCCGGCCCCCGGAGCCGCCTCCACCGGAGCCGCCTCCGCCGGCGCGGGCTCGGCTTGTGCTGAGTCCTTCTCCTCGGGAGATGCCTCCTCCGGGGGCCCAGCGGCCTCTGCGCTGCCAGGTGAGCTCTCCGAGCCCTCTGCAGCCCCCGCAGAGCCGCTGCCCTCCTGCCCGGGGCTGTCCCGCCGTGCCGAGGCCGCGGTGGTCCCGGCAGTGCCGAGTGTCCCGTTCGGAGCCCCCCGTCCCTCCGCGTCCCTGCCGGTCCGCAGCACGGTGACCTGCCGGGCCCTGGGCAGGGCGGGGGCGCCGCCGGCCTTGGCGGCACCGGGGGCACCGGGCCCGTCCCCGGGAGCCGCCGCGGGGCGCTCGGCGGGGCCCGTGGGCAGCAGGGTGCCGTGCACGTAGCTCTCCCGGTGCACCGGCACCTCCGGGCCGGGGGAGCCGTCCCCGCCGGGCCCCGCCTTGCCCCGCTCGTCCTGGCGCCGGGGCCGCTGCGCCGGGGCATAGACCTGCGAGAAGATGGGGCCGTGAGCCGTGAAGCCCTTGCGGAGACCGGCGGAGGACGGGGGCTCCCGGTGGGCCGGGGCGGCGGGGCCGGAGCCCGTCTTCTTCTCCACGATCTCCCTCTCCCAGGCCTGCAGCAGCAGGGACACGCGGGACGGGCTCCCGTCCCGGCCCCGGGGGCTCTCCAGGCGCCGCGACACCAGCGAGACCTTCTGGAAGCGGGAGCGGCCCTCGGGGGCGGCCGCGGCCCCCGGCTTCATGCTGAGCTCCGCGCTGGAGATGAAGGCTCGGCTCTTGCTGTGCCGGAACGGCGGATCCATGCCGGGGAACCGGGCAGGGCACGGCTCCGGTCCCGCGGTGCTCCCCGCGCTGCCGGGCTCAGCCCCCGCGGCCGCCGCGCTGGGCAGGCAGAGCTGCGGGGAGAAAAGGGGTCTGGGAGAGCAGGGAACAACCCCAAACCGCGGGGCCCAAAGCGGCCTTTAACCCCCCCAGACCTCCCTGTGATCCTGGGGGACATTTTGGGGTCACAGGAGGCGGCTTTGGGGCTCCTCGTGATGCTCATTTGGGGTGTGGGGGCACCGTGGCTCCTGAGCCTGGGGGTCTCAGGTGAGCCTGGGGGTTTCAGGTGAGCCTGGTGGGGCACAGGTGAGCGTGCCGGGGCCCAGGTGAGCGTGCAGAATGCAGCCGGGCCGTGCCGTGCCCCGAGCTGCGGGATGAGTCAGGCGGGCAGCAGGGCTGCGCCGAGTCAGCAAAAGCAGCAAACAAACAGGCCCAGAAAACAACAGGGAAGCGGCTCCGTGGGGGAAAGGGCTGGCTGGGATCGGGAGCAGGGCTGGGAGGAGGAGGAGGCCTGAGCAGCTCCATCCCCTGACCCTTCCCTGTGTCTGCCTGGGATTTCTGCGTCCTCCTCTGCAGCTCCACGAGGAAACGAGCTGGAATAATCCCCCAGAGCTCACCCCCGGCCCGAGATTGTCCCCAGCTCTCAGCTCCCTCTCCTGGCATTGCTGCTGCAGGGTGGGCATGGCTCTGCTCCCCGGGGCCCAGGGCAGGGGACAGGGACACCGTGCCACCTCAGCCGGGGGGATGTGCCGTGCTGTGGGCACATGCCTGCCCAGAAAGGTTTTATTGCTGGTTTGGGGCTGGGAAGCAGCTGACACAGCAGGAGCTGGGGAGGGAGCTGGCAGGGCACCCACGTCCCAGTGTCTCCCAGTTCGGAGCTGTCACCGCCCAGCTGGGGGCAGTGGCGGGGATTTGGGGTCAGCCCGAGGACAGGCTGGGATTAATGTCCCTATCCAGGAATGGGGACACCTCCCTGCACAGATCCAGGGGGGACACCTCGGGAGAGGAGCTCACCCTGCAGCAGCCGGCTGGGACCAATCCAGCCCTGCCAGGCTGGGTTTCCCCAGCCCCAGGGGGATCAGGGGCCGGGGGCAGGCGGGGAAGCGCTGGGTACAGGCAGCTGCCTGCCCCTGCTGCCAGCCCTCCCGAGCCTGCCCTCCCCGGCCCAGCAGGTCTTTCCAGAACAGATAGGAAGAGTTTGTGTCATTTCTCCGGAGGGCGATGAGACCTCGTCTGGGGCGGCCAGCGCCGCTGGAGGCTGGGACCAGCCTGGGTGGGGCTGCACAGCCGCCACATGGCCACAGCTGGGTCCCCAGGGCCACAGCTGGGTGCCCAGGGCCACAGCTGGGTGCCCAGGGCCATGGCATTCGCCAGTGGAAGGGGGATGGATGCACTGGCCGTGCCCGTGGCTGCAGGACAGCACAGGGACACAGGGACAGACACAGGGACAGACACAGGGACAGACACAGGGACAGACACAGGGACAGACACAGGGACAGGGATGCTGGCTCCGTGCTAGGGGGAGGGAGCACCTGCTGACTCAGCATCCCGCCTCTCACCTGGAGCTGCATTTCCGAACATCTCCAGGTCTGTCTTTCCCATCCCACCCCATCCCTTCTGCTGGCTCCCCCCTGAGCCCCCAGGACCTGGGAAAGGAGCCCACCCAGAGCCCAGCTCCGCCCCAGCACTTTCTGTTTCTGCTCAAGCCGTTCCCACTGCAGCAATGGGTCAAGGACACGAGGACGCAAGGACAGGAGGACAAGAGCCTGCAGCTCCCCGGCTGCCGCTGCCGGCCATCCCCGCCTGCCCGGGCGTGCCAGGCTGCATCCAGCGCTGTTGCCACACCGGGGCACCCAGCGCGGCTCTAATTGATCCCCTTCGGCCAAGCCGCGCCGCTGACCTGGTTTGCTGCCTCCCGTCACCCCAAAGGGTCCCCCAGCGCCCGAGCCAAAGGCACGAGGTGCTGTTCAATGTTCAGCAGGGACGGAGGGGACGGAGGGGCCGGTGAGCGCGGACTGGGCCGAGCCTGCGCCAGCGCCGGGCTGAGTTCTGTCCCCGCTGGCTGAGCGGACCTGCCACCTTCAGGAGAATCGGGGACCTGGGCTGGGCGGCTCAGGGTCACGGCGAGGGCAGGGGAGCCCCGGCCCCGCTCGCTGCCCCTGTCCTGCCGGGCCATGGCCAGCCCTGTGGCACGGAGGGGGACAGAGGTGACAGGAGAGCCCCGCTGCACCCTCAGCCCGGGTCCTGCAGGCGGGCAGCAGCCGCAGCTCTCTCCGGCACCTCTCGGGATGCACTGTGGTGTCAGGAGCTGGATTACACCCCCGCAGCCCCCCCAAATTCAGGCACCGACTGTGAGAGGGTCAGAGCTGGGCTCAGCCCCCACCTGCCGGCCCCGTTCCCGTGGGGGGCAGCGGGACGGGAGCCCCGGAGCCCGAACCCCGAACCCCTTCCGTGCCTGCCCCAACCAGCCGGGCTAGCCCGGTGCCCCGCACCCCCGGTACCTGCCGGCCGAGGGTCCCGCCGTGCCGGGTTCTGAGCCGTGCCGGGCCGTGCCGTTCCGTGCCGCGCCGAGCGGGCTCGCGGGGCTGCTCTGTGCACACCGCACAGCTGGGCGGACCGGCAGAGTCACCCCGAGCACCCAGCCCTGAGCACCCAGCCCTGGCATTCCTCAGGTGCTGACAGCCGGGGAGCCGGTCAGGCTGGTTCCAGACCCGGCTCCCCCGTTCGCTCCGACTCAGCAGCGCCGCAGGCAGCGCAGCCGGCCTGGGTGGCTCTGGGCCCCCCCCGCTCTGTCCCACCGCCCACCGAGCCATGGAACCTCGGAGGGGACACCGGCGACGGCTCTGTCCCCTCGCCTCCGGCCAGCGAGGGGCTGCAGCAGGGCCGGGGGGCTGGCAGGGTCCCTGCAGGGCAATGGGGGGCTGGCAGGGTCCCTGCAGGGCAGTGAGGGGCTGGCAGGGTCCCGGCAGGGCAATGGGGGGCTGGCAGGGTCCCAGCAGGGCAATGAGGGGCTGGCAGGGTCCCGGCAGGGCAGTGAGGGGCTGGCAGGGTCCCTGCAGGGCAATGGGGGGCTGGCAGGGTCCCGGCAGGGCAATGGGGGGCTGGCAGGGTCCCGGCAGGGCAGTGAGGGGGCTGGCAGGGTCCCTGCAGGGCAATGGGGGGCTGGCAGGGTCCCGGCAGGGCAGTGAGGGGCTGGCAGGGTCTCTGCAGGGCAGTGAGGGCTGGCAGGGTCCCGGCAGGGCAATGGGGGGCTGGCAGGTCCTTGCAGGGCAGTGAGGGGGCTGGCAGGGTCCCGCAGGGCAATGGGGGGCTGGCAGGGTCCCGGCAGGGCAGTGAGGGCTGGCAGGGTCTCTGCAGGGCAGTGAGGGGCTGGCAGGGTCCCTGCAGGGCAATGGGGGACTGGCAGGTCCCGGCAGGGCAATGAGGGGGCTGGCAGGGTCTCTGCAGGGCAGTGAGGGGCTGGCAGGGTCCCGGCAGGGCAGTGAGGGGCTGGCAGGGCAATGGGGGGCTGGCAGGGTCCCTGCAGGGCAGTGAGGGGCTGGCAGGGTCTCTGCAGGGCAGTGAGGGGCTGGGGGCGCCCCGGCTCGATCCTCGGGGGTCCCACACGAAGCCCCCAGCGCGTTCCCGAGGGGCTCCGAACGCGGGGACACCCCCAGGCCTGAGGGGCTCTCGAGGGGCTCCACACGGGCTCGGGGAGGGGGCGCACACCCCAATAGCCCTGGCCCACCCTGAGCCTGACCCGGGGCGCGGGGCCCGTCCCGGCAGGGCTGGGAGCGCAGCAGGGCCGGCCCTGCCCTCCCCGTGCCCGCTGGGTGCCAGCCCCTGCCCGGGGCCACCACTCCCGGCTCGGCCCGGCCCGGGAGCCTCCCCGGGCACCGCCAGCCCGGCGCAGGCGGTCACAGCTCAGCCCCGGGGCCACCCGGTCCGGGTGACAGCGCTCACGTGCTGGGGAAACTGAGGCACGGCCGAGCTCCCTCTGCCGGGTTCCGGGCTGTGCCCGGTGCCCTCCCGTGCCCTTGGCCGGGCTCCCAAGGGCGGCTGAGCGGGTCCTGGTGGTTCGGGAGCGGGATGTGCCCCCCGCATCCCCCCGGGGCTCGCAGGAGGGGCAGCCATGGGTCCCGGCCCGGTGCTGGGGCTGGGTCAGTGCGGGTGCACGCGTGTGTTCGGTGTGTGCCAGGGTGTGCCCGGGTGTGCCAGGGTGGGTGTCCGTGCCCAGCCAGCCGCGGCTCCAGCGGAGCTCCCTGCGCAGCGGCCGCGCAGCGCTGAGTCAGCGCTGGGGAGGGTCCCCGCAGCAAACCAGTTCTGGAGGAACCGGAGGGCTCTGGGGAAACTGGAGGGGCACCGGGGCGAGCCTGGGCCTTGAGTCACTGTGTGCGAAGGGAGGGACACGGAGCGGGGCACGCCGGGGACGGGCGGGGCCGGGCTGGGCAGCGGCTCCCGGCGGGGAAACGGGAACGGGGGAGCCCCGGAGCGCCCCGAAACCGGCCCCGAGTGAGCCCGGCCCCGAATCCTGCCCCGAGTCCTCCCGGGGCTGCAGGGGCGCCCCGCGGTCACCGTCCCTCCAGCGGGGGGAAATGGGACGGTGGGAGTGGAAAAGGAAAAGGAAAAGGAAAAGGAAAAGGAAAAGGACTCCCCCACGAGCCGTGTCCCCTCCCCGGGTGGACTCGGGGTGCCGGTCCCCGTTCCCAGCGGGATCCGGAGGGCTCGGCTCGGCTCGGCTCGGCTCGGCCACAGCTGCAAAGCGTTCCCAGCGCTCAGCACCGGGGCGGGGCAGCCGCTGCTGCGTTTGAAGGCACTGAGGGCCATGGGGTCTGAAGGTACCAGCCAGCTCAGCTTCCTTGGGAGCCTGAGCAGGACTTTGAGGGGGCTCTCCAGCCCCCCAAGAAAGACGAGAGCCCCGTTTGCCAGGCCAGCGGTGAGAGGAGGAAGATGCAGGAGAGGCCGATGCTTTGGGAGGTGAGAATCAGCTGCCTTTCCTCAGTGCCCTGCTGTGCCCTCCTGGGTCCCCCAAAGCAATTTTAGCGATTTTCTCCCCCCCGTGCCTGGGTTTGCTGCTGGGAGAGCGAGGTTTGAGCAGGGCTGGGGGATTTAAGGGGCGAGGACAGACGTGTGAGCTCTGGTCTGGGGGGGTCTGCAGCCTCCGAGGAACATCCTTCAGCTATCGATCCCCTTTATCAGGGAGCAGGAATATGTATGGGCTGAGGCGCTGATCAATCCCGCTCTGCCACCGATCGATCCATCAGCTGCTGCCCCGAGGCTCCTATCAAAGGGAGCTGCCGAATTTGGGCCCAGCCCATCCCCGCAGGCCAGGGGGCAGGGCTGGCTCTGTCCCCCTCTGCCCCTGCCCTGGGAGCGAGCCTGGCCCGGGCAGGGCCCTCAGGAGCCTCCTCATCCTCCCCTGGCCCGGGCAGAGCCCTCAGGAGCCTCCTCATCCTCCCCTGGGTCCTGGCAGGGTCCCAGCAGGGTTAGAGTTAGGGTTTAGGGTTAGGGATAGCGTTAGCGTCCTCAGACGCCTCCTCATCCTCCCTCGGCCCCGGGCAACACCTCAGGAGCCTCCTCATCCTCCCCGGGGCCGGGGAGGGAGGGGGAGGAGCAGCCCCTGGCCTCATTTATTGATTGCTCCGTAGGCAAAGGTCAGCGTGGCAGGGTGGGGAGGAGGGAGGTGGGCTGCGAGGGGCTCGCTGCCAGCCCTGGGGCTGTGCCAGCCCTGGGTGGAGTGCCCAGCATGGGCACACAGCGCTCCCCTCGTGCCTCAGTTTCCCCAGCAGCAGTGGGCTGGCAGGGCTGGGCAGTCCTGGATGGGTGGGTGGGGAAGGAGGGCAGGGTCTGTGCCCACAGGAGGGGGTGGAGTGGGGCTCGGAGAGGCTCGGACGAGGTTTGTGTGCAGCCAGGGGGGCTGGGCAGGGACAGGGGTCGGTTTTCCTCGGCAGGAGCTCGGAGGAGGCTCGGCTGGTCAGCGGTGACAGCGACAGCGCTGGGAGGTGGCGCTGGAGCCTCAGCCCAGATAAGATCATTTTCCACGGCCCTGGAGGGGCTGGCAGCGCCCTGGGGACACCGGTGCCATCTCTGCCCGGGCGCTGCCCATCCCAGGGCCCATCCTGCCGGGTCAGGGCCCGGGGGGAGCCCCGGGGCAGCTCCGTGGCTCCGGCCCGGGGACAGCAGCGCCGGCACGGGGCTCGGAGAGCTCCTGAGCTCACAGAGCTCTTGGGCTCCCAAAGCCGCTCCTGGGCTCCCCGAGCCGCTGGCCTGGCCCCGGCCGTGCCGAGGGAAGATTTACAGGCTGTCAGAGCCGGGGCCAGAGGTCAGCAGGGGTCACAAAGTCCATTTCACTGAGGTCACTGTCCACTTCTTTCAATCTAATGAAGCCATTATTCGTGAAAGCGGCCGCTTTGCCGGCTCTTGCCTTGAAGGCGAGCAGGGCACAGCCGCGGGCTCTGAAAGAACAGGAAGGAGTCCCCGTCCCTTCCCGTCCGCGTTTCCATTCAGCAGCGCCGAAAACAAACACGGCGCGCACGGAAATGTGACACTGCTGGGACACAGCACGGGGAGGGGATGGAGGTGCCCAGATCGGGGCTGCGGCTGCATCCCCTGGCTGGAAACTCACTGCGAACGGGCAGAAATCGGGGGGAGCTGGGGAAGTTGCCGCTGCCTGCAATAGTTGCAGGAAAAGCCTCGGGGGCTGCTGCTGTCACTCTGTCCGCCAGGAAGGGGCTGCAGGGGAAGGTTGTGCAGGCTGTGGGTTATCTCCTGGAGGATTCGTTGTGGAGAAGGCAGGAATGAGCTCGTTCCTCAGCAGAGCCTCCCCCCGTGCCCTCACACCGTGCAGAATCCTCCCCAAATCCCGAGTGGGACGGGGAAAACGGGGCAGGAACCGGGATGGAAGCGGGGATGTGCAGAGGGGGATGAGCCGTGTGGAGGGTGGGTTGTTTTCTCTCCTCCTGCCCCAGCTGTCCAACAGCCGAGAGGAAAACGAGGATGAGTGTGGAACCCCTGCAGCCAGGGGAGGGGGCCGGACGCGCTGGGACGGTCCCGGGCCGCCCCCTGAGCTGTGAGTGCCTGCAGAGAGGGGAGCGAACAGGGACAGGACCGCGGGTTCCCTCCTGCCAGGGCTGCCCCAGCCCCGGGTGGGGTCACTCGTGCCACCTTCCAGTCTGTCTGTGTGGGACACGGATCCACCTGCACCGAGTCCTGGCTGGTGGGGCGCTCCCGGCAGCTCACTTGAGGGCCTGCACAGAGAAAAACCATCCTCTTCATCATCTTCATCCTCATCCTCTTCCTCCTCCTTTGCCGTCCACCCATGGGGTCCAGTGGGGCTGCTCGGCTCTGTGGGGAAGGGGCAACGAGGAGTGCCCGGTGCGCGGGGCAGGAGCGGGAGGAGCCGGAGGAGGAAGAGCAGGAGGAGGAAGGCACAGCCAGGACCATGGACAGGGCCCGGTTCAGCACCACGGCCAGCGGCGGCGGCCCCGCGGGCGGCGGAGCCCTCACGGGGGGATTCCCCACGCGGGATTTCGCCGCCAGCCCCGGCCCGGCCCGGGGTCCCCCCGTTGGTGACACCGCGGCCCCGCCGCTCCCGGTGCCCGCCCGGTGCCCCCGGTGCCCGGCTCGGTGACACCACGCGGGACCGGCCTCGCGTGGGGCGGCCGCGGGGGGCTCGGACGCAGTCCCCAGCCCCGGGTTGCCCTCGGGGGGCGCCGCCGGCTCGGTTCGGTTCGGTTGGGTGCGGGGGCGGCGCGGGGCAGCCCCGGTGCCGGTGCCGGTGCGGCGGCGGGCGGCGCTGTGCCCCCGCGGCCGGCCGGGCCATTGTCCGCCGCCGGAAATGGAGCCGCTGGTCACTCGCTCGCCCTTTGTCCCCGCCCGGCCCGGGGGGCGCCGGGCCCCGACAGCGCCCCGGCCCCGCTGCCGCCGGCACCGGCACCGGGGGGAAAACGGGGCCGCGGGGCCGCGCATCCCGGGGCGCGCACGGTGCGGGACACGGGACGGGGCTGGGGGCGCAGGGAGCCCCCGGGGAGCCGCCCCCTCGCACAGCCCGGCCCGTGCCGGTTCCCCGTCCCGCCGGGCCGCGGCTCGCAGGTGGCTCCGCTCGTGGCGAAACGCGGTGGGAGCAGCCCCGGTGCGCGGGGGTCCCACTCCAGCCCCCCCTCACGGTGTCACCTCCTGCCTTGACAGGTGGCCTCGCCCCCAAGTGCCCTAAGCGGGGAGGGGGGGTCGGCCAGCAGAGCCCCCCCCGCCGCAAATCCCTCGCGGAATGTGTCGCTATTAGCGGGGGGGTTAATTAGCATCACGTGGGGACGGGATGGCGGAGCAGGGCCCGGCGCCCCCCGGCCCCGCGGGTGGGTCCTGGGGGGGGCGGGGGCTGCCATTGTCTGCGAGAATTTGGGAGCCTTTGAAAAAACCCTCGCGCTCCCTCCCACCCCTATTGTTGGAGTGAAGATGGAGTCAAACCTCTCCCGGCTCCCTCCCGGCGGGGTCTAAGCTGGGTTTTTTGTTGGTTTTTTTTTTTTTTCCTCCTTTTTTTTTTTTTTTTTCCTTTTTTTTTTGGCTGGCCTGATACCCTCAAAGCTGGCCGAGGAGGAGGAGGGAGGAGGCGGTAACAGCCACAACTCGGAATTTGCAAGCGAGTGTCGGGATGGGGTCTGTTTCCAACCAGCAGTTTGCAGGTTAAGTTATATTATTGTCGCAGCCCGCCTCGGCTCCGCGATTATTAATAACGAGGGCAGAGCCGGGCTGGGGGCGCAGGGACCCCCCCGAGGCGGCCCGGGCAGTCCCGCTGAGCCCCGGCAGCGCGGCCGGGCCCGAGGCGCCTCTGCCCCGCGCAGCGCTGGGGAAAGCAGCGGGCATTTATCGGGGGTTTTACCCCCTCCAGCCCCGGGATGACCCCACAAGTTTGGGGCCGCTGGGGGTGTTCGGGAGCGGGGGTGGGACGGTGCGAGGGGGCGATGCTGACGGAGAGGGAGAGTTTCTCCAGCGTGGCTTGCTGGGGGCAGGGGGATTTGGGGTTGGTGTTTTGGGGGAGTTTCCCCCTTTTGTAAAGTTTTTTTTCAAAATATTTTGATTTTAGAAAAATATTTTTCGTTATTCGTTTGTTCTTTTTGTGTGTGAGTATGGGATTTAATTTTTTTTTTTTTTCGTTTTTTAACATTTTTGCGGGAGAAACGGATTTAGGGCTCCCGCTGCACGCACTGCCTGGGTCGTGCTGGCAGGAGCTGCCTTCGTTTCCTGGGGTGACCCCCGTGCACACGTGGAGGCACAGCTCGCCTCTCTGTTGCTTTTTGGGGCGGTTGGGGATTTTTGGGGCATTTTCCAGCAGGATTGGGGGTTCCTGCGCGGGGCGGCTGGGCCGGGGGCACCGCGGCTCCCCAGCCCCGGCTCAGCGGCTCCGCGGCTCTCTCCCAGGTGCGAAGCCGGGCGAGGAGCCGGCCGGAGACTCGCCCAAGGCCGAGAACGATTCGCAGCCCCTGCACGGCTCCGGCATCTGTAAATGGTTCAACGTCCGCATGGGCTTCGGCTTCCTCTCCATGACCGCCAAGGGCGGCGCGACCCTGGACTCGCCCGTCGATGTCTTCGTGCACCAGGTACGGCCCGGGGTGCCGGGAGGGATGGGGGCACGCGGCGGAGGATGGGGGTGGGATGGGGACCCCCGTTCCGGATCCCCGGGCGGGTGGAAGCGCCGCACTGGGGCTGCTCTCCGGGGACCGGCGCTGAAAGGCGACCCCGAGCCATTTCATTTGCCGTGGTTGTTGCTGAGGAGCCCCTCGGGGCCGGGGCCGCAGGTGCCCGCGGGGCTGGGAGCGGGGACACCCCGGGAACGGGCGATGCTGCCCCGGGACCCGCTCCGAGCCGGGCCGGGCCGCGGCACCGGGAGCTCTCCCACTGCAGCCCATCCCGGCACCGGGCGGCTCTGCCCGAGCCCTTTGTCCCGGCTCGGGGGGCACAAAGGCGGCGTGGGTGTCCCCGCGGGTCCGTGTGACAGTGACAGTCCCGGGTCCGGCTCTGGCCGCGCTGAGCGGGGACACCCACGCGTGTCCTTCCGAGGGAAGCCTTGGATGAGGCGATGAACGCCCCGGATCTCGGGGCGGGATCCGCTGGGAGATGCCCCGGGGCTGGGGAAGGGTTTGGAGATGGTGCCCGGAACGGGGCTCTGTGTGTGCCCGGACCGGGGCTCTGTGTGTGCCCCGCACCTCGGGACTGGGGGGGCAGTGAGCACGGGTGTTTTTGGGGCAAACACGGGGGGTTTGTGCCCATGACCCAGAGCAGCGCCGTGGTGCCGGCTCTGGGGAGCCCCCGGAGCAGCCGCCTGCAGTGGCTGCGGCTCTCCTCGGGCACAAAGCCCCCCAAACTGGGTCCATCCTGCGGGCTGGGAACTCAGGACCGAGCCCTGGGCTCTGAGGGGCTCCTGGGGCAGGGGGGCCCGGGGGTCGCTCACTCCCTGCCCTCGAGGGGGGCTCCAAGCAGGACTGACAGAGAAACGATGGCCAGGGGAGATGCCAGTCCCTTCTCCCTTGGCTGTGGCACGGGCACAGCGCCTCGGCAGGGGCTGCTCTGCCAAGCACAGCTGGTTGTGGAGCCAAGGGCTCCCAATCCGCCGGGGAAAACAGATCCTGGTGTTCTCCGGAGAGCAAATGGGCCTTTGCATCTCAATGCGGCACAGCGGGACCCAGCGCTCCCGGGGAGCGCCTCCCGCCCCGCTCCGGCGTTTATTGCCCCCAGACAGTCTGGTTTCCTGATTGCTGCTGCTCGCATTCCTGCAGGGCAGGGGAATTAGCTGGGGTGGCTCTGTCGGGAGGTCCCCCTGCCCTGCAGGGTCCCGGTGCCCCCCGGTTCCCGAGGCCGGGGGAGCCGTGGGGTCCCAGAGACTGCAGCGTTTGGAAATTCGGGGAGCTCTGGGGAAAAGCGGCTTATTTGGGGTGGCAGAGGGGCCGGGGGTGTGGGGGCTGCCCTCTCAGCAAAGGCTTTGCCCCCCCAAAACTTTGGGCTGATGGAGAATTCTCCTCCGGGCCGGGTTTCTCCTCCTGCTGCTCTCGCTGGTGGCACAAAGTCCCTGCTGTCCTGCAGGAACAGCCGGAGCTGCTCCCGGTGTCTCCATCAGTGCAGAGCATCTCCTTGCACAGGGAGCAGCTCACGCTGCCACCGCGGCCTCGCTGCTTTTGGGTGGAACCGGGTCCTTTTGGGTGGAATCAGGTCCTTGTCCCGACGCTGTCCCCACCCCGAGAGCCCGAGTCGGCCCCGCTCCCGGGGAGGGAGTCAAAAGCCACCAAAAGCCACCGAAAGCCACCAAAAGCCAGGGGGACAAGGCTCGGCTCGGTGTGCCCTGCCCAGCACCCAGCACCCCAAACCAGCTTCGGGGTTAACACTCCAGAGCCCCTCAAACCCCGCTCCTTCCCCTCTTCATTTACATATGTGAATGATGACCCACAGGAAGTAATTGTGGGAGAAAGAAGGGAATTGGCCTCTTTAGATCTATTAAATCACTTTATTACAGGAACCAGGTCTGAATGGCCCCTCTCGGCAGGGAGCGCGTCTCCATCTCCCTCTGCCTTTATCTGATCACAAAGAGATTAAAATCTCGGCAGGACAGGAGACTAACAGGGCTCCTCGGGGCTGCCTTTCCCTCGCATTGTGAGCTAAAAATGAGGCATTTGGGCTCAAATGCCTCCCCTGGGCCCTGGAGATGGATTCATTTGGGGGCTGTGAGGAGACAGGAGGGATGAGGCAGAGGGGAGCAGAGCAGATCGTCCCGGGGAGGCCAAGGGCTGAGCAGCACCCCTGAGGAAATGGGGATTTGAGGTGGCAGAAATTGGGCTGGTGGTGATGGTGAAGACCCCAAAGGTGCCGTGGTCCACATGGGATGGGCTCCCGGGGTCTGAGCATCACTCCCAGGAGTGTGGATGCCTGGGAAGGCAACAGGGAAAGAGGGAAAGGAGAAACCCAAGGCTCGGTGCCGCTGGTGGAGCTGGAGGAGCAGCGCTGAGCAGCAGGGCTGGGATTTGTGCTCTGGCTGGGGGCAGAGGGCTAGAGGATGTCCCGTGCCTGGAAATCGTTGCTCTCCTCAGCTGGGCTCTGCATTTCCGAGCGTTTCTCCCAGCCAGCAGCTCTAAACCCTTGATAAATGCAGTCAGTTGGGTGCTTTCGTTCCTCCTCGTGGTTTTGGCAAGAAATTCTGCCGGGCACCGTGGGCACCTGGTGGGGACACCAAACTGTGCCCATGCTCAGACCCGCTGGGGCTGGGATGGGCATAAAAATGTGGGACCCGTGGGCACATCCCAGCACGGGAGGGGCTCCTGTGCCCTGTGATGGGGATGGGATGGGATGGGGATGGGATGGGGATGGGATGGGATGGGATGGGATGGGATGAGCAGGGTGGAAGTGGCCCTTTGGACACAGCTGAGCCCGCCTGGGCTGTCACCCACCTGTGCCGCTGCCACGCCGTGCATGCGGCCTGGATAATACAAATAATCCAAATAATCATCCACGTGAGCGTGACGTGAGGCCTTTAAAAAAAAAAATCGTGTTTGGAGGCAGCTCCATGGCCGAGCGTGCAGGAAAGGCAGGAGGGGCAGCTCCTCTGTCAGCGAGCATCACCCAGCCTTTCCCTGGGCTGGGGGCAGGATCCGAGCGGGAATTTGGGCTGGGGGCAGGATCCGAGCTGGAATTTGGGCTGGGGGCAGGATCCGAGCGGGAATTTGGGCTGGAACAGGATCTGAGCAGGGCTTTGGGCTGTGCAGGGCTGAGGGGTAGCAAGGGGAGGGGGAATCCATGATGCTCCATCCTCCAGGGACACGAGCAATAATATCTCGATTTTCCTGCTCCCCGTGCTCACCCCCACCCCGGGACCGGGGCACCAGAGGCGCGCATCCCTGGGGAAGGAAGAGATCGAGGAATCACAGATTGGTTTGGCTTGGAAGGGACCTTTAAAGGTCATTTAGTCCAAACCCCCTGCAAGGCGCAGGGAACTCCCGCAGAGATTCCCTGGGGCAGAAATGATCCTTGGAATCTCTACTTTTTTTTCTTCTTTTTTTTTTCCTTATTTTTTTGTGGTGGGAGAGGGGTAGTGGCAATCTCTTTGGTTTTGTTTATTCTGTGGTTTTTTTTTTTTTTTTTAAATAACCGCTGGAATGAAATTGTGTTGCGCCGCGTCCCGATGGGAAATACTGAAAGAGAGCGGCTTTATTCCACCCCTGAAACTCCCTCAAGACGCTCGCACACACAAAAAAAGCCTCCTGTCTCTGTCTAAAGATTAACTGATGGCCTCAGGCACATCCCTTCCCCCAGCTCCCCCTCCCTGCCCCAGGGACAGAAAACACCCTGGAATGGGCTCCTGATAAAGCGGCCCCAATGAATGGCATCGCTCCGGGACGGAGCCGGGCAGGGCCGGGATGGAGCCCCCGCCGCCCCCTCGGTTCCCTTTCCCCGCTCCCCGTTCCCTTTCTCCCCAGAATTATCGGGATGGAGCTGGAATCACCCTCGGGAGACGCGCGGCTGCTCCGGGCCCTGCTCCTGCTTTGAGACGGGAGCACAAAATTAACGCGCAGCCGCTGATCCCAATTAGCTGCCCCTGGGAAGTGCGGGAGGGTTTTGGTGGGGGGAAAAAAAATACAACCAAAGGAGCTAAAAGGATTTAGGACAGGAAACTGATGGATTAAACTCTGTGGTAGATGCCTTTTTTTTTTGCCTTTTTTTTTTCTCCCCTCGGAATTGGTATCTAGAGTTTAATTTTACCGGTTTGTGGTGGAAAATTAGGAGCAAACATGGTTATTTTGGCAGGGAAATGTCTTTATTTTGATTTTAGCTGAGATCGGTAGGGGTCCTTGGGGATATGGCACCAGATGATGGGGAGGGAGCCAGAGGAAAGGCTCGGTGGTGTTTTGTTAAATCTCTGTTTTGTTAAATCTCTGTGCTCTCCCCGAGGGCTCCGGAGGCATCGCCCTCCTTATCTCGGCACCCGGGGCTGAGCAGGAGCCCTTTGCCGAGCACTCCCCGTTTGTGGGGTGCAGGAGGGAGGATTCCTGCTCCAGGCCCTCCCCAAAAGCCAAACCCCAACAGCAGCAGCGTCCCTGGAGCTCCTGGCACCGGGAAAGATTGGCTGTGTGGTTTGGGGACATTGGTGGTGATTTGGGGACATTGGCTGTGGGATTTGGGGACATTGGCTGTGGGATCTGGGGACATTGGCTGTGGGATCTGGGGACATTGGCGGTGTGGTGTGGGGACATTGGCGGTGTGATTGGGACAGGGCAGGGCTTAGGGGACATTGGCTGTGTGGCTTGGGGACAATAGCTGTGGGATTTGGGGACACTGGCCGAGTGTTTGGGACAGGGACGATCCGGGCACAGGCTGTGGGGCCAAAGGGACATTTCCCTGTTGGATTGGGGACTTGGTCACTGCTCCGGGCTTGGGCCGCTGGAGCTGCAGGACTGCACTGGCCACATCCAGCGGTGATGGGAGCACCCATGGGTGGGGAATTGGGCAATTCAGCCCCAAACCCGCTCACACCCGGGCTGAGCCAAACCTGAACCCCTGGGGCCGGGAATGCTCCCTGGGATGGGGTCCTGGGGGGCTGAGGAGGGCCCTGGGGGCTGCCCTGTGCCCTGGAGCCGGCAGAAGGAGGGACTGGGGACAGGGACACGGTGGCTCTGGGGACACAGGGCTGCACGGTGGGTGGGGGCACTGCTGTGGGTGCCAGCTGAGCCAGAGCTCACCACGGACAGGGTACCCCAGGGATGGGGCATGGTCCCCCCGGGGGCTCAGCAGTCCCTGAGCTGCTTTTCCTGACCCTGCTCTGCATGCTGGGGGAAACTGAGGCACGGGCCCTGCCTGCAGCGGGGCTGGGCTGCCCCGGATGCTCTGGGCAGGGCTCAGACGCTGCCCTGGCACAGCTGGGCACTGCCAGCACTGTTCCCACAGCCGGGCTCGCCCCAGCATCCCAGCCCGGCTGGTTTAATCTCGGTTTAAAGGGCTCTGCAGGGCCGAGGTGCAGCGGCAGCTCCGCCCCGGGCCCCGCTGGACACAAAGATGGTTTGATTGAGTGGCCGGGGCCGGCCGGGAATAAACGTCCCCTTGTGTCCGCTGGGGACAATGGTGACCCCGGGGCCGGCCGAGCCCCTCGGGAGCTGGGGGAGAGCTCGGGGGGCAGCGCTGGCGTTTGGGGCGCTCACGGTGCCATCCCTGTAGGAAGGGAAGCAGGTCTGAGTGTGGGAGCTGCGAGGAGGGGTTTGCCGGGTGGGAGGAAGAGGAGGGATGAAGGCACCCATGTGCGGGGGGGGGGGCGGGCAGCTCGGGGGCTCACGTGCTGCGGCTTTGTCCGCCCTAAATACCCGGGGATGGAGAAAGGGAGGGGGAGAAGGGCAGAGGTGCCCGGGGTCGCTGGTGGAGCTGTGCCCGCTCTGTCCCCTGTCCTCCCGGTTAGCTCTGGGCCCGATGGGCACAAGGAGATCCTGGTGCTGAGCTGCGCTTCCTTTGGGATGGCAAAGCTTTGTGACCCCGAGCCCAGGCCCACCCCACAGCCCCAAAGCACACGGGGGGACTGAGCCCGGGGCTCCCCGAAGGACCCAGAGCCCAAAATCAGAGCTTTGTGACCCAGGGCCATTCCACATCCCAAACCGCAGCCACCCCTGGGACTGAGCCCAGAGCCCGAACCCGAGCCCAGGGTCACCCCACAGCCCCAAACCACTGCCCCGGGATCCCCGAAGGACCCAGAGCCCAAACCCAGAGCTTTGTGACCCAGGGTCACCCCACACCCCAAACCGCAGCCACCCCCGGGACCGACCCCGGAGCTCCCCGAGGGACCCGGAGCCCGCACCCGAGCCCAGAGCCACCCCACAGCCCCAAATCACAGCTACCCCTGGGACTGAGCCCAGCGCCCGGAGCCGAGCTGGGCCCGGCGCTGCGAGCGCAGGGCCCGGAGGGGGTCACAGGGCCCGCGGCCACGCCGGCCACCCTTCCTCCCCCCGCCGGGGCCTGGAACTCCTGGAATTTGGGCAGCGGGAGCGCGGCCGCCGCCGGCCCTTTGTTCTCCCGGCCGGTGGCTCCCGGCCCCGGCCCTCCCCTGCGCTCCCCCATCCCCAGCATCCCCGGCCCGCTCCAATCCCCCCCTTCCTCTCTTTATTTTTGGGGGGGGGTGTGGGTGTGCGGAGGCCTGGGAAGGCTCCGGCTTTGTGTGTGGTGTGGGACAGGGGCTCTGGGCCCCTTCCTTTCAGATGCAGGAGGTATGCAGCTAATTCAATGGGCTGCAGTTTGATTACCTATCTGATAACAGAGGAATGCCAGCAATGTGTGTGTTTTGGGAAGGGGGCAGGGGGGATGCGCAGGGACCACCGGCCACTCTGCAGCGCACATCAAAAGGCCGAAGGGGAGGAGGGGGAGAGCTGGGACGCCCCAGCCTCTGTCCCCCCCTTCCCCGGGGAGAGGGCGTTTCCTTTGGCCTTTTGGCGGAGGGGGCTGGGGGCGCTTGTCATCCTCACCCGCTCCTGGAAAATAAATCGCTTCCCCGTCGTGTTGTGGCAGCTTCTGCCTCGTCCCTCCTCTTCCTCCCGGCGGGGCCGAGGGTGCGCGGGGCCGGGCTGCGGCGGAGGGGCGGGGGTGCCCCCGGTGGGGCTGAGCTGGGGGGCGCTGGGGAGCCCTGGCACGGCTCGGCCTTAGCCCGGAGCTCTGGGAGCTCTCAT